>NW_025091162.1:0-336415 GCF_016509475.1 Prionailurus bengalensis
CTACAGGAATGAGAATGGTAGAAGGCCCATCCACAAGCCTGACATTCTGATTCAGTGAATTTCCTATTTGAACTAATTCAGACCATATTACTCTCCTTGTGTAAGTTTCATACTCATGCCAGAGAAGTGGCCTTCCAGACATTGGCCTTCTTGAGTTCCAAGCTCCAGAACGCTGGACGGTCATACAGAGAGCCAGCCCCAGGGATGGGTTTGCATGGGGACCAACACAACACTCAGCAAATGCAGAGAGGACATAAGGGGACAGGGATACACTTGTCTTCATGTGTGGCCTCTGAAGGAAAGGTTTTCCATTCTCTCTCTCTCTCTTTCTCTCCCTCTCTCTCTCTCTCTCTCTCTCACACACACACACACACACACAGGCACACACACACACACACACACACACAAACACGGATCTCTCCTCTATCTGAGTATATGGTGTTCTGGATTTTGTAGCTTCCTGGTTTCTCTTTCTCCCCAAAACTCATGGTCAACCTGTGCTCATCCAGCCAACCTCAGGGTCACAAGCCCAGGAGGAAGCATCCTCATCATCAGGAAACTCCAGCAACATCCAGTGTGACCAGGGTCCTGTCACTGAGCAGCCAGGACTTGCCCTGATCACCTTCTCTCCTAAGACAAGTTGATGCTCAGGAATCCGAGGGTGAGTCTCTATCGCTGTGGGCAGCTCAGCCTCTGAGTCCCTCGGGCTCCAGTCAGCACTTGAGGCTGATCAGTACATTGGTTCTGGAATAGCAGCTTCAGGTTTGCGCCCACACAGCTCAAAGCCCAGGGAGATGTATCGCACTCTCCCTGTGCTCTTAATGCTGGACTGTTATTCCCTCAGTCCCCCCAGTGACACCCCCAGCCAGCTTGGAGCTCTGATGAAAATTCTTCTGTCTCAAACTGGGACCACAATGCCTGTGACCTCAGGGACATAGTCCCCCTCATCTCCACCTCTCCACCACTCACATGTGGGATCTTTGACCTAAGATTCATGTAGCCTTGGTGAATAGAAATTCACTCCTCTAGTCATGGTGGCTGGATGAACTATTGCTGTCTCCTGAATATGCTTGACACAAAGAACGCAGGTAGAGCTGTGCTCAGCCCAGAGACAGGTCTGACCCCAAATCGCTCGCTCCTAGAAGCTCTGTGTGTGCTTAGTAATTGAATCACTGAGATGGCTGCGGTTCACAGGAACAGACTCCCCCTGGGCTTTCATTGGACATCATGCCACACTCACCTACTTATAGAACAACTCCACCATAGTAAGCTGGTGGCAAAGAAAACATGACTTTGCAAAAAGTTTATAGCAGGCATCCTTTTTGCATTGTTTTTCCATCCATGTTTTTAACCACAATTTCATGTGTTCTCTGTAAGAAATACAGAACTGAGAGAACCATCCTAGTGATTGTACCTGCATTTTCATAATAACGATGTCATTGACTGAAATAAATCTTACTGAGAGAAATTTTGTGTAAAGGAGCACACACCCATTCAAAGAGCACACTGGGCTAAGTGCTGACTAACACATAAACTGTGTCACTGGATCCTTGTCAGAGCACCTGCTGCTGTTGCTCCTTCCCTCCTAGAATGGCCTGCAAGTTTGTCCTTTGGGCGCTGAGGTCAGTGTCACACTCAAGGCTCCCGCAGACTTGGGTCTCTTTGCTGGGAGAGCACATCCTGGAAGGAATCACTGCACATAGTATGAGGAGAGCTAATGTTTTCAACAAGCAGACATAGTGACAGATGACAAAGATTTTTTTGCGTAACGCCCCGAGGAATACACACAACTGTTTCTCCCCACAGCCTGAACAGAAGCTCTCCCTCTCTCCTCAGTGCTGCGGGAAAGTTAGAAGAAGGTGAGCTCTGGAAATCCGGGAGAAATCACGTAGCAGGAAAGGACACAGAATCCTACACAGAAGGGTCCACGTGTCCGGTGGTACTCATCATTGCACTGGGCATGATCTTGATCTAAGTGGACTTTTGGTAGAGACACCACCTCCTTCCTGACCCATGACCCATACAGGCGGCCATGGACTGACTCTCCCTGAGGAGTCTGAGTAGAGCATCCAGTCTGGCTTAGGTTATGGGAGGTTCCCTAGAGGGACACCTGGACTGACCCTTGTCGGGGTACAGTGGGCAGTGCAATGGGGGCACAGGAGCTCTCTTTGGTGGACTTGGCTACCAGTTCAAACAATGGCGGCTCTGAGTCCGAACACCAGGGGGCTCACAGGACCAATTGCTGTGGGTTCAGGGCTGATGAGAACTGAAACTTGCCACCTGTACTGTCAGTGCCCCCTGCACACGGCTCACAACTGTGTCCTCCTCACCCCTTGGCCTGAAACAGCCCCCCTCGACCAGCCCCCTGACATCCTCAGGCAGAGGGAAACTGACACAGGCCCAGGGAGGGGTCAGAGAGCTGGGGTCTCATTTGCATGGAGGGGGCCCTCCCTCCCTCAGAAGATGAAGAGGGGAAGGGAGAGGTTAGGGGAGGCTCTGCTCAGCCGTGAGGCACAGAAGACAGAATCGGTGATGACCACCACCATGGCCTGGTCTCCTTTCCTTCTCACTCTCCTCGCTCACTGCACAGGTGACTGGGTGAGGGCACACTGGAAGGGGATCTGGGAGGACATGTGGGTCCTGCTTCCACTGTCTTGTGTCCAGACCCCAGCATCACCCTGTCTGTGTTTCTACCCCTTCCAGGGTCCTGGGCCCAGTCAGTGTTGACTCAGCCGCCGTCCGTGTCGGGGTCCCTGGGCCAGAGGGTCACCATCTCCTGCACTGGAAGCAGCTCCAACATCGGGGGTGGTAATTATGTGAGCTGGTACCGACAAGTCCCAGGAACGGCCCCCAGTCTCCTGATTTATGAGAATAACAAACGACCCTCCGGGGTCTCCGATCGATTCTCTGGCTCCAAGTCTGGCAGCTCAGGCTCCCTGACCATCACTGGGCTGCAGGCTGACGACGAGGCTGATTATTATTGTGCATCATGGGACGATAGTCTCAGTGCTCACACAGAGCTCCAGGCCTGTGGGGAAGTGAGACAAAAACCTGCTGTCCCCACTGTGATGGTCTTTTCTTGTGTAGCTCCCACCTTCTGTTCCCTCTTTGTTTGAAGCAACACAGCTGCTTCCCCCTTGACCTAATATTGAGGCCTGAAACAAAACCCAATGAACCTCCTCTAGTCTATGTCCTTTGCCTGTCAATTCTTTCCCCAAAACCTGTCCTTATAGGCACACATTTTCTGTTTCATACATGCTGAGCAGAAATTCCTGGATGCTGGGGCAGGTTTTCCACAGGACCAGTGTCCCTGAGGGTTGTGCCTGTCTGCTACGCCTACCATATGACGATACCACACACTGGATGCCTACACCAAAGATAGTGTATTTCTCTCAGTTTGGAGCCTAAATGTCCACGTTCAAGGGGGTGGCAGGATTGATTTCCCCTGAGGTCACTCTCCTTGGCTTGCAAAGGGTTACATTCATCCTGGGTCCTCACGTGGCATTCCCATGTGTGCTCACCCATGCTGCCTCTACCTCTTCTGTGAAGACGCCAGCCCTGTTTATGGGGGCAACACCCTTTTAAACTCATTATCCACGATGACATCTTTTAATGCCTTTTCTCAAACAGTCACAATGTGGGTTCGGGTTTCCATACAGGGTTTTGAGGGACACAGATGAGTTCATATCATGGTGTCAGGACTGACCCGGACACACAGTACAGCTGTGTCTGACTCAGGAAAGTCATTGTCCACATGATATGCATGAATGACATTTACTGAACCCTCACTACATGACCTCTGTTGGTTTAGGAGCTCAAGTCGCAGTGCAGAAGTGACGGGGAGTGTCCCCAGGCTCAGGGAGCCGACACTGTCTGGGGAAGAAAGGGAACACACAAGCAATACATTGTGCCTCACCCTGACTTCTCACATGAGGACCGAATGTCTCTGCAGGCTCCGGTCACACCCACACGACACACCCCGTGCATGACACAGACTTGTTCTCCGTCTCCCACCGATCAGCAGCCTCAGATTTCACGTGACTCGATCACATCACCCCTCCATCTGCCCTGACGCTATTGGGAGACTAGGGAAGGGATTGTGGGATTGATTTGGTTAACACAGTGTGTGTCTTGTGGGAATCGAACTCATACCCTGACTAACCACGTAGCTTGGAAGTTTGGGGTCCAGATCAGAGAGGCAGATGATAGAACTTTGAACAACCAGGTCCCCACCATATGCATCGTCTTCCCTCCATCCTCTTTGTAATTCAGGTTGGGACATGCTCTGTGAGCTCCGGCATCTGCGGAGGAGACACAGGCCAGGTGGTTCCCATCTCATAAAACTACACCTCGGGCCCCTGTCCATTTGGACGTCTGCTCCTGGTCAGCTCAGGACAACACACACTCCCAGGCACAAGTTGCTGATGTGAAACGGAGGCAGGCCCAGGAGAGGTGAAGAGCATTAATAAAAGCAAATGATTTGTTTTCTTGGAGACTTTAAAAAGAATTCAGAGTGTTCACTGTTTTTGATCCTAGGATAAAGATGTATACATTTCAAATGGCTCTGTAAGAAAACAGTCACTGAATTCAGGTAATAACATAAAAGGTAATTTGAATAAATTACCTGCCCCCCCTTGCTCACACTCTGTCTTTCTCTGTCTCTCAAAGAAGAATAAACTTCAAAAAGTTGTAAACTACAATAAAAGAAAAGAATGGTAAAGAAAAGTATATCTTCAAACAATGCAAGGACAGAAAGATGTGGTTATATAAGTGTCACGTAAAGCGAAGGACTTGGCGGTTACAAGGGCTGAGTGCAGAGAGGGGGCAATGGCCTGACTGCTGGTGCGTCAGGTACCCTGAAGGTGCCCATCCTGCCATCCACCACCTGACCACCCTGCCTGCCCTCCAGGCCCCTCTCCATCCTGCAGCAGCTCCCCGGGGGAATCAGCTTTCTCCCCAGTGCACCCCCATCCTGCACCATAACCAGGGTATCCGGGAGGCCAACCCCTAGGTCCCTACCTGCTCCCTACCCCCACCTGCTCCTGACATCCCTCCTGTGAATCCCTTGGCACCTGGCATGGTAAGACCAGGAATGCTGATGGAAAGAAGATGTGGAAGAAAATGAAGAAAGTTCTTACAGATATACAAAACCACAAGCATGGCAAGCATTCCTCCTCCTCCTCCTCCTTCTCCTTCACCTCCTCCTCTTCTTCCTCCTCCTCCTCTCCTCCTCCTCCTCCTCCTTCTCCTCCTTCTCGTCCTCTTCTACAGCACTGTTTCTGACTGAGTACAGGGCCTGGACCCTTTCCTCAAGCCTTTCTGGTTCTGCTCTCCGACCAAGAATCAGATGCCATCTTTGTACTGGGGAAAATTAGCCCCATCATCCTCCTCCTTCACCCTCTCTGAGCCTTACTCTGCTGTTCAGCCATGACTGGCCAGGGTAATTGGGTAAGAATGACCATGGGTTAGTAAAGACTGTCTTCTCACTACTTGGATGGACATTTCAGCTGATGAGTTTAGTAGAACTCTTTTTGGCAAATGATGAGACTTCGGAGCTAACTACTGAAGACGAGTAGAAGAGGTGTCAGATGTGATTTTTTAGCCTTTTTTGCAATATTCGTGGTGTTGTGGGAGGTGATATGGAGTTTTAATTATGGAAAAGAGAAACTCTACCACTGTAGTGATGGGGGGCAAACGTTGGTCGTTTACTGGCAAATACACATCCCAGCAGGACTTTACTGACCCTACTAACTGGAAGGTTGCTGGGAAATGGAGTCCATTGGGTTGATAAGCTCAGGCTGCCCTTTTGGAACCTAATCTCACTGGTGTCTCTGGCCCTTCGCTTTCTCCAGCTCTCATTTAATCCAAATAAAGCTCTTTATCCAAGGAAGAAAGGAAGGGAGGAAGGAAGGAAAGAGGAAAGGGAGAAAGATAGGGAGAGAAAGAGAGAGAAAGGAAAGAAAAGAAGAAAGAAAGGAAGAAAGAAAGAAAGAAAGAAAGAGAAAGAAAGAAAGGAAGGAAGGGAGACAAGAAAGGGAGACAGGAAAGGAAGAAAAAACAAATAAGAGGCAACTACTCCCACTGACCCTTTAAATTTTCCTCTGTGCTCAGAGTCAGACCCTCAGACCCTCCAGGGTCTCCAAGGCCTCCCTGTCTGTTTCTCACCGGCAGTCCTGGGGGTGACAAAGACAGCTTTCTGTCTCAGGTCCCCATGGGCCTGCAGCAGTAAGTCATAACTGATGCTTCTGCCCCATGTTGAGCACTAACAATATGGCTCATCCTCAGGCTGCAGGCTGAGAAGGTCCTAGAGGCCTTGTTCCCAGAGTGGGAGCCAGAGAACTGAGCTGAGATCTCCGAGGGCCCATTTGTTCTGAGCACCACAGCTGTGGTAACGCTGAGAGAAATCTCTTGGAAGCAGCCCACATAATTTGCTCCAACACTGTTGCTAATTCCCGTCCAGGTGAGGGTCACCTTCTGCCCCTGAAACCCTGACAGGGAGGCCTCCTGTGTCGGGGCACACTGTGCCCAGGACGCTGCAACAGAACAGTGGAGACACGGACAGGCAGGTCCTGAGGGAATGCCTCCAGCTTGTTCTTCAAAAGAGGGGAAGAAGGAGGCCAGCACACCCCAGCCCATAATCACTCGCCTTGCTTTCCACAGCCAGTCACCTAAGCGGAGAACGAGGGGGGTGAGGAGGAGAGGGGTCCAGGTCAAGGTGGGGACAGCCCAGGCTGTGCCCCTGACGGAGCCCACCCACCAGTGAGAGAACTGCACAAAGCCTCTCTCATCCCCTCCCTACTTTGGAGAGCAGAGAGGAATCCTTCATGCAAATCACTCCCCTCCTGGGTCCCTAAACCTACTCACTGAATATGGTGACAGCTGAGTGTGGGGTGGGGCTGGGGAGCCAATCGTGGTCCCCGGTGAGCATAGAGCAGAGGGTACAAGGCAGGGTTCCAGGACTGGGTGCCCAGCTGAGACACCCCTCAGCCATCCCTGCACCTCCCCCAATGCACAGGGACAGACCTCCAGCGCCCCCTGCTGTCTCAGAGTTCAGACTCACTTAGGACTCGGAGAAGGAACTGGAGTTGAGCAGAGAGAGGGACCCTCTGGACTTGAGCCTGCCTGGCACCCCACCCATCCCTACACAGGGGCGGGGGCTTCTGATCCCCCAAGTGAGACCTCCTGTGTGGCAGGCATCACCACACCTCAGTCCTTATTTCAGAGCTCTGGCTTCCTCAGCATGAATCACTCTGTGCCCCCCCCCCCCCCACCACTTAGATAGTTGTGTTGTTGGGATGTCAGGTGAGTGACCCCCTCAGGCAAGTTGTGTCCTGCACTGAGGGATAAGAAGGGCAGAGGGCAGGCTCACCACTCCACGGGCTGTATCAGGAAGGCCTGAGGAGGCATCCCATCTCTTTCTCATGTCAGGTCACTTCCCACCCAGGCAAGCCAGTCCCCATAATCCTCTGCACCTGAGCCCATCCTCACACTTGTTGGGGCAGGCTCCATTAACAAGAATGCACATGAGATTCTTCAAGGACAGACTGTAATTAGAAACAAGGGGTATGTGCCTCTCACGTTGCCTTTTCCCAAGAGCACCCATGGCGATAGTCAGCAGCACAGTCATCCCAGGATGCAGCCATAAAGCCCCAGTGGTGAGGGAGACACTGGAGGTGACTGGGTCCCCGGCACCAGATGGGTTTCCCTTCCAGACGGGACTGCATATTTGGGAAAACACAGAAGCTTGGGAATTGTAAGGACAGAGCTCATCCCATGACTCAGAAGTTCCTGGTGCTCTAAGCCCTCCTTTCTCAGTGTGCAATGTATTATAATTACTCACACCAGATCCTTCTCTAGTCCTTCTGTGTGTCACACAAGGTTCTACTCCTCCTGTAAATATTCACACAATTGTTTTCCCCAGTACTCATCTAATCCATCTCTGCACTGTTCATGACAATACATCTAGGATATATCTTCTGGGATTTATATCATATATATATGTATACATATATATATGAAACACAAACTACGTATATATAAACATGAGATATTGTTATGCACACACACACACTTCTAGTCATCGACTCTCGGTTAACATAGAACCGTGTCCTCTAGTCCTATAAATATATAATGCTTCCCATTGAATACCTCCCATGAAACATCTCCTCCTTGTCTGTCATAGTGAGTCAGATGAAAACCCAACAGGCTCCACGACCTTGACAGTTTTGTTTGTCCTTGCAGCACTGAGTGTCTGCAGCCTACCGGTACTTAACTGGTGCCCAGGAAAGGTTTTTGAATTAAAAAGAATACATCATTGTATAAAAAAAGAAAAAATACACAAATCCACATTCTTTACCTTATTTCCAAAACTAGTACCTCTTCTTTCGTTTGAATCATCATAATCCATCCACATTTTTAAGCACAGAGATGGAGGTCATCTTATACAAACACCTAGACCTCACACACATCCTCCAGGTAATTCCTAAATCCAGGGATCTCCACAATAAATATAATGCTAAAATGTCCACACTACCCAAAGCACTGTATAAATTCAATGCAATCCCCATAAAAACTCCAAGGGCGTTTTGCACAGAAATTAAAAAAAAAAACCAAATTTTGTATAGAACCAGAAAAGACCCCAAATGGACAAAGCAATCTTGAGAAGGAACAAACCTCGAGACACCATACTTTGCACTTTCAAATTATATTACAAAGCTGTAGTCATGAACACCAATGTGGTATTGTTCTCGAGAGACACATAGGTTGATGCCATAGAATAAAAAGACCAGAAAGTCATTCAAGTTCCTCTTGACCACCAGGGAAGACATAGGCTGAAAACGGTCCTTTGCAAGGTCTCCGGAACAGAGCTACCATGGATTTGGGAGGGAATTCAGAACGAATATACATGGATCCTAGAGCAGATGCACCAGATGGGATGCTTAGGATCTCACTGCTATTTCCTGATGCACTTTGGGAGAGAAAACTGGAATGACTCAGACATCTGACAATGAGCACATTGACATAGAGGCCGGGATAGAGTGTGAATCAACACAATCCATCTGGGTAAGAAGCACGTGTAAAGAATAATCTCATCAGGGTCAGGTCCCATCTGCCAAAGTTCCCCATGGGAGCTGCCCTCTGCTCTCTGCTGCTTCCTGCATTGGCACGGGTGCCTGGAGCCCTGTCTCCGCTGTTGTATCCAGTTAACTCCTTCCTCTATTGGTACACATTTACTGTTAGAGGAATGTGTGTAGAGACAACTCTTCAGGCCTGACCCATTACGTGTCAAGGGAGCCATGGACAGGCTCACCCCCAGGAGTCTGAGTAGAACAGAGAGTCTGCCCTGAGGTAATGGGGGGCCACGTGAGGAGACCTGGTCTAACACTTAGGCAGAGGAGAGTGGCTAGAGCAGTGGGAGGCAGAAGTGGTCTCTGATGGGCTCTGCTCACGTCATACAATGGCATGTCTGTGTCTGGACGCTAAGGGGCACTCAAGGCCTGTTTCTGAGGGGTCACGGTAGATCAGAGATGAGAACTGCCACCTGCCACTGCCTGTGCCCTCTGCTCAGGCCTCACATCTGTGACCTCCCCACCCCTGCCCTGAAATTGCCCCCACCCTGCCCATCCCCCTGACATCCTCAGACAGAGGCACCTAAAGAAGTCAGTGAGGAGTCAGAAAACAGGGGGGTCGCATTTGCATGGTTGGGCCCTCCCCCTCTCAACAGATCAAGAGGTGAAGGGAGAAGTGAAGGGAGGCTCTGCTCAGCTGTGAGGCAACAGAAGGCAGGATCGGTGCTGACCTCCGCCATGGCCTGGTCCCCTCTCCTCCTCACCCTCCTCGCTCACTGCACAGGTGACCTGATGTGGGGACACGGGAAGGGGTTCTGGAAGCACAAGTGTGGGCCTGATTACCTCCTCTTGTCTCTAGACCCCAGGAATAGCCTCTCTGTTGTTTCTCTTTCCAGGGATTTGGGCTCAATCGGGGCCGAATCAACCATCCTCAGTGTCTGGGGCCCTGGGCCAGAGGGTCACTATCTCCTGCACTGGAGTTGATAGTTACGTTGGTTGGTACCAACAAATCCCAGGAATGGCCCCCAAAACCATCATCTATAATAATAACAACCGACCCTCAGGGGTCCCTGACCGATTCTCCGGCTCCAAGTCTGGCAGCACAGGCACCCTGACCATCACGGGGCTCCAAGCCGAGGACGAGGCTGATTATTACTGCGTATCGTGGTACAGCAGTGCCAGAGCTTACACAGTGGTCCAGGCCTGTGGGGAAGTGAGGCAAAAACCTAGTTACTCATCTGTAAAGAGGGAAACACATCAGCAGTTGCCTCCTCAGCTTAGCCTGTGATTCTGCTCATTTTGTGACTGATGACTTGGACGCAGGTCCATGCAAGGGCACCTCCCATGAGTGAGGTTCCTCCTGTCCTTTCTGTCCTCAAAGTCACTCTCAGAAAACCCTCTCAGAGTCTTGATGGAAGAGAAATCTCTTGTTTTCTCAGCTGAGGTATTTTACTTCTAGGCCAGATCATATCAATTTTTCCTTCTGATATAAAAATAAATGAACCATTTTTGTTTTTCCTCTGAACACTACCCATGTGGTGCCTGGAAAATAAGTCAGCCTTATTTGCATCTGGTACTATTATCTCCATGGCAGTGGCTAGTCTCTTCTTCTTATCTATTATTTGTGGAAAAATGCCAATTTAAAATTATAAAATTATGAGGATAAGTTTCAAAAATTTCGTCCATAGGAAAAACCCTGTACTTCAATGTTTATAACAACTTATTCCTAATCACGAAAGCCTGAAAGCACCTTAAACTTGGCATATGGATATTTATTCTAGGTTTAAAATAATCACCCAAACCAGGAACCAACTAAGAGGTCACCAAGGAGGTGCCACTTTTATAATAATTTGATAATTACATCCAACATTGGAAGAAGCAAAACTCTGCAAACATCTGTAGGTCGCGGGGGTGCTAAACGCTGAAAAAGAATGAATCATGTGAACAGAGGAAAACACTCTGAGCCACAGATTATTCCATATGATACTAATGACACTTAAATGACACTCTGTCATTGTCTGTCATTGTCTCCCAAACAAACGCAAACAAATCAGTGCACAACCACCACACATACCCATGTGTGCACACACATAAGGACAGGGTGTGTCTGGGAGCTCACGAGCCAACCTAAAGGGCCCCCATGAGGCAAAACTAGAAAGATTTCAACCACAGGAACATAAAGGTTTGGGTTGTAACTCAGTGTCTACACATATGTCTGCCGTCCATATTGTTAACTGATGGTATAAATAAATGGAATCAGATGAGACACATTCCCATCCAGAGATTTCATGGAACAGGTGTAAACATTTGGCTTGAATGACGTCAGGCATAACCCCCACTCAGTAAGTATGCACAAAGGCACCAACAAGAGGGACAGTCTGAAGAAGTGTCACAGTAAGAGAAGCTTAAGGACAATTCACAACTCAATGTCACAAAGAATCATTAACTGGATCATACAACAGAAAAGGGACATTAGGTAAAAAGTAAGAAAATCTGAATAAACTGTGGATATTAATTGTTACGTGTTGAACTGTGTCTCCACCAATTCATGCGATTAAAAGTTCTAAAAACTCCCATATTTCGGGATGAGACCTTATTTGGAAATGAGAGTGTTGCAGATGTAATTACCAGGATGAGACCAGTAAAGTGTAACTGCATGTGTTCTAGGCTTTCTCTGTCTTTGTTTTTCCTCTGACTCGGCCTGCAATGATGCTGAAAGGAATCTCACTATTTTAGAGAAAAAGGCCTATGAACCCATCCTACATTGTCCAGAGAACCCTGATATTACCGGGAAAAATCTAGACATTTTATTGTCTTTTCACTGTTAACCCATGGAACATTACCAAATAAATATAATAGGAATGAATGTGAGTGGGATTCCCTTTCCTGAATGCCCCTTAATGGATGAGCTGAGAACGAATTTCTAAGAAGATAGAGGTCCCTTGTGCTGTATAATGTTTTATATCAATGTTCATCCTGAGAACACTTACAAAACTGGACTAATAGAGAGGAAAATGAGTCATAAGTACACCAGAGAAGAAAATTAAATTCCAGACTGAGTACAAAGGCCCGGTCAAAACCCAGATTGGGAAGTAAATACAGTGGATACCTCTCTGCGGAGAGCTGGTAGTCTTTTGACAAACAGAGACTTCAAAGAAAAGAGTAATAAAGGAATTTAAATTGTTTAAATCTAAATCTAGATTTAAGAAGAGAACAAAATAACAAAAATGATATTAAACTTAATATATTACATAATGATGTTGAATTATATTGCATTTAAATGGACACATTGTTCCACTTACAGACATGGATTGACATAACAGAGCATAATGGTTAAAATTAAAAAAAAAGTATACCCTGCAACCATGAAAGTACAAAAAGATGTGGTTATATAAGTGTCACGCCAAAGACTAAGGGAAGAAATATTCTAGAAAACCAGTGACACATTTAATAGTGATAAAATAATCTATTCAAGAAAAAAAATAAGCTCAAATATAATAGCATACCTTTGCAAAACTATCTGAAGAATAAATTATAGAAGCAAAGAGAGGAATAACTAGTCCACAATTACAGTTGCAGATGTTAACACAATGGTCTTAGTAACTGAATGAATGCAGAAAAAAAAAATAGTACACATAAAAAAGAGAACAGAAGAATTAAAAGGAGTACAAATCTGAACGGTAATTGCTTAAGTAATTACATAAAGACAGGAGTAAAAAAAAAAACTGAGGGATTTCCTGATTTACTTCTAATGGATTTGTACGCTTTATCTTGGTTCTGTGAGCAGGGGTGGCTCCCTGCGTTTCCTTCTTATTCCTTTTTTTCATCTTCCCACCTCTCTTATCTTCTCCTTTCCTTACCACTGACCCAGAGCTAGTGCACAGCAGGAAGGGATGCTCCGGCCACTGCACTGGGAGGACGGACTTGGCATATCTCACGTTCCTGTTCCCACGTAGTTCCCACATCCCCACCTTTACACATGTGACACAAACCCCTTTAACTGTCCTCAACCTTATTTTTCCCTCTCATGTCCTTCCCGAGAGTGCACACAGCTGGAGCCCTCAACCTCACCATCATCCTTTCCCTCACCCTCAGTCCATGGCCACGGTCACCTCTCCATGCTCTTCCTTGTGGGCCCTACTTGCTCATCTTCCTCCTCCAGATTCCCTGTATACTCAGCCCTCAGGCCCTCCGGACACGGCCTTGCCTGCTCTGTTGTAGTCAGGCACATTGTTGAAACTGACACCACAATGTCTGTCTAAAGTGTAAGTTTCTTAGTTAATAATACTGTACTGTAGATTTGAAATTTGCAGACAGGATAGATCTTAAGGGTTCTCATGAAAGAAAGAAGGAAAGAAAGAAAGAAGGAAAGAAAGAAAGAAAGAAAGAGAAAGAAAGAAGAAAAGAGAGAGAAGAAAGAAAGAAAGAAGAAAAGAGAGAGAAGAAAGAAAGAAGAAAAGAGAGAGGAGAAAGAAAGAAAGAAAGAAGAAAAGAGAAGAAAGAAAGAAGAAAAGAGAGAGAAGAAAGAAGAAAAGAGAGAGGAGAAAGAACGAAAGAAAGAAGAAAAGAGAGAGAAGAAAGGAAGGAAGTGAGGGAGGGAGGAAGAAAAATAGAAAACTGGCATGTATACGAAGTGATAAATGTATTGATTAGCTTGATTGTTTCACCTCACAGTTTTAATGTATATCCAATCTCCATTCTGTGCCTTAAGTGCATACAATGTTTGATTTTTTATTATACTTGGAAAAGCTGAAAAGTTAAGCAGAATTAATAATAAAAACAATATGTTGCATTTCAACAATATTTCTCCCATTTTCAATCTCTAAGAAATACAAATAAAATAAAAGCCAAGCACCTCACTCTGACATAGAAGTACTTTTACATTTAGGCGTCAAATGTCCTCACCCCTTTTGCACTTACATTCCATTTGCTCATAGCTGCTGTCAAATGACGTAGTTTCCGTCCCCTCAACACATCATATCTGATGGCCCACCCACCTCCAATTCCTTCTTTCTTCTGGGAGGGTAGTGTGTTTTATTTGTCCTGCTGTAGAAACCCTGGTCCCAACTCTCCACCCAGAGAACCAGTCTCCTCCCTCACGTGGCCCACCTGAGACAGCAGCTCAGGTGTGTGCTTCCAGAAACTGCCTTCTCAACCCACTGTGGCCCCATTCATGGTGCTTGGTGGTGATTCACCACATTTCTTTCTCTGACAAACACAGAAATTCTCCTTGGGAAGGCTGCTTGTTCATATTAGTTACCTTGGGCACTAGGGCATATGGCATGTGGATGCTTGTGGTCTGACAGTGGCCAGGCTGTCAGGTCAGTGTCCCTGACATCCTTTCCAGGGACAGGCTGAAGCTTGACCTGTGGGCAGCAGGGGGCACTGTCGGCCTCCCCAGGAAGAGCACACTGGGGGCCCCCTGCTGTGTACCCTACAACCCCCTTAGGGCGCCCACACTTTTGCCTATGTGTGCTAGTGGGGACTCAGCAGCTGTGTCCCCTCTGGCTGGGAGGGGTCTGCTGCTCACAGGTCTGTGGAAGGTTCCGGCAGCTGCTTCTTCCCTGGTCCCTCCCAGGAGACAAACTCTGAGTCTCTGTGGAAATCAGCCCCCTCTTTCTAAGGGACTAAGCTGACACTTCAGCTAGTAGGCAGGACGGAAAACTGTGTGAACAGCCGGTCCCCATGAGTCCATGGAGAAGACAAAAGAAACCGCTACATGCCCGCCCTGATCTGGGGCTGCAGGAGGAGGATCCATCATGGCCTGGACCCTTCTCCTTGTGCTCCTGGTGCTCCTGGCTCACTGCACAGGTAGGGACATCTCCAGATCCATGGCAGCTCTTGAGTGGGTGTCACCCTCACTGTCACAGACCATCAAGCAGCTTAACCTTTTCCGCTGCCCCGTTTCCCATGAGGGTCTGTGTTTACAGGTTCCCTGTGCCAGCAGGGGATGACCCAGATACCCTCCTTCTAAAGACTTCCACTGTGCTCCAGATCTATGGGGAAGTGAAACAAAAACCTGACCTGCACCCTTCTGACCTGGTGTGCCCCTCACAACAGGGGCTCTACCACGCCTGGGTTAGGGGGTCAATAGCGTTGTCATTTCTTCTGTCAGCACCTGAGTTTCCTCAGTCCACTTGATCTGATAGTATCACATACTTTTCTTCAGATCAAAATTTGGATTAATCCATTGATAATATAGTCTCGCCCTGTTAATGTTGCACTGGAAGTAATCCCATGCTCACAGATTAATAGCTCTTAATGAAGAAATTGGATAAGAATGAAAAGGCTGATTCCGGCCATGCTCTCTGGAGAGTGTAGAGTGACTCAGGTATGCTTCTGGTCTGAGTGTTTCCATTTGGGGTTGTGATGCAACCCCCACATGCACGTGGGAATTGTATTATCTATTCTAGCATCAACCTCCAAAAATGAAAATTAGAAATAATATCATCTACAATAGCATCAAAAATATGAAACATATAAGGAAAGATCTGAAAGAATTTGAGAATTTTATGCACTAAAAATTATAAACCATTCAAAGGGAGATTAAAGGTTTAAATACATGTACAGATCTATCGGGCTTATGGGTCTAAATATTCAACTTGGTAAAGATGTCAATCCTCCCAGAATTGACCAATACAATCATTGTAATAGCTTTGGTAAAATGTCCTTGAAATGGTGGGGAATTTTAGAAAAGAAAAAAAGAAAAGAAAGTAGAAACACTAAGAAAACATGTGACTAGAATATAGCCCTGGGAGAATCCTGCCCTGTGTCCTCAGGCCAGCTTGTCTCTGAGGAGGATAAGGCCCAGGAAGTAGGTCTGAAGTCAGAAGAAACAAGTCAGGGTGAGAGCACAGACATGCAGTGTCAACCAAGGACACGGACCGGGTAGAGGACCCTCTGTCCGAAGGCCGAAGCACAGAGTGTGAGTGCAACAGGTCTGTTGCTGGGGACCCCTGGCGACGAGTGTATATAGTGCCCCCACAGTGTGCATCTGGGGCGATGGTTTCTGTTCATCACTTCAACCTGGCGAAGGACCCTGTGACTTGTAACTTGTTGGAGAATTGGGGCCAGAAGACAGGTACATGAAGAGGGCAGCATGTGATCTCAGAAACTCTGTATTTTCAAGGGTTACAAGTGAAACTTGCATCCATAATTCCCGGGAAGACAGTCTGAGGAAACTGATCAAAAAGAGGTCACCTCCAATGGCTGCCTTGGCCTCTCTTGGAAGGCATGTGGGTGTATCCCTACCCCACATGGGATGTTGTTTGCCTGGTCTTGTGGAGGCATATGTAGTGGGAAGTCATGCCTACTGGAGAAGTCTTGTGTGCTCAAGTTCTTGACTGCAACTTAAGGATGAATTTGAACCCCCCTGACCAGCACAATGAAAGCCCCCATGTCCCAGGCCTAGGAGGAAATGAAATTCTAGCTCCTTGAGCACTCACGCCCAATTTCATCTGCCTACAATGACAGTTTTCATGGATTCTTTCTACTAACTTGTCAATGTAAGGCAAGATCTACATGATCTTGTAAGGAATGATCTGATCTGTGAGGAAATTTAAAATGAGTGTGTATCTTAGCAAATGTGTATCAAGTCTCCTGCACCGATGTAGCAGAGGAACGCCCAGGGTTTCCTTCTCAATTTGTATTCAGATTTATTTTCTCCTTTCTGCCATTTCCTCCCCATTCTCTAACCTTGCTGGCATCCCGAGCTTTGTGCTCCGAATCCCCAAAGTGAGTTAGGCTTTGGACCAAGTAATAAGGAACTCCAAATATCCCTGCCCCCTATATTTTCTGTAATTTAGGTTCCTGTTTCCAGGATCTACAGACTCATCCATCCATGAGGTTGGGGTCAGATCTCAAGAACAAAATCATCTGTAGCAGAAAAAGCAGCAACATGAGATGAAATTGTGGCCTGGCACAAAACACATATGTGGAAGCCATAGAAATATGGACTGGGGAGATCTTGTCTCATTGTTATCTGAGATGAAACCTCTGGCTTCAGGTGTGCCAAGGCATGATTTCTTAGGTCCTGTCCTAAGACAAGTCTGACCACTGGGTCCAGACATGGGGCCATCTGGACAAACACTGTTCCAGATCAGTGAAGAATCAAGATGCAGCCTCCCTCCTCCTCTTGTGGGCCCTTCACTCTCTGGACACTTATTGCATCTGACTGTACATAATTTACAATCTGTCCTCATCCTCTCAAACTATGTCCCCAAATCCAGTCCTTGGCAACACATATTGTGATACCGTCTCGCATTGAGCAGAAATCACTTGATGCAATGGTCAGCTTTCCCTGGGGGCCAGGTCCATGAAGTGTCAGGTTAGAACCAGAGACACAGGAGTCCAACTGCATTTGACTTAGGACAGTTGACTCACCAAGAGTTCCTTCGTCCCACACTATTTACTAAAACATACTTGGTGCCACACTTGGTCTAGAGGCTCAGGATACAGTGTAGGCAAGACAGGGATTGTCCCTGTCCTCAGGGAGCTGACGCTATCTGGGAAAGGGAAAACAAACCAGGAAAAGCATAAACACATGTAAAATGTTACCATGGAGGGAGGGGAGTTGAGTATTGTAGGTGGATACAGGAGCCACTGGAGCATTTGACAAAAAGACACAGGATCTAATTCAAGCTTATGAAGAAAAGTCCAGATGTTTCAGTGAACACGAATGAGGAGGAGGGAGGAAGGAAGCCAGTGGGAACACCGGTAGCTGTTAGAGGATAATGGGCAGATTCAGCAAGTTTGGGGAGGAAGGAGGCACCGAAGAAGGGGGTGTGGCTTCGAGCTAACCCTTAGGAGCTGGATGGCATGTGAGTGAGCTCCTAGGGAGAACATTCTTGATCAGGGGTATGGAGATGAGGCCCCAAGTTCACCCCCATGATGGAAGCGTCAACAACCTCCCTGCCTTGTTCAGTGGCAACATGGGGATATTTCGGGGTGTCTGGGTGGTTGGGTCGCTTAAGCGTCTGACTCTTGATTTCAGCTCAGGCCATGATCTCACGGTTTGTGAGTTCAAGCCCCATGTCAGGCAGCTTTGCATTGGCAATGTGGAGCCTGCTTGGGATTCTCTTTCGCTCTCTCTCTCTGCCCCTCCCCTACTCATTTTCTCTTCTTTCTCTCTCTCTCTCTCTCTCTCTCTCTCTCTCTCTCTCTCAAAATAAATAAATAAATAAAACTTAAGAAAATAAAACACAGGCATATTTCCTCTCCAGATAACAAGTGGGAAATCCTTCAGGACTCACTCTTCTTTCTCTGATAGTTATCTGAGATGACCCTTCTCCATGACCCCCATGTCCCCAGGCTGATTTTCCACATAGGAACAAAATGCCTCTGCATTCCCATGTATCGCATCCACACAACAAGCCATCCAGAATGAGAGATCCTCGTCATCCTGGACCCATTGATCAGGAATCCCAGCCTTCAGGACTGGACCAGATCTCTTACACCATCTTCCCTGCCATCAACATGGTACCAGAAAGAAATTCATCTGATTTCTCCCAGAAACAGAGGTTCATCCCAGCATTTGGGGCCAGGATCAATCACATTCTGACAGCATGACTGGAAGATGTGGGTCTGGATAGGAGAGGAAAAGGTCAGACGGTTTGTGCAAGCATCCCCACCTTGTATATCACTCAGCTCTTTATTACCAGCTCTGCCCTCCACCCTCATAGCTGGTTCATGTTTGAGTCTTGTGTTGTGTACGTTAAGAGCTGAGCAGGGGACACAGACCATGGGGTTTCTGTCTCATACGGTTGTAATTCTGACTCCCAGAGCTTTCTAATGTCTTATAAAATATAAGACATCCCATGACCACCTGTGGTTTTCTCCTCCATCTATCCCTTCCTCAGGAGAGGACCAGTTCCAGAGGCCCAGCACAAGATGCTCTGTACACATCCCAGGATGGTTCCCCATCTGTTCCAGTCCCCAGTAAGTGCCACTCCAGGTCACCTCAGGATCATTGCTGAGAGACTCCACCTCACAGGGAGGTCACAGAAGGCACTACCACATTTAACCTTTTCTGTGTTCTGGGAGTGGGATCAGAATTAGCCAGACTCAAAAAGCCAAATATCTGATTCTCATACAAATACAGAATGGACAAGTATAAAATATGCTATTAAACTCATCTATTAGTGAGAAGACCAGTAAAATGGTGAAGCTTGAATAAAGAGCAGATAAAAAATAAAAATACTTACAGTTCACCCGGAAAATGGACTTTGAAAAAATATTTTTGTGTGTTGGAGATACACTGCTAAATTTGTAACAAGCAAGGAATCATATAAGAGGAAAAAACATGTGTCTTGCACAGAAAGAGACACATCTTCATGGGGGTAGCACAGTGCTCTGGATTTGATCCTGACTGAAAAGGAATCTGAGCAGAGACACCACCTCGACCCTGACCCATGAACAGCCAAGGTAGCCATGGCCAGACCTTGAAGAGTCTGGGTAGAGTATACAGCTTTCCTTGAGGTAATGGGAGGCAACATAAGGGGATACCTGGCCCTAAAGCAGGGGATAGGGGACAAAGCAGTAGGATGTCAGGAGGTGTGCCTGACTGGCTCCAGTCACATGTCACACAATGCTGTGTCTGGGCCTGGACCACCAAGGGACACATACAGCCCATTTCAAGGGTTAAAAGGTGATCAGAGCTGGGACCTGCCACCTGGAACTGCCTGTGACCTATGTTCAGGGCTCACAGTGGTGACATCCACACCCCCTGGCCCCACACAGCCCCTCCCATACCCATCCCCTTACCTCCTCAACAGAGAGACCTGACCCAGGACCAGTGAAGTGTTAGACAGCTATGAGTCTCATTTGCATGGACAGATCCTCCCCCTCTTAGAGAATGAAAAGGGGAAGAGACCTATTAGGGGAGGTCTGCACACCGTGGGTTACAGAAGGTAGGAACAGTGATGACTTCCACCATGGCCTGGACCCCTCTTCTCCTCACCCTACTTGCTCACTGTACAGGTAACTGGATGTGAGGCCAAGGGAAGGGGCCCTTGGAGGACATGTGGGTCGTTCTTTTTCCTCTTGTCTCTAGACCCTGGCATCACGGTCTCTGTGTCTCTCATTTGCAGGGTCCTGGGCCCAGTCTGTGCTGACTCAGCCACCATCAGTGTCTGGGACCCTAGGCCAGAGGATCACCATCTCCTGCACCGGAAGCAGCTCCAACATCGGGGGTGGTAATGCTGTGAGCTGGTACCAACAAGTCCCAGGAATGGGCCCCAAAACCGTCATCTGTTGGGATAACAGCAAACCCTCGGGGGTCCCAGATAGATTCTCCGGCTCAAAGTCTGGCAGTTCAGGCACCCTGACCATCACTGGGCTGCAGGCTGAGGACGAGGCTGATTATTACTGCTCAGCATGGGATGATAGTCTCAGTGCTCACACAGTGCTCCAGGCCTGTGGGGAAGTGAGACGAAAACATGCTGTCCCTGCAGTGATGGGATTTCTTTTGCAGCCCCCATCTTCTGCCAAGACAGCTGGTTCCCCTTTTGTTTGACCTAAATCTGAGGTCTGAAACCCAACTCAGGGAACTTTCTCTAGGATATGTGTCCTTGTGCTCTCAATTCTGTCTCTGCAGCCTGTCCTTGCAGGTACACATTTTCTGTTTCATGCAAACTGAGCAGAAATTCCTGTACGCTGGGATATTGCCCTGGGGACAGAGTCCCTGAGGCTTGTGCCTGTCTCCTAGGGCTACCGTAACATAAAACCGTAGACTGTGTGGCTAATCCAAAAGATATTGATTTTCTCACAGTTCTGGATGCTGAATGTCCAAGTTCAAGGTGTTGCCAGGTTTGATTTCTCCTGAGGTCTCTGTCTTTGGCTTGCAGATGGTGGCGTTCTTCCTGGGTGCTCACATGGCCTTGTTTGTGTTTTCCCCTCTGGTGTCTCTACCTCTTCTTATAAAGACATCATCCCTATTTTTTAGGACACCACCCATATGACCTTATTTATCCATAATTACATGCTTCAATGCCTTATCTGCAAACATCACAATGTGGGTTAGGATTTCCACATAGGGTTTTGAGGGCACACAGTTCAGTCCTTATCAAGGGGTCAGGACAGAACCAGGACTCAGAGTCCAGCTGTGTCTGGCTTAGGATAGTCCACTCTTCCAATGGTATGCATTCACACCCTTTACTGAACCCTTGCTACATGGCAGACTTGGGTCTAAGGGGTCCGGACACAGCAAAGGAAACACATGGAGGGTACACCTGCTCAGGGAACTGACAGTGTCTGGAAGTAGAGAGAAGAAACAGAAGTAAAACATACTGTGTCTCAGGCTGACTTCCCAGATTGGGACAAATGTCCCTGCAGTCCCAGAATGAGGTCCATACAACACACCCTCTGGACGGGAGATTTGCCCTCCATGACCCACTGACCAGAAACTTCGGTTTTCAAGTTGCCTGGACCACATCACTCCACCATCTCCCCTGAAATCATCATGGTGACCAGGGAGGGGATTGTCCAAGTGGCTTGGGTAATACAGTGGCTATCTGGTTGGAACTGGGCTTAGTCACTGACTAATCACATGGCTGGGGATTTGGGGTTCAAATAGGAGAAGAAAATGATAAAATTTCACCAAATATGGCCGTGCCTACCACCTCTTCTTCCCTCTACCCTCTTTGTTATTCAAGTTGGGACATGGACTATGGACACTGGCATCTGGGCAGGGGACATGGGCCAGGTCGTTTCCATCTCATAAAATCATAGCTCAATCCCATGACCATTCTGATGTCCATGCACCTGATCAATTCCAGACCAACACACACTCACTCCCAGGCACGAGGTGTTGATATGAAATGTAGGCATTCACATGAGAGTTAGAAAGCAGAAAGTATAGGGTCACCTGGATGGCTCAGTTGGTTAGGCGACTGACTTCGGCTCAGGTCATGATCTCACAGATAGTGAGTTCAAGCACCGTGTCAGGCTCTGTGCTGACAGCTCAGAGCCTGGAGCCTGCTTCGGATTCTGTGTCTCCCCCTCTCTCTACCCCTCCCCTGTTCACACTCTGTGTCTCTCTGTCTCTCAATAATAAATAAACGTTAAAAAAATTAAAAAAAGAAAGAAAGCAGAAAGTATATTACTCACATGATGACCTTCTCTTCCCAGAGGTAGAAAGAAGGTAAAGAGTTGCAAGAAACTTCAATGGTGGTCACTTCCCCACCACCTGACACCTGTGATCACCTTGTGATCATGATTTTGCATGGTCTTTGCAGGACCTAGAGCACAGACTTAGCATTGCCTGACCAGTTGTCTTGATCCCTCTGTAGAATTGAACCATGCAAAGGGCTAGAAAAAAACAAAGAACAAGACTGAGATTTGGATAAAGGACTGCACATGAGTTAGGGTTCTCCTAAGAAAAAGAACCTATAAGATGCATGTGTATATGTATGTGTAATATAATGTATGTCTATGTGCATGTCTATGTGTGCATATCAGTCTATCTGAGATATTTATTTTAAGGACTCTTTAGCCATTGTTGTAGAGGTTGGCAAGTCCAAAATCCACAGTGTGGGCTGGAAGGCCACAGACCCAGGAGAGGAAGTGGAGATGTTGTAGTTTTGTTCTGAGGGCAATGTGTTCCCAGAATCCCTTCTTTCTGTGCAAGGTCAGTCTTTTCTACATCAAGGCCTTCAACTGATTGGATGAGGCCCATTCGCATTATGGATGGTAATTGGCTTTAATAAAAGTCTACTGACTTAATTCCATTTTTAAAAATTTATTCCTTTATTTGAGACAGACAGAGAGAGAGAGAGAGAGAGAGCACAGTGCGGGGCGGGGGGGGGGAGGGAGGCAGTGAGAGAAGGGGAGAGAGAATCCCAATCAGGCTCCGTGCTTTCAGCTCATACCCTAATGCAGGGCTCAATCTTATGAACCGTGGGATCATGACCTGATCTGAAATCAAGAGTCAGTTGCTTAACTGACTGAAGACCCAGGTGCCCCTACTCATTTACTTCTTAATATCATGTGAAATATATATTCGCAGAAACTACTAAAATCATGTTAGACCAAACATCTGGCTCTCATGGCCTACACAAGCTACACATAATTTAACCATCACAGACCCAGTTCCTCAGGGTGTAGAATGGACTAAGAAGTGTGAGACAGGTATGCCCTCATTGGCGATTTAAGGATCAAGGTGTCAGGTCGTGGCCACCACAGACTGGATGCCCTTAGTCCTCCCTGTTCTTACTTATCACCCAGATGAATGCTTCCTGAGCTCCAGCAGGGATCCTACCCTAGCTCTGCCCCACTCTCTGAAGTGTTGACCCTGCCCTGTGCTCACAGATCTCCACACCTCTCCCAGCTGATCCAGCCTCCACCAGGGACAGAGATCCCAGGACAGAAATGCACTCTCTACTGCCCCCCGAAGGAGCAACAGCAGTAGACAGAATGACATGATTTTGACACATCATTCCCGGGATATCTCCTCAAATCTCTGGACTCAACCAGAGATGAGCCAAATCATTGACTCAACCATGTACCCTGGGACCAAGGTTCCTTTTTTGTCTCCACATCATGCTACCTCATCAGCACTTGTTTCCAATCCAGAATGAAGCCAGACATCACTGACCAACACAACCCAAAGGTCCTAGTGCTCCTCCAGTGACCCAGGCTCAGGAACATGAGATCCAACCTTCTTGGGCCCCACAGTCAATCCACTCCATCCTGCAGTGCTAACTACAGGTTGACTACTTCTTCCACTTTGTCCTCTCCTTCTTCTTCTTCTGTTTTTTTCTTCTTCTTCCTTGAGACTCCCCTGTCTGTGTCTCCACTGCTCTGTTACAGGGTCCTGGGCACAGTCTCCACTGACATAGGGAGCATACATGTCAGGGTCTGTGGGACAGAAGGTCACCCTCACCTGCACTGGAAACAGTAACATTGTTGGAACAAATTATGTGGACTGGTACCAACAGATTTCTCACGGTGGCCCCAAAACTGTGATGCTCAGGACAAGTAGGCTCTCACAGTTCCAGATCTCTGGCTCCCACTCTGGGAACACAGCCTCTCTGACCATATTGGGCCTACAGCTTAAGGACGAGGCTGACTATTACTGCTCAGTGTGGGATGAAAGCATCAATGCTGACACAGTGCTACAGGCCCATGGGGACCTAAGACAAAAACCTGCCCCTGCCCCTCGTGGTCACCCCCATTATTGCCTGTGACAAACAGGGAGACCATGGACACCCTAGAGGGTGTGAGTGTCTGCTCTGAGCACAGAATGACCTTAAAAGGTCGGTCACAGTTGCTCTCCCTCATACTGTTTTTTTCTAAAAACAAAGCAAAACAAAACTATTGAGATAATTTGCATGCCACAAAGTTCATTCATTTACAGTATACAATTCCATGGTCTTTAATATAGTTCCACAGTTGGACAACCTCTATCATGACTGAATTTACCACATTTCCATCACCTGCAGAGAAACCTTGGACCTACCAGCAGTGAAGTCACTGTCGCCACTGCGCTCAGCCCTTTGTAGCCACAAATTCCATTCTGTCTGCGGTGATTTCTTGTGGGTATTTTACGTGCACTGTAACACTGAACATGTGCCATTTTAAGTGCCCCATTCACCCACATTAGGTGCATGCACATTGCTGTGGGAACATCACCATCTGTAAATGTATGGAATGTTTCACTTAGTTGCATATCACCCTTGCGTGGAGCCCATGCTAATCTATCTGGAAGTTTCCAATTTTATTGCATAGGCTGTCAAAACAAACATGTGATGGCCTTCTGTTGCCGAATTCTTAGGTGTAATATGTTTTTGAGGTCCATCTAGTTATACCTGGCTCTGTAGTTCACTTTTTTAAATTGGTGACTAGTATTTCACTGTATGGATGCACCATATATTCATTATCTATTTATCAGCTGATGGACATTTGTGTCGTTGACACCTTCTGTCTATTTTGCATTGTGTCTATTGCTGCCATAAACACTCCTATACAAGCTGTTTGTGTGGACATATATGTTAGTTTCTTTTGGTTTGATACCTAATAGCTGAATGCCTGGGCCATATCATGACTTTATTATACACTTCTGAATAAAGTGCCAGACTGTTCTCCAATGCGGCTGCAAAGGATTGCATTCCCACTAGCATACATGAGGTTTCAGATGACCATCTCCTCATAAAGCTGAAGTGGTATGTAAGTGGTTTTGCTCTGCATTTCCCTAATGAGTAGGGATGTTGGGCTCCTTTTCATGGTCTCTACTGTTTCTATCACATTACCAGCAGCCTAGGCTCTGAAACTCTCCAGGAAGCATTGGCTTTAAGGAGCTTTAGTCTGAGCTATTGTTGAAATTGTAGGCTCAGCCTGCTCACGTGAACACAGCAGAAAATCCTCGCTCAGGAAGATAATTCTCTCAGAGACACTGGAATGGGGAGACTGAGGGACAACCCTGCCACGTGAGGACCATAAGTTAGGAATGTCCTGTGGATTCTGCCTGTGCCAGGCACGGCACGCACAGGACTTCAGACCTGTTCTGGAACCTCTTCCTGACCATGCCGTTCACTAGTCAGCACAGGAGACAAACTTCAGGCTCAGCAAGTCTCCCCATGGCTCAGAAGAGAAGGTGCCCCTGGGAACCAAGGAACGGTGGCAGCCCCTTCTTCCCCGCCAACACACAGTGGCAACTTTATGAACCCACACATTCCACAGAGACTCCAGCCCATCCCTGACAAAAAAATGCATAAACTCTAGGAAAAAATGAAAAATCCTTTCAAAAAGATAGAAAAGGACTTGCATAAATAGAAAGATAAACTTGTTGGTAGTTTGGCTTAATGATTTCTTTTTCCCTAATATTTATAAGGACAATTTTAAGGACAGAAATAGTCTAGAGCATTTTGCAAATGAATGGACAAAGAAGTAGGACATAAATTGTTGGATACTGAGACATTTGTGAAAGCTAAAATAATTTAACCAATGTGATACTGACACAAGAATAAAAAACAAGATACGTATTAGCATCCAAGAAAATAATCTATGCATGCAATGCACTTAAGAGTGATGTTTGAAGCACCATCCAGCAGGTAGACAAAATAACCTCACACATGAATAGTTTACTTTTGAATTCTAGAAAAGTGAGATTTTCCATGAGATCTATGAAAAACTAATTTTTATGTAAATTTAAAATGGTTCCGGCTATGATGGAAAAACCCAGGAAGGAGTCAACCACCTGAAATTCTGGTCACCAATTCCAGTGTGTGGTAAGGGATTTCCCCACACCAGCAAGCCATACTGGGACATCAGCTGGGTGCCCTACAATTCAACTCAATTCTGACACTCAGTACTGGAGATAACACAGATCCCACAGGGTAAGGGCTCAGTCCTGCAAGAATGCCCTCCATTTGGGGTGCCAATCACAAGTCTTGGGTGTTACCTGAGCTTTGGGCCCACTTGAAATGGGTTGCAGTCACCTCCTATAGGGATTTGATTAATTTGCTAGAGTGGTTCACACAATTCAAAGAAATGTCTTTTTTTTTCTGACAAGATTACTGATTCATTATAAAAGGGTATAACTGAGGAGCATCCAGATGGAAGAGATACACAGGCCCAGGTATGGGGGAAGGGCATGGAGTTTCCATGTCCACTGTGAGCCTGATATGGCTCCAAATCTCCACCTGTTCACCAATCTTGAAGCTCTATGAAGACCCTCCTTTAAAAAAAATTTTTTTTAGAAAGAAAGAACATGCAAGTGGGGGAGAGGGAGGCAAAGAGAGAGAGAGAGAGAGAGAGAGAGAGAGAGAGAGAGAGATGGAGAATCTTAAGCAGGTTCCATGCTCAGCACCCAGCCTGATGCAGGGCTCAATCCCACGACCCTGGGATCATGACCTGAGCCAAAATCAAGAGTTGGATGCTCAACCAACTGAGTCACCCAGGTGCCCTTCCTATTGGGTTTTAGTGGAGACTTCATTACATACTCATGATTGGTTAAATCATCAGCCATTGGCAATAGATTCAAACTAATCCCTCCCCACCCAGGTCAGGAGGGGGTATTGATAGTTCCAACCCTCTACTCACAAATGTGAGTGCTGGCAACCAGCCCCCTATCTTTAGTTGCTTTGCAAAAGTCACTTTGCTAACTTAACCAAAGACACCTTTACCACTGGCATCGCTTGCAAGGTACATCTTTTTTGTTTGATCTGTAATTGAGGAGTGGTGGGCGTGAGAGTTTCCCCTACTGGTCTCCCAGCAACACTCTAAAGGAGATTTTTCTTTAATTTTGACGCTATATATACATGTTTACACTCCCATCGATCAGGGCTCCTTCTAAGAGTGAGAAAAAAAGTATAATAATCATGTGCAGCACTACAGGATCATAGCATTTAGAAACCGGACCTGGATGTTTGAATAGACTGGGACCCGGTGAGCTACAGAAACAGCTGGTCTCTCAGGGCTTCGGGCCATGGTGAGGTGTGTGCCCTGGATCCTGAGCCATGAACAGCCAAGGAGCTATGTGCACACTCACCCTGAGGAGTGTGAGTAGAATGTAAAGTCTGTCCAGAAATGATGGGAGGCCACATAAGCGGAAACCTGGCCTGGCTGTAATGCAGGGCTCAGATCAACACAATGTCACCCAGTGTTGTGTCTGGGCCTGGAGACCAGGGTGCGCATGGGTTCCGTTTCTGAGGGGTCAGGGATGATCAGAGCTGGGACCTGCCACCTGGCACTGCCTGTGCCGTGTGCTCAGACCTCACAGCTGGGGCCTCCCCACTCCTGGCTCCACCCAGCCACTCCCCTACCACCCCCCTGACATCCTCAGATGGAAGGACCTGACCCAGGGCCAGTGAGAGGACAGAGAACTTGGGTCTGATTTGCATGGATGGGCCCTCCCTCTCCCAGAAGATGAAGAGGGGAAGGGAGAGATTAAGGGAGGCTCTGCTCATCTGGGTGGCCACAGAAAGCAGAAACAGTGACGGTCTGCCCCATGCCCTGCATCCCTCTCCTCCTTACCCTTCTTGCTCACTGCATAGGTAACCGGATTCAGGGACAGGGAAGTGGTCCAGGGAGGACTATTGGGCCCTTTATCCTCCTCTTGTGTCTAGACCCAGCATCATCCTTCCTTTGTCTCTCCCCCTTGCAGAGTCCTGGGCCCAGTCTGTGCTGACTCAGCCGCCCTCAGTGTCTGGGGCCCTGAGTCAGAGGTTCTCCATCTCCTGAACTGGAAACACTGACAACATTGGTTGTGTTTATTGCGTGTACTGGTACCAGCGGCTCCCATGAATATGCTCCTCAGACTTCTCTCATATGTTATGATAACAATTGACAACTGATACTCAGGAGTCCCTGATTGACTCTAGAGCTCAAGGTCTTACAGCCCAAGCTCCTTGACCATCACTGGCCTCATGCTGAGGCTGGGGCTGATTATTATTCCAGGCCTGTGAGAACCGTCTCAGTGCTGACATAGTGTTCCAGGTCTGCGGGGAGGTGAGACAAAAACTTACTGTCCTCATAATGATGGGGATCCCTGTGCAGCCCCGACCCCTCTGTCACAATAGTTGCTTCCTTTGTTTGTTTTGTCAAAAGCTAGGGTCTGGGATCCATCCACCGGGAACTTGCTACAAAGAATGGGAACCATCCTCTCAAATTCTGCCCCCAAGCTTGCAGTTGGCCACCATACATTGTCCGTTTTTACTCTAATTGAGCATAAATCTCTGGATTCTGGGACAGGTTGTCCTGGGGAAAGAGTCCACGGAGAGATGTGTCGGTCTGCTTGGGCTGCCATTATGTAATAACACAGGCTGTGTGGCTTAACCAACGGAAGCACATTTTCTCAGTGTGGAGACTGGAGGTCTCCAGTCCAAGGTCTTCGTAGGTTTGCTTTCCTGAGGTCTTTCTTATAGATGGCTGCATTCTTGTGGATCCTCACTGTGGCCTATTTTCTGTGTGTGCTCAACTCTGTTTTTTCTTCCTCTTTTTATGAAGAGACCATTTGATTAGGCCATCACCCTTATTTACGTCTTCATTTACCTTAATTACTTCCTTCAGTGACTTATATCCAAATACATACCATTGAGGGTTGGAATTTCAACGTAGGGTTTTGAGGGGGACACAGTTGAGTCCATATCAGGGAGTCAGGGGAGAGCCAGGGACACAGTGTCCAGGTGTGTCGACTCTGAATAATTGACTGTGAAGATCCACACCATTTGGAGAATACCTACTATGTGAGAAACCTGAGTCTAGAGACGCGGACCACATGCGGACACCATAGGAAAGGTCCCCATGCTCAGGGCATTGACAGTGTTTGGGGGAAGAGAGAGGACACAGAAGCTAAACATGTATAGGAAAGCTATGTCCTGGGAGCATGAGGATGGGATCAGGGGGGTGGAACCAGAGTATTGGAGCGGTTGACAGGTACTCCAGAATCTGATGCGTTGTGATGAGGTCCCAGCGCTATGCAGACAAGGAAGGAGCAGGAGGGGAGCATGAAGGTGGGGACCAGGCAGGACTGTGGATGGTGCCCAAGTCACCCGGTCCTGGACAAGGGTTGGCCAGTGGGGTGGAGAAGGAGGGTCAGGACCCCTGTGACGTGGAGGATTTAGGGAATAAGGAGGGGGATGGGTATGAGAAAAAGGAAGTGGGAGGTGTGGCACCATTGCAGGGAGGGGGCTCCACCAGCTGGGACAGCATGAGGACCCATTTCTGATGCAGGGTGACTTCCACCTCCCGATTCCGGGAAAGATCAGCCCCTGACCCAGGCGACTTGTTCATAGTTCTAGGAATGCACATATCTGCTTACTCTCATCTCACAATGTGCCTGTTGAAAGAGCAAAGAATTGTTACAAGAACACCATGCGAGGCTGAGCTCAGTTCCCTTGTTCTCATTGCTACCCATGTGTTATAAACGTTCCCCTTTAGGGAAGCACAGAAAATCACAATTTCCTTTAGATAAGCTAACATGAACTTCAAGAACTGGGGTTCTGTAGTTGGTTTGGATTTAAATGTTTCCAGAGCATTCTTTTATACAATAAAGATTGTTAATGACTACTTGGCTACCCTTCTCACTTTCTTGCTGAGAAAAAGGGATCAACAGGACATGGCGGATAAGGAGGCTGAAGCTGAGCTCCATACGGGACCCCAGCCTCGGAGCAGGGGGTCAGCAGTCCCTCAGGCAGGATCAAGGCAGATGGGTCCACACCCTGACCCTGTCATCCCCTGGTTGGGGCTTGCAAAGATGTGCTGGCAAGCAGTGTTAGGACAGGCTCATTATGTGCCAGGGCACACTGTCTAGAAGAAATAAGGAAACTACTAGAAATCCAATGGGAAGGCACCTAAAGAAGACAAAGCCTACACTGCAGTGATCAGAGGAAGAAGGGTTGAGGCCATGCTTTACAGAAGAATCAGAGAAAACTCTGAGATTATTTCTTAAGGAAAGAATTTCATGTTGTCACTAGTTTATAAATCCATTAAAGGAAACATAACTTTCCACAAGTTCACCTGCCCCTTTATTTACGACACACGTGGGCTAATGTGATGGAAAGTGCACTGAGCCAGGCACAGCGTCCCCATCAAGCAAGAGAGAAGCTTAAGCTGCAGGGTCTCCCAGCCAGGCGTCTTACAGTCTTTGATCTGGACAGTCTCCCAGAGGAAGAACGCACAAAGGGATCCCTTGGTCCTGCTTCAGCACCATTACATCCAGGGTGACTACAGAGCTTGGGTGAAGATGGCAGGCAGCTGAATGATGACGTTTCAGAAGAAATCACTGTCAGCAGGGTCGCTGGGCACCACTGAGTCTCTGTGATGCCCTCGCTCTTCCTGAAGCCCAGCCCCTCCAGCTGCAGCCCAGCTCCAGAATATTCTGATATTCCTGCCACAGAGCATTTCCGGGCCAGGCCAGGCTCACGCTCACCCACGAGGTTTGATCGGGAATTTAGGTAGTGTCACGTGACTTAGAAATCAGAAAATAAATTCCTCATGATGGAATTTCTCTGACCCCTGGCACCTTGCTCACACCCAGAGCTGGCCACGTGGCTGGTCAGGGGTTCTTTCTCCCCAGACTCAAATCAGTTCAGAGACTGATGCGTGGAATTCCAGAATTTCTCTTTTTTTTAATGTTTTTTTAATTATTTTTTAATGTCTATTCATTTTTGAGAGAGACAGAGACAGAGGGAGAGGATGGGAGGAGCAGAGAGAGAGGGAGACACAGAATCCGAAGCAGGCTCCAGGCTCCGAGCTGTCAGCACAGAGCCCGATGTGGGACTTAAACTCACGAACCACCAGATCATGACCTGAGCTGAAGTCGGACGCCCACCTGACTGAGCCACCCAGGGGCCCCCTAGGATTTTCCTAATTTAAAAGCATCTGTTTACTTTATTTTGGCAAACGGGATCAATGTTTCATCTGTTCATTTTTGGTTGAAGTCTATGTTTCTGGCAAGATCATGATGAAAAGTGGATATATTTTCAGATGCAAGCACACAAATTGCTGTCATTTTTCTTTAGCTCCCACAGCACTCATTCTTTAATATGGACTATATTTTTCTCAAACTTTACGTTTGAAATGTTGATCTTAAACATTTGGTCACCACCAAAGTCCTGCTCTTCTGGAACACATCCTGCTCAAGGGATTTAGAGTTTTAAGTAAAATGCTACAGAGAATATCATTTGTCACAGCTCCCTGCAGACTTGTGTCCTGTGCTTGCAGACAGGATTCCTAGGAGTGACTCACTGTGTTAAAAATCTATATGAATGACAGTAGTCCCAAGTGTGTGGGAACGTTGACAGACAAGGAAGATTCGCCTGGAATAACCCACTAGCAATGTCTTCCAGGTCCCTTCCCGTGGCCTCCCATCCCTCCAGAAAGGCTGTCTCTCCCCTCGGTGCTATGGGGAGTTGACAGGGAAGGGGAGCCATGGTCACCAGTAGGTCACATCAGAGGAAAGAACACAGCGTCCTGCACAGAAGGGGCCATGTGTCCCTGGTGACGGGATCATGCCCTCACATTTTACACCTTATATATAGACTATTTATTTGTTAATTATACCTCAAAGCGTGTTGGTGAGAAAATCATTGGAAATTGAATTTTAAAGCCCAGATCTTTCTCTCAAAAAATTATCAGATTTGGTAAATTCCTTTCTCACCATCTCTATACGTCATCTACTGCTTCGTTGTATGAGGTAAGCCTCTGTACTTAGTGACCTCTCTCTGTGAACTTGTGAGCAATTTCTCTGTCGTTGTGTGTGTGAAGGGCTGCCTGTTACTGAGAAATTCAGAAAGACATACCATGCTATTTCCACAGTGTATCTCTGTTGTGAATATGTAGAGTTAAAAAAAATGAATGTATACACACCCACATAATTATTCTGCTAATAGTGTCTTTCAGATCATCGAAACCATCTAAGATTAAACATGTATTCTGATTAACAAATCAACACCCAATGAAACACATTCTATGAACAGTTCATTTCACCTCGAACAGGAAAGAAGGTGACTACACACAGCACTCATGGAACAAGTGAAAATTTGGGGACAAAAGTGAGACGGCTGCCACATTTACAAAAGAGTCAGCATCATTCATGGTGTGAAATGCTACAGGACACATGCCCATCACAGCTGATTCAGCCCACATGTCTTTGTGTGTGTGCGAGAGCGGGGGCGGGGAGTAGAAATCATTATGCCTTTCTGAATGTTTTCCGTAAGAAGGGTGCTGGGGACAGTCAGAGGCAGCTGAACAGGTCTCCAGCCTTCTCCAACAGCACCTCTTCAGAACAGCTCATCACCAAAGAACCTTCCAATCTACTGGATGGTCCCTGTCACCTTCTGACAGGAGGGTCCCCACAGGCCAGAGGACAGTCTGAAATCCTCTTTTTCTGTCACTAGCCTCAGCTCAAGCACTCAAAATTACTTTGGGGGACTCCTGGGAGCCTCATCCCTCACCCCCCCTTCATTCCTCAGTCTCTCCTCACACCAGTATTCCCACTCCACCCTGGCCCCGCTCTCTTCATGGAGACCCATTCCCCTCAGGTCAGGGCTCCAGCCCCAGGTCCTACTGGGACAGGCGTGCTAAGAGGTGGGCCTCAGGGAGCCAACCTCTGTCTTTCTAAAGGTGCAGAGCAGTGTCTTCTCAACCCCTTCCTCCGGGGTCCTTGTTGATGAATCCTTGCAAAAAGTAGACAGGAGAGGAATCCAGGGCAGGGCCAGGTTTCTGACCCTGCCTCACTGGAAAGTGAGGTCAGAGGGAGGAGGGGCTCCCCAGCCTTCACAAACCATGGGATGTGGCTGGTCCAGGCCTCTGTCTTTCTGATATGCTGACAGCAGGACACATCTCCCTTCAGGAGCCAGGTCTCAGGGCTACCCCGTTCCACTAATGTAACCCATGAGGAAGGGTCAGCATCTGAGGAGGCCGTTCTAGGGAACTAAGGGACGCGTGATTTGAGGAGATTGCAGCTTCGTGAAAGGCCCCTGGATGAAAGATTTTTCCCATTTCTGAGGCAGGGGCAATGGAAGTGGCGCTGGTCAAGGAGGGCCTGGCCCTCCCTCAGGCAGGATGGTGACCTTGCCTTTCACACCTGGTGCAATGTGCTCCAGGGCCAGCAGGTGGCGCTGTGGGCACGTGCCTCAACCACAAGGGAGCGCCCAGAGCTGGAGACCAAGCACCTGGCTGCTTAGTAGGTGTCCCCTGCTCAGGGATGCCTGGGGCCCAGCAGCCCCTTTCTCCCAAGGCCCTAGATGTCCCCACAGAAGAAATTCACCAGTCCCATGCTCTTTAAATACAACTTTGAAGCAGAGGGTATTGATTCCTGGTTGATGGAGAGGTTGGGGCAATCCGGAGGGATGGGGAATAATCTGAATGATGGGCCCTGTTCCCATCAGAGTGAGGGAAGGGATAAGAGAGGCTGGGGGATCTCTATCCCAGCGGGAGTACGGGGAGAAAGTTCTTGGGTCATCTCTACCATGCCCTGGACCCCTCTCCTCTTCACCTTTCTCACATACTACACAGACGACTGAACTCTGACGTCAGTGGTGGGGGAGGGGGGGGTCCTTCGGGGGATAACTGGGTCTTTTCTTTCTCCTGGGTCCTTATCTTGAGTTGTTGGTGGTACCCTGACTCTCTCACTCTGTCCTTCACTTTAGGGTCCTTGGCATGGTCTTTGGTGACCCAGTCACCATCACCTACACTCGGAGTAGCAGCAGCACCAGATCTGATAATGGTGTGGGTTCCAACTCTTAGTGCTGTTGTTCCCCCAAATACTGGCTTTTGGAAGTACCTGGCCATCAGGGGTTCTAGATTGATCTTCTGCCTCCAAGTCAGATAGATACATGACTTCACAGACCATCTGTGGGCTCCAACCTGAGGATGAGGTTGATTCTTACTGTCTCACAAATGACAGAGACCTCAATGCCCACACGGTGCTGTGTTCCCAGGAGAGATTGAAACATAATACACCCTCTGGGGTCCCTGATCAGACCTTCCCACCCTTGCAAATTGCTGTCACCATGACACCAGCACCTGAAGGTCTGAAACCCTCTGTATATCTGTTGATTCAATAATGTCCCCACCTCTGATCCCATCCAGGCTTGAGGCTGAGACATTCTTATGATGACTCCTCTTCCCAGACATGTCCACATAGGCAGGAGCTCAGAGTCTGTCTCAAACACAGAGACATGAAGAAGGCACTAGAGCTGAACCCAGCAGCCTCTGAACTCACGTGGATCCTCAGTTACTGCAGATGAGTATAAACAAGTTAGTGTATTAAGGGTTGGCCAACTGGCCGCATGAGGTGCAAGAGGAAATATTCTCGTTTTCACAGTTGTAATACATGATCTAATCATCAGGAATCCTAAGCATCAGGAATAGGTGATATAATAAAATTCTGCTGATGCAGCTGAGACACAAGCTTTCTATGGCCCCTTTGTAGTGAGAGGGGCCTCCCTTAAGCCCGATGCCCCCTTCTTCAAAATTCCCAGATGCTCTGGGTCTCTCTGTGACATCAGGAGCAGCTCAGAAAAGAGGGTCAGGACAACCTGTAGAACTCTAACTGGGGTGACAGGAGTGCAAGAGAGGACAGGGAGTGTCTGGGTTCTGATGGCTTGTGAGACAGGCTGGGACAATCCTGTGTGGCCCCTGCCAGCAGAGACAGCACTCAGGGCCTCCAGGGTGTTCAGGCATCAGTGTGCTCACTAGATATTGCTGACCTGCCAGGACCCAGGGGCCATCACCACACGGGCCACCTCTATCCCTGAGTCAGCTCCTCACCTGCTCCTCTGTTTCCTTCTACCTGTGAGAGGCCTTGACAGGGAGGCCGGACAGATGGACAGCAAGGGCTTAACTGAGCACAGCAAGCCCACCCCTGTGGAACTTTCCAGAGAAGTAAAGAGACTTTGGGGTGCTCAGTATCCATGACAGAGCTTTAGCGTCAGAGTCTGGGTCTTAGGACCTGGGTTCCTCTCCTCCTCACCCTCCCCACTCTCTGCACAGATGAGGGCAGACCTCTCCAGGGTGAATGAAAGAACCCCCCAACTCTGCTCCACACCCCCACTCTCCCGTGCAGTGGGATGCCATCCTCTTCACATTCCTCTCTGTCCCCTTACAGTGTCTGTGACCCAGGTGGGGCTGAATCAGCCACCGTCGGTGACCAAGCCCACCCTCAGTGACCAAGCCCACCCACAGATGGCCACATTCACCTGCACTGGAAATAGGAACACTATTGGCAAAAAGTGAGCAGCTTGAAGGCAGCAACACCCGGGCCATGTCCCTACACTTCAAATCAACAGGAAGAAAGAACACCTGGCCCTCTTGTTCTCCCATAGAGCTTCTGGATGCAAGTCAAGCAGGCTGGCCTCTCTGACCACCCCTGAGTCCCAGGCTGAGGACGAGGCTGATCACTCCTGCTCAGCATGGGAATGCAGCCTTGAAGTTTGCACAGCACTTCAGGCCAGTGGGGAAGTGAGACACCAACCCTGAGCTCCCAGGCCTCACTGGCATGTGGGGCCCTCGCAGAGTACCATGTCACCGGCCCACAAAGAGACAAGGGCTGGGTTCCACCTGACAGTTGTGTGGACTACTCGGGATTATAAGAAATAATAACATCAAGAAAAAAAGGCTGGATCTGCAGAATTAGCAAGTGCATATGGACAGCTTCATTACGACTCTATTTGGCCTTTATGAATACATGTACACTCGCGTGCTTTCACAAAGAGTGAAAACAGATTTCAGGTTTAAGTGAAAGGATATTTACTTTCCTAGGTCTTTCTTTCTATTTCATTTGGAGATGCTGGATTCATGTGCTCAGCTGGTCCATCCCTATGACCTTGAGTACATATCCGCCAGGGTCACCAGCCACCAGCCCCCCCCTCCCCGTTTCTCCAGCCTTGACACATGTCCTGACCTCTGACCCAGGGCTCCTCCACTTCTTCAGGGACTTCACTCGGCTCACCCTACAGATCTCACCTTACATACCATAGCTGTGCTCAGACTCCTCTGTCCCAGCTGCCCATGTGCACCCCACATGCACACAGGCAGTCTCCCCATATGTGTGCCCCTGCCGCACCCCCTTCTGTCCTTCCAGGTACCACATGCAGCAGGAGACACGGTTGGAGCTCCAGGGATACAGTTGACAGAGATGGACCTTTTGAAATAAATCATAGATTTCCACTGAGGTGACATTCCAGTTAGGAGGCTGTCACTGTTCCCAATGAGAACTTAGACATTTTCTATTCCTTTAGATACTATGGGAAAAAAATAGAAACCAAATAAATTGGAACCATCTGATCTCTGAGTGGTTTCTATATGTTCCCTGGGAAAACGTCTGTATCTTCTGACAATCTGTGGAGGGGTTTTAAAATCACATTTTTTTTATTGTTTCTAATAAAAGTATTCTACTTACTCAATTTATGTCTGATGGAGCCAGTTTTGTATCTTCCTAGGAAAGCGTGTATTTTTTCCAGTGGAGCAGAGTTGAAACAAAATGTTAGTTTATACCTATGCTTAATACAGGCTCTCAGATTTTTCATTTTTCATTTTTCCACATAGGACCACCAGGTGATGCTGTGGGACTGTCCTGTGATCCATACACAGCTGCTCAATAAAGATCTTTCTTTCACTCAAAGGAGATTTGCTTCAGGGATGGGCCTTGTGCTCCTGTTGGAGACTCAGAACCTGTGTCCTCTCTGGTCTGATAGAGTCCTCCGAGTAGGAACATGTGTTCCCTCAGCAGGTGTTTCCTCCCAGGGCTCTCCACAGGGGTGAGGCCAACCTCCATGGTCCCCAGTGTATGGTCTGAGCTGAGCTCCAGCACCAGGGCTCAGGGACGGGCTGGGCAGTCACTGGATGGACCACATTTGCATGGACAGCCCCTCCTGTGGCAGAGGGTGGAGGAGAAAAGGAGGCCCGGGGCGGCCCAGCCCACTGTGGGGACCAGGGGCTTTGTCACCATGGCCTGAACTCCTGTCCTCCTCGCGGTCCTCTCTCAATGCACATGTAGGGACAGGCGCCAGGGACACAGAGAAGCCTTCCAGGTGGTCTCAGCCCACCTGGCTCAGACACTAGGAAACTTTTTACACTGGTCCCCGCCCCATCGCCCATGAGTGTCTGTGTTTGTAAGTTCCCTGTCCCAGTCTGTGCTGACCCAGCCGCCCTCCCTCTCTGCATCTCTGGGAACAACAGCCAGACTCACCTGCACCCTGAGCAGTGGCTTTGGTGTTAATGCTGTATCCTGGTTCCAGCAGAAGCCGGGGAGCCCTCCCCAGTATCTCCTGTACTACTACTCAGACTCAATTAAGGAGTTAGTATCTGAAGTCCCCCGCCGCTTCTCTGGATCCAAAGATGCCTCGGCCAAGGCAGGGCTTCTGCTCCTCTCTGGGCCTCAGCCTGGGGACGAGGCTGACTATTACTGTGCTACAGCTCATGGCAGTGGGAGCGGCTTTCATTAGTCACAGCATCTCAGATAAGGAGGATGTGAGGCAAAAACTCCTGAACCCACAGACCTAGTCTCTGAGTATTTTTCCTGACAAGCTTCTGTGGAGGCTCCTGTAGGGGAGACACCTCTGTGGTGAGCCCTGTCCTTGAGGAGAAAGGAAGATTACACTGTTGCTGGGACAGCACAGGGGTTCCAGGAGCACATGTGGGTGGGAGCATAGATCCCAAGTGCACATGCCCCAGGGTGTGGAGAAAATTAATAAGAATGAATCATATAAAAGCAAAAGGCCTCAGTTTTTCCCTCCCACTGTATCTCTTTTATTATTCATCCAGAATGTTTTATTTCTCACACTTTGGGTCACCAATTCTATGTTTTGTTTGTCAAGTGATTGTCTACAACATCAGTTGCGGGTTCTACAATTTAAATAAATGTAACACTCAACTTATCTGCCTGGAAATGGTGTCACATGCACAGGTTAGGGGCTCTGTCCCAGGAGACGATTCCTATTCCAACGCCGACAACAAATAGTAGTTAACCCATAAGTTCTGTCCAACGTGATGCGAACAGGGGTTCCCGTGAACCCTCCACAGGTTTGATTTATTTGCTAGAGCTGCTCACAGAACTCAGGGCAACTCTTACTTCCACTTGCCAGTTCACAGAATGATACTGAAAGAGTAGGATGAACGGTCAGACGAAGAAGCACATGGGTAGGGGTCTGAAAGGAGCCCCCAAACAAGAGCTCCCGTCCCCGTGCAGTTGGGGTGTGTCAACTTCCCTATATGAATGTGTCCACCTATGTGGGAGTCTTTGAATCCCATATTTTGGCATTTTTATTGAGTCTTCATGTAGACGTAATCAACCATTGACTCCACATTCAGCTCTTCTCCCCTCTCAGCAAGGGGGAGGCTGGATATTCCAAGCGTCTGGTCATGGCTGAGACTTTCTGGGGACCACCCCCAGCCAGGAGCCTTTCTAGGATTGCCTCACTGAAACAAAAATGCTCCTAGTGGCCTTGTCACCTAGGAAGTGCTGAAGGCTTCGGGAGCTCTATGCCAGGAATCGGGACAGAAACCCGTGGTTTCTAAGATCTCACAATATCGTCTCAACTGAAAATGATGACAGTCATACTCATCCATTAAATGTAACTCTTTGTACTAATGATACATCCATAGCTGATATGTTAATACCTACCTTGGTCACAGACACAATTTTCTCTTTCTCTGAACCAGCTGACAAAAAAGTGGTCACAACTGCTTCTTACACTGACAATACCCCCCCCCCCCCGCCCCGCCGCGTACCATACCCCACCTTTTCTCCCCTCTGTTCCTGCCTCCCTCAGGCTTCAGTCTATCCCTCTGGCTATTCAGGTGTGAATGCTGTCTCCAGGTTAGGATTTTAGAGAACACTGGAAACAATCTTGCTGTAGTTTCCGGTGTGCAGTGTCCATCTGTAGGGAGAAGTCGCAGAGATTGGATCAGCAGGAAATCCCTTCATCATTTGATTCCTGCTGTCATCCCCAGATTGTAGCTCCTATGCAGCATCAGCCTCCGTCAGTCTCTAATATGCCGACACGATTACTGTATTTCTTACAAATGAATGCTTATCTAGACTTGGAGCTATCGGTGTACTTATTTATCTTCTTCAGAATTAGTGAGGACCCGCAAAAGGTCACTGTTGAAATAGTCAAAAAAAGGAAGGATTGATTGCATATTTCAATACATGCCAACTTCTCTTGTTCCCCAAAATATTTGTTTCCTAAGACCATCAGGACACTCACTCAGCCACACACACTTTGCTCCAATCAGTGAAGTCTCATGCATCGGCCCTTTGCCAGAATAAGAGTAGATGCTCTCTCATGGTCAACACAAGGGAGGCATCGGGAGATCCTGGAGGTGCAGGGAGGATGGCTGTGATGCAGGAGTTGGGGGAGGGGGAATAATGGGGATGTCTGGTAACCCCTGGTCCTGTGCCTGCGAGACCTGAAGACCCCAAAGCTGCGGGGCTTTGTGTCTATAGGGATGAAAATGGACAGAAGTCTCTCCATCTAGAAGACTTGGACTTCTGATTCAGTGGAATTACTGTCAGGACACTGGTGTGTGTTGCAATGAGCCAGCCCCAGGTATCAGTTTGCATGGAGATCAACACTCAGGGAGTTGAGAAATCAGAGACGGGCAGGGGAACACTTGTATTCATGCTTGTCCACTGAGTGAAAATCTTCCTGAGGGCACCGGGGAGTATTTTTGTTCTTTCTTTCTCTCTCTTTCATACACACACACACACACACACACACACACGGCTCTCTCCTCTCTCTCAGTGTCTATTGTCATGGGCTCTGCAGTTTCTGGGATTCTCTGTCTTTCCAGAAGTCAGGTTCAGCCTGTGCTCACCCTCAGAGTCACAACCTCCGGGAGGCAGAATCTTTTCAGCAGGAAATACCATGGACATCGAGTGTGACTGGGATTCTGTCACCGGGGCAGAACATGCCGCGAACACCTGCTCTCCTGGGACAAGGCTGATGCTCAGGAATCCCAGGGCAAGTCTCTATCTCTGTGGGCAGTTCAGCCCTAATAATCTTTGAGCTCCAGTCCATGCCTGAGGCTGATCAGCATGTTGATTCTGGGACAGCAGCCTCAGTGTTGCTCCCACAGAGCTCAAGGCCCTGGGGATGTAACACAGTCTCCCTGCGCTCTCAGGGCTGAACAGTCACTCCTGTGACACTCCAGTGGCACCTCCAGCCAGGATGGATCTCTGTTGAAAAGTCGATCCAACCAAGGGCTACAGGGACTGTGACCTCAAGGACATAGTGCCCCTTATCTCCACCTCACCCAGAGTCAAATGTGGGATCTCTGAAAGAATTTTCTGGGTCAAATTGGCCTTGGTAATAGAAATACATTCCTCTGGTCATGGGTGACTGAATGAGCAATTAATTGCTCTATCTTGAACATATGGGACACACAAAACACAGCAACGATTGTTTTACCCACCCCTGAGATGAGTCTGACTCCTAGTCAGTCTATCCTGGAAGTTCTGTGTTTAATTCCATCACTGAGATGAGTCTGAAGTTCACAGGAACAGGCTACTAATGGTGCTTCCCTGGGCACCATGTTGGGCTTTCCTTCTTGAAGGACCAGACCTAATATGCAAAGTCATGATTAAAAAATAAATTAATAATAATAACAACAGTAATAAAAATGATTTATTTTTTATTTTTTTCTTAACTTTATAATGTTTATTTAGTTTTGAGAAAGACAGAGAGAGCAAGCATGAGCAGGGGAGGGGCAGAGAGGGAGATACAGAATCCAAAGCAGTCTCCAAACTCCAAGCTGTCAGCATAGAGCCCTATGCGGGACTCCAACCCATGAACTGTGAGATTATGACCTGAGCTGAAGTTGGATGCTTAGCCAACTAAGCCACCCAGGTGCCCAAAAGCATGAAGTGATTTAGAAACAAGTTTACAAGACCCCGATTAAACCAAGAACTAAAGTCACATCTTTTCCATTAGGTTTTCATCCATTTTCTCAACTACTATTTCAATCCATAATTTCTCTGCAATAAGCACGAATCTATGAAAACATACTCATGATTGTACCCGCATCTTCCCATTAACAGTGTCATTGAGTTTAAATAATTCTTGCTGAACTGAATTTTGTATAAAATCACCCACCTTCACTTTGAGGTAGCAGTTGTCCAAGTGGTGACAGACACATAAAGTCTGCGACGAGGTCCCCATCAGAGCACCCGCAGCTGTCACTCCTTCCCTCCTGGAGCTTCCTGCAGGTTTGCCCTTCGTGCTCTGAGGTCAGTGCCACACCCGGGCTCCTGCAGACTTGGGTCTGTGTGCTGGGGGGACAGATCATAGGAGGGAAGTACTAAGCACAGGGTGTGGAGAACTGTTGTTTCGCGGAGGTGGAAGTAGTGACAGACGACGAAGATGGTCAGTGTGTAACCCCCCTAGGAAGGCACACGAGAGCATCTACCCACAACCTGGAGAAAAGGGCTCCCTGTCTTCTCAGTGCTGAGGGAACTTCTGGGAAAGGATAACTTTGAAACCAGAAAGGAAACAAACAGAGGAAAGAAATCAGCCTCCTGCACAGAACTGGCCAGGTGCCAATGTGGACCCATCACTGTTCTGGAGCTGATCCTCATCTGTGTGGTTGTACAAGAGTCAGCACCTTAGTCCTGCCCCATCAACAGACAAGGGAGCCGTGGACACACTCACTCTGTGGAGCCTGAGTAGAGCACAGTTTGTCCTGAGGTGATGGGAAGTCACACAGGGGGACACCTGGCCTGGCCTGAAGGAATGGGACAGTGGACACAGCAGTGAGGAGGCAGGAACTCTCTCTGATGGGCTCTAGTCACCATGTCACATAATGTTGTGTCCAGGCCTGGACACCAGGGGGCACATATCACTTGTTTCTGAGGAGTCACAGATGACCAGAGCTGGGACCTGCCACCTGCCATTGCTTGTGCCCTCTGCTCAGGGCTCACAACTGTGACCTCACCACCCTCTTACCCAACAGAGCCCCTCCCCTTCCCTCCACCCTGACATCCTCAGGCAGAGGGACCTGACCCCTTGCCATTGAAATGTCGAAGAGCTGAGGGTCTCATTTGCATGGATGGGCCCTCCCTCTCTCAGAGGATGAAAAGTAGAAGGAACAGATTAGGGGACGTCTGCTCAGCTGTTCAGCCACAGAAGGCAGGATCAGTGATGATCTCGACCATGGCCTGGTCCCCTCTCCTCCTCACCCTCCTCATTCACTGCACAGGTGACTAGATGTGGGAACAAGGGAAGCGGTCCTGGGATAACATGTGTGACCTGATTCTTCATCACCTTCTCTTTGTCTCTCCCACTTCCAGGGTCCTGGGCCCAGTCTATGCTGACTCAGCCGCCATCAGTGTCTGGGGCCCTCGGCCAGACGGTCACCATCTCTTGCGCTGGAGGTGCCAACAACATCGGTATTGCTGGTATGAACTGGTACCAACAGCTCCCAGGAGAGGCCCCTAAACTCCTCATCTATGGTAGTAGCGATCGACCCTCAGGGGTCCCTGACAGATTTTCTGGCTCCACATCTGGCAACACAGGCTCCTTGACCATCACTGGGCTCCAGGCTGAGGACGAGGCTGATTATTACTGCCAGTCTCTTGACATTACTCAAGGTGCTGACACAGTGCTCCAGGCCTGTGGGGAAGTGAGACAAAAACTTCTGTCCTCCCAGCAATGGGACTTCCCATCTATCCCTCACTTTTTGGCCAACTGAGCTGCTGCTTTGTTTGATATAAACTGGGGTCTGAGACCCACCTCAAGGAAGTTTGTCTACAGTCTTTCCACATTCTCTGAAATTTCTCCTTGAAGCCTCTCATTGGGAGCAAGATATTGTGTGATTTTCTCAAACTGAGCACAAATTTCTGCATTCCAGGGGCAGGCTGTCCTGAGGACACAGTCCATGACAGGTCACGGCAGACACAGGGACACAATATTCAGCTCTGTCTGAGTCAGGACACATGAGGAATGTCCAATATGTGTCCTGATAACAACAGTTCCCATAAATTGCCCCTAAATCCTCATCTATTATGATGGTTAGACCTTCTGGGGACCCTGATTCATTCTTTGACTCTGTGTCTGGAAACTCTCACTCTGAGATCATCACGGGGCTGATGTCTGAGGATAAGGCTGCTCCTCCCTGCCCCCTCACCCCCTCTGTGACAGCATCTTGGGCTCACACAGAGTCCCAGGCCCATGAGAACTGAAAGCAGACCCCTTTCTCATCTTCAGAGGGCGAGGCCGCAGCAGCTTACCAGGCTCAGCTTGTGGCTTCTGCTTCTGATGCTCCTGCTGCTGCCACCATGGGCCCCAGTGCACGCAGCAGCACCACCTGGGAGTGAGGGCTCCTCCTTCTCTTCTGTCCCCAACGTCACGCGCAGCAGCCCCTTCCTAGACAAAGGGTCTCAAAGGACACAAGGAAGCTCCTCTTGCCCATCAGGTTGAGACACAAGGTTTCTTTGCACCGAAGTTCATGGACTGGGGGTTGTAGTTCCAGTGTTCTCAAGTCCCACCTGACCTCTGACGAATCCAGGGTCTCCATCCTTGGTCGTTTACCCATTTCTAGAAGTTTCCAGACCTATGTAACCCTCTTATTAGTCTTCAATAAGAATGCCTGTACTTTTTTTGCTCTTTGGGATGATTTCTTCTCTCACTGCAGCATAAGCCCTGGATTACCTATAGCTGAAACATATATTTCAGTCATTTGAAATGAGTCCCTGTCCATTCCCATCAATGCTGAGACCCAACCAATGACTTTTCTTCTTCACTTTCATTGTATAATACTTGCAGAAAGATGTTGAATAATAATGGTGTTTAGCTCAGATTAGTCTTTTCATCTTATAGAAATGTCCCCCCGTCCCCACCCCATTAGCTAATTTTCTGGTTGTGGGACTGAGTCTGATGTGTGGGTACAGAGTGTGTTATCACATTATAAAATCTCTGCTTCCGTTTTATGTGGTTTTTATTAGAGCTTTGCTTTCAGGTGGAGTGGACCAAGATGGTGGAGCAGCATGGAAGTTCTAGGCTTCTTTCATCCCTAAAATGCAGCTAGATCAGCACCAAACCACTATTTCTAACACACCTAGAAAATTGCTCTGAGGATTCACACAACAATCCGCATAACTTGAGCCACAGAACTTGGAAGGTACTTGGCACGGAGAGGTGAACTGGGGGAGAGAGAAGCCACAGAGGGTAGGGAATGGTATTTGGGGACAGAGGACAGAGAAAGGAAGGAACATACAGGAAAAGCACTCCCCTCAAAAGTAGTTGGAGAGAAAGAGTGGAAGCACCCATAAGTGCCTGAATAAGAAAGGGAGAAAGCAGAAAGCAGAAAGGAGAGGGTTTTAGTATCATTAGGACTCTATTACCAGGGCAGGACAGCACTGGAAACACTGCAGCGCATTACCTGGCAGCGTGCTGGTGGGAAGACCAAATTCCCAAGGACAGGCAGTGAGGTCTGAGGGATCGACGGGCCACATGGGAGAAGCAGTTTCCCTGGTACCCTGCTAGGAGGGCATTTGGTAGAGGTTGTACAGACTCCCCACAGGCAAAGCTCCCAGCGGACCACGGAGAACACAATTGCTGGTATCGGAACAGAAACGCCAGGGTGAGGCAAAACCTGACGTGGGTAGTGTGTTGTTATTGCGTTGAAATGCTACCACTACACGATCGCACAAACTTATTCTGTGGCAGGCCAGCATCCAGCCACACCTCTGAGCCTCTACAGCTGCGTGATAGCAGGAACTTTCCTGGGGGCAAGCCGGCATCTGGCCATGGCCTAGGGAAACCATCCGTGAAAGAGTTGGAGCGGGTCCAGGTGGCAGGGCCCTCAGAAGTGAAGGGTTTGGAAATACAGCCCCATATGACATAAAATTTGGGAGGGAGGTGCTGCCTGGCAGGCTGATGTCTTGGACAGGGACAGTATAGAAGTGGGGAATGGAAGGACCCCAGAGACCAAGGAGGGGTGCTTGATTGCCAGTCAGATAGAGCACAAAGTTCTGATCTAGAGACTGGAAAGTTAGGTGACGCCATTTTAACCTCTCCCATGCATCAACACACATCCCGCACACCGTGCCACACCAATCCACTTCAGTAAGTTAAGTAGCACCACCTAGTGGAGAATGGAGCCATGACACCAAGCCCCGACCAACTGCACCAACCAAGCCCTAGAAGAACACCACAGGTCTCTCCCACTCCTTAGGGTATGGACCATAAAGTGCTTCATAGTTTGACTTGTAGGGGAAACTGGATGTAATTTCATTCGGATTTCATTGTGTTTGCTGGTCCATCTATTCATTTCTTTGTTTTGTGTTTTCTTTTTTTTTTCCTCTTTTTTCTTATTCTTGGATACAGAAAGAGAAAAAATTATTTTTTACTTTCCACTTTCATATAATTTTTTTAATTTTTTGACTATATTTTTTGGAAATTTATGTTTTATTCTATTTTACCTTCTTCAACTCATTTTATTCTGTTTTATTATATACATTTTCTTAATTTTTAAACATTTATTTTTTTTTCTTTTCTTTCCATTCCCTTTTTTCACTGTTCAATCAAGCTTCTTTCAACAACAAGACCAAAGCATACCTAGGATCTAGCTTCCTTTATTTGATTTTTTGGTTTGTTTTTAATCTTCTTAATTTTTATTTTTTATTTTATTAATTCTTTTTCTTCCTCCAAAATGACAAAACAAAGGAATTCATCCTAAAAGAAAGAATAGGAAGAAATGACAGCCAGAGACCTAATCAACACAGATATCAGTAAGATGTCTGAACTAGAATTTAGAATCATGATAATAAGAATATTAACTGGAGTTGAAAAAAAAGAATAAAATCCCTTTCTATGGAGATAAAAGAAATAAAATCTAGTCAGGACGAAATTAAAAATGCTATAACTAGGGGCGCCTGGGTGGCGCAGTCGGTTAAGTGTCCGACTTCAGCCAGGTCACAATCTCGCGGTCCGTGAGTTCGAGCCCCGTGTCGGGCTCTGGACTGATGGCTCAGAGCCTGGAGCCTGTTTCCGATTCTGTGTCTCCCTCTCTCTCTGCCCCTCCCCCGTTCATGCTCTGTCTCTCTCTGTCCCAAAAATAAATAAACGTTGAAAAAAAAAATTTTTTTTTTAATTAAAAAAAAAAAAAAAAAAAAAACAAAAAAAAAACCGCTATAACTAAGCTGCAATCTCGAATTGATGCCATGGCTGCAAGGTTGGATGAAGCAGAAAAGCAAATTAGTGATATAGAAGATACAATTACGGAGAATAAGGAAGCAGAAAAAAGGAGAGAAACTAAGGCAAAAGAGCACAATATAAGAATTAGAGAACTCAGTGACTCACTAAAAAGGAATAACATCCAAATCATAGGAGTCCCAGAAGATAAAAAGAGAGAAAAACAAGTAGAAAGTTTATGCAAGCAAAGCATAATGGAAAACGTTCCTAACCTGGGGAAAGACACAAACATCAAAATCTAAGAAGCACAGAGAACTCCCATTAGATTCAACAAAAACCAACTATCAATAGGCATAACATAGTCAAATTCACAAAATAGACAAGGAAAGAATTATGAAAACAGCAAGGGGAAAAAAGTCCTTAACCTATAAGGTAAGACATATCAGGTTCACAGCAGACCTATCCACAGAAACTTAGCAGGCCAGAAAAGAGTCGCAGGACATATTCAATGTGCTGAATTGGAAAAATATGCAAGAAATAAAGAAGTTCCCAGACAAACAAAAACTAAAGGAGTTTGTGACCATTAAACCAGCCTGCAAGAAACTTTAAGAGGGAGTCTCTGAGAGAAGAAAAGACAAAACGAAACAAAAAAGGCCAAAAGCAACAAAGAGTAGAAAGGACCAGAGAACACCACCAGAAACTCCAATTCTACATGCAACACAATGGCACTAAATTCATATCTTTCAGTACTCACTCTAAATGTCAAAGTTCTAAACATTCCAATCAAAAGACATAGGATAACAGAATGGATAAGAAGAGAAGATCCATCTATATGCTGTTTACAAGAGACCCATTTTAGAATTAAAGTCACCTTCAGGTTGAAAGTAAGGGAATGGAGAACCATCTATCATGCTAATAGTCACCAAAAGAAAGCCAGAGTAACCATACTTATATCAGACAATCTAGATTTTAAAATAAGGACTGTAAAAAGAGATGAAGAAGGGCATTATATTAAAAATAAGGGGTCTATCCACCAAGATCTAAGAATTGTAAACATTTATATCCCCAATGTGTAGATACCCAAATATATAAATCAATTAATCACAAACATACAGAACCTCATTGATAATAATACCATAAGAGTAGGGGACTTCAATACCCCACTAAACAGCAATGAACAGATCATCTAAACAGAAAATCAACAAGAAAACAATGACTTTGAGTTATACACTGGACCAGATGGACTTAACAGATATATTCAGAACATTTCACCCTAAAGCAGCAGAATACACATTCTTCTCGAGTGCACATGGAATATTGTCCAGAATAGATCACATACTGGGTCACAAATCAGCCACCAGCAAGTTCAAAAAGACAGAGATCATACCATGCTTATTTTCAGACCACAATGCTATGAAACTCGAAATCAAACACATGAAAAAATTTGGAAAGACAATGAATACTTGGAAATTATAGAACACCCTACTGAAGAATGAATGGGTTAACCAAGAAGTTAAATAGGAAATTAAAAAGTACATGGAAGCCAATGAAAATGATAATCTGACAGCCCAAAACTTCTAGGATGCAGCAAAGGCAGTCATAAGAGGGAAGTATATAGCAATCCAGGCCTTCCTAAAGAAGGAAGAAAGGTCTCAGATACACAACCTAACCTTACACCTTAAGGAGCTGGAAAAAGAACAGTAAATAAAACCCCAAACCAGCAGAAGACAGGAAATAATAAAGATTAGAGCAGAAATCAATGCTATGGAAATCAAAAAAATAGTAGAACAGATCAATAAAAACAGGAGCTGGTTCTTTAAAATTATTAACAGAATTGATAAACCCCTAGCCAGTTTGATCAAAAAGAAAAAGGAAAGGACCCAAATAAATAAAATCAGAAATGAAAGAGGAGAAGTCACAACCAACACTGTAGAAATACGAAGAAGAAGAAGAAGAAGAAGAAGAAGAAGAAGAAGAAGAAGAAGAATATTATGAGCAATTATATGTCAACAAACTGGGCAATCTGGAAGAAATGGACAAATTCCTAGAAACATATAAACTACCAAAACTGAAACAGGAAGCAATAGATTATTTGAACAGACCCATAACCGGTAAAGAAATTGAATTAGTAATAAAGAACCTCCCAAAAAACAAGACTCCAGGGCTGGATGGCTTTCCAGGAAAATTCTACCAAACCTTTAAAGAAGAGGTAACTCCTATTCTTTTGAAGCTGTACTAAAAAATAGAAATGGAAGAAAAACTTCAAAACTCATTCTATGAGGCCAGAATTACCTTGATTCCAAAACCAGACAAAGACTCCACTAAAAAGGAGAACTATAGTCCAATTTCCCTGATGAAAATGGATGCAAAAATTCTCAACAAGATACTAACCAACCAATCCAACAATGCATTAAAAGAATTATTCATCACAATCAAGTGGTATTTATATCTAACATGCAGGACTGATTCAATATCTGCAAATCAATCAATGTTATACATCACATTAATAAAAGAAAGGACAAGAACCACATGATCCTCTCAATAGATGCAGAGAAAGCATTTGACAAAATGCAGCCTCCTTTCTTGATTAAAAACCCTCAAGAAAGTAGGGATAGAAGGATAATACCTCAATATCATAAAAGCCAAATATGAAAGACCCACCGCTAATATCATCCTCCATGGGGAAAAACTGAGAGCTTCCCCCCAAAGGTCAGGAACACGACAGAGGTGTCCACTCTCACCACTGTTGTTTAACATAGTATTGGAAGTCCTAGCCTCAGCAATCAGACAACACAAAGACACAAAAGGCATCCAAATAGGCAGGGAGGAAGTCAAACGTTCACTCTTCACAGATGACATGACACTCTATAAGGAAAATCCAAAATATTCCCCCAAAAAACTGCTAGAACAGATCCATGAATTCAGCAAAGTTGCTGGATATAAAATCAATGCACAAAAATCGGTTGCATTTCTATACACCAATAATGAACAACAGAAAGAGAAGTCAAGGTATAAAACCCATTTACACCTGCACCAAAACCCATAAAATACCTAGGAATAAACCTAACCAAAGCGGAGAAAATCTACACACTGAAAACTATAGAAAGCTTAAGAAAGAAATTGAAGAAGACGCAAAAAAATTGAAAAATATCCCATGCTCAAGTATTGGAAGAACAAATATTGCTAAAATGTCAATACTACCCAAAGCAATCTACATATTCAATGAAATCTCTATCAAAATAACACCAGCATTCTTCACAGAGCTAGAACAAACAAATCCTAAAAATTATGAGGAACTAGAAAAGACCCTGAAGAGCCAAAACAATCCTGAAAAAGAAAATCAAAGCTGGAGGCATCATAATTTCAGACCTCAAGATGTGTTACAGAGCTATAATCATCGAGACAGTATGGTACTGGCACAAAAACAGACATTCAGATCAATGGAACAGAATAGACAACCCACAAATGGACCCACAAACGTATGGCCAACTAATCTTTGACAAAGTAGGAAAAAATATCCAATGGAATAAAGACAGTCTCTTCAGCAAATCGTGTTGGGAAAACTGGACAATGGCATGCAGAAGAATCAACCTGGACGACTTTCTCACATCATACACAAAAATAAACTCAAAATGGATGAAAGACCTAAACATAAGACAGGAAGCCTTCAAAATCCTAGAGGAAGTAGCAGACAAAAACCTCTTTTACCTCCACTGCAGCAACATCTTACTCAATATGTCTCCAGAGGCAAGGGAAACAAAAGCAAAAATGAACTATTGGGACTTCATCAAGATGAAAATCTTCTGCACAGCGAAGGAAACAATCAACAAAACTAAAAGGCAACCTACGAATGGGAAAAGATATTTGCAAATGACATAAAGGATAAAGTGTTAGTATCAAAAATCTATAAAGAACTTGTCAAACTCAACACCCAAAAAGCAAATAATCCAGGGAAGAAATGACATGAATAGACACTTTTCCAAAGAAGACATCCAGATGGCCAACCGACACATGAAAAAAATGTGCAACATGACTCATCATCAAGGAAATACAAGTCAAAATCACAATGAGCTACCACCTCACACCTGTCATAATGGCTAAAATGAAAAACTCAGGCAAAGACAGATGTTGGTGAGGATGGGGAGAAAGAGGAACACTTTTGCATTGCTGGTGGGAATGCAAACTGGTGCAGCCACTCTGGAAAACAGTATGGAGGTTCCTCAAAAAATTAGAAATAGAACTACGCTACGACCCAGCAATTGCAATACTATGTATTTATCCAAAGGGTACAGGGGTGCTGTTTTGAAGGGGCACATGCACCCCAATGTTTATAGAAGCACTATTGACAATAGCCAAAGTAAGGAAAGAGCCCAAATGTCTATCAACAGATGAATGGATTAAGAGGTGGTATATATATACAATGGAGTATTACTCGGCAATCAAAAAGAATGAAATCTTGCCATTTGCAATAATGTGGATGGAACTAGAGGGTATTATGCTGAGCAAAATTATTTAGTCAGAGAAAGACAAATATCATATGACTTCACTCATGTGTGGAATTTAAGATACAAAATAGATGAACAGAAGGGAAAGGAAGTAAAAATAATATAAAAACAGGGAGGGGGACAAAACATAAGGGACTCTTATAATACAGAGAATCAACTGAGGGTTGCTAGAGTGGTTGTTATTGGGGGGATGGGCTAAATGGGCAAGGGGGCATTAAGGAGGACACTTGGGTTCAGCTATGGGTGTTATGTGTAGGAGACGAATCACTGGATTCTACTCCTGAAATCATTATTGCACTATATGCCCACTAACTTGGATGTAAATTTTAAAAATAAATAAAATAATTTTAAAAACTTTGCTTTCAATTATGCAGATGACTTTTCACAGTCCAGAGAGATCACGTGATTTTCATCTGTTGATTTACTAATTTGTTGTCTTACCTTAGAGGAATCACCCATATGTAATCCCACTCCATATTTACAAAACTCACATGTGGTCATAGTATATGACTATTTTAGTCTGACAAGGGTATCCCACTATTGATATTTTATTTAGAATATTTATGTCAATATTTCATAATATTCCACAATTTTCCTTTTTCTGTATTTTATGTGCCAAGTGTTTGTATCACTGTATATTTCTTTCCATAAGAATTTAAGTTTTCCATTGTTTTTTGATGATTTGAATATATATATATGTTTCATATATATATATGAAGCATATGCATATATATATACATATATATATATATATATATGAAGCAAGCAAATGAAACTATGATCTCTGAAGATTGCTAGTGGTTTTTTGTGAAGTTAATCACATCTTATGCCTTTTTGTGGAAAAGTTCCTAATAAATTGTCTATTCTTTTTCTAAGGAAATTGGTCTGCTTTTATTTTTGGAAATTTGTCTGTTTATTTATTTTTTAAATGAAACCATTTTTATTTCCTAGTAAAGTATGCTTTTATTTATTATTAAGAGAGGTTAACAGTATTATTTTTTTTTCATTTTTGATTTTTGTCCACGTGTCATTTCTCCTTTGCATATTTGTGTATTATCCACTTTCATGTAAAGGTTAGTAAGTGGATTGTTCTATTTTCTTATCAAAATCCTGATTGTCAGGGCACCTGGGTGGCTCAATCGGTTAAGTGTCCGACTTCGGCTCAGGTCATGATCTCAGAGCTCGTGAGTTCGAGCCCCTCATCAGCCTCTGCACTGACCACTCAGAGCCTGGAGCCTGCTTCAGATTCTGTGTCTCTGTCTCTCTCTGCCCCTCCCCTTCTCTCTCTCTCTCTCTCTCTCTCTCTCTCTCTCTCTCAAAAATAAATAAGCATTTAAAAATGCATCTTCAAAAGACTAAACAAAAACCTGATTTGGGGGAGGAGGAGTTAGGATGGCAGAGCAGCATGGAGACCCTGAACTTGCCATATCCCTGAAATGCAGCTACATCAGCACCAAACTATTTTGAACACTTAGGAAATTGATCTGAGGGTTAACGCAACAATCTGTGCAACTTGAGCCACAGAACTGTACAGGTATGCGATGCAGAGCGGTCATCTGGGGGAGAGAAAATCTGCAGAGGGTACGGAGCCATTTTCGCTGAGGGAAGAGAGAAAGAGAAAGAGAAGGAGGTGGGGGGAGTGCAGTGCATCAGGATCGTGCAAGAAAAGCAGTCCCCCTGCAAAAGTAGCTGGAAACAAAGAAAGAGGGAAAAAACACTCGCAGGGGGCTGAACAAAACAGTCTGTTCCCCAAAACCATTGATGGGGAGAAAGGAGAGGTTTTCAGTGCCACCAGGATTCTATCAATAGTGAAGCACAGAGTCTGAAGTTTTCAGAGCTCAGCCCATGGCGGTGTCCTCAGGACTGGAACTGTGACCTCCTCCCTTTGCCTCCTCTTGCACCTGGACCCCAAATAGGTCAAAGCTGAGGTGTCTCAGGGAATGAGAGCCTTGTAAACCTGCAGGTCCTTGCAGGCACAGAGACAACTACCTCTGCCCCAAGCTGCATGCCTGGGAGGGAAGACTCTGTGGGAGACTCACACATCTTAGCCCTCAGCACCTCTGGGGGACACAGTGAAGTCCTCAGACCCTGGAGTAGCCATGGGACCATCACCATCATGCTCAATCGTCAGCTCCTCCTGCTGCTGTGACCTAGACCTTGTCCTTGCCCCCATTAAACTTCCAGTCTGACACATGTGGACATCCATATATATTTGCTTAAAGAATGAATGAGTGAGTGACTGAATGGATGAATGAATGATGAAGACAAAGCTCTCAGGTAGGCAGTTGCTGTAACATCTGCATTCTTCCTATAGGGGAGGAAAGGCATTCCTGCAGCCTTGAGTGCATGTGACATTTCTACACCTCTTCACACTTCACACCGTGGTTTCAATGTGACACAGGGACAGCAGACCCATCACCTGCCCTCCACCTGCTCTCCCACCTGACCTCACCTGTGACATTCGGGGCACCCCTATCTCTGTAGTATCACGATCCATCCACCTGACACTCTGGACCATCCCTCCCTCTCCCATAGCCCAGGGTCCAGTCAGTCATCTCCCTATGCCCCATCCGGGGACTTGTGCCATTTCTCCCTTCCCTGTTTCCTCTGCTGCCATCTTCCTCCAGCTGCCCCTCTGCCCAGTGTCCCCTTCCAGGTATCCCTGTCTCAAGTTCTGTCCTGGAACTTCCCTCAGAGCTCTATCTCTAATAAGCAGCACTGATGACAGGCATAGCTGGTATTAAAAGTCTCCCAGCACATGGAGTGGAGGTCACAGGATGGCGCCGTAGTGGTCCCTGCCCTGCCCAGGTCCTATTCTATCCCCACAACTGCAGCAGCCGCATCAGGGTTTGCTGAGTCCTGTCTGTCCTGCTCCAGAAAGGCCTCACATTCCCACAATGTGTGTCCTCCTCAGTGAAGGTGTGTGTCCCCTAAGAGAGCTCCTGTCCACACTCTGCCCCCAGAGTCAACCCACCTCCTCTGAGCCCTTCCCGGGGACAGATCCCCTCTGTTCTCTGTTCCCTGTGTCTTGTCCTCAGCTCCACAGCAGTTCACAGGCTTTCCCGGGTCAGGACTGCCTATGTCCTTCCCCTTGACTCCCATCCACAGAGGATGCATTATCAGGGACAGCACACCAGGATGGCATCTCTGTCCTTCCCTGGAGGGCCACTCTCATTTGATGGAAACACAAGCATCAGGGAAGCAGGAGAAAGAGATTTGAGCACAAAGGGAATGAAGGAGGGGTTCTCGTGGAGACCAGCCGGGGGCGATGTAAGACCATGTCTGGGGGTTTCTGTAGGACAGGGGTCCCAGCTGACAGGAGGCCTCAGGGCCTGGCCCTGGCTTCCTAAGGGGACAGGGCAGGCATGCCCTCTCTGAGCCTGGCTGAGTCCCCTGTACACGGACCTGTGTGTGGTCTCAACAATTGCTTCCTCCAGGCCCAGTCATGGGGAAAACTAGAACATCAGATAGGCTTCCTGTCCAAAGGCTCCAGACCCTGCGTGTGCATACAAGGAGAGGCAGGGATGGGTCACATGTGCATGAGAAGCCCCACGTGTGTGAGTTCCATGGGGAGGGGATAAAAGAAGCCAGAGGCAGCCCAGCCCCAGCTCTGTGGCCTAAGAAGAGGCTGTGTCACCATGGTCTGGACCCCTGTCCTCCTCATGCTCCACTGTCACCGCATAAGTAGAGACAGCCCTCAGGGCCTCAGGGAAGCCCCCTAGCCTGAGACAAATGCCTTTGGCTCGGGTTCCAAACAGCTGCAAATTGTCCCTTCTCTTCATTCTGATGTGCCGGTGTTTGCAGATTCTCTGTCCCAGCCACCCTCCCTCTCGGAATCCCTGGAATCATCACCAGACTCACCTGCACACTGAACAATGACATCAGTGTTGGCGGCTGTGGCACATACTGTTAACAGGAATATCAGCATTAGCTGGATATTACCTCAACACCGAAATTTTCCATATTTTTAATATAAACAAACACTAACAAAAAGAATACTTCTTGGGAAATTAGAGGCAGATAAAAAATAAATTGTTTTATTTCATTTTTTATCTTATATCTAACATTGACATAGAGGGTAAAAATTATCAAAGAATATTGCTATGGCCAATACTACTTAATATTTCTCTTCAATTTCTTACTAATACAAAACGAATCTAACTAAAATGAGAAGTAAAGTGTAATGAGAAGGAGTCGAGGTTTTTTTTTAACTTTATTTATTTATTCTGAGGGGGGAGGGGCAGAGATTGAGGGAGAGAGAGAATCCCAAGCCCGCTCCACACTGTCAGCTCCGAGCCTGATCCAGGAACCGTGAGATCATGACCTGAGCTGAAATCAAGGGTCAGATGCTTAACTGACTGAGCAAACCAGGGACCCCAGGGTTTTTATTTGAGAGAAGAAATATATTACATAGTGAGTTCAGGGTACTTACTTTAAAAATATTTTACTGATAAAATAATTCAGTAAAACCATTAGAAATATATAAAATAAAACTTGTATTACTTATTTTAATCATTTTAAAGAAGAATTATACTTCTTCATAAATTAAAGATAATGAAAGTGATTCTAATGGTATTACCAAAAAGGTAAACGTGCCAAGTAAACATCTTGAGACGTGTGCAATCTGTTTTAAAAAATAATTGCAAACTCCCTGAAAAATATGAAAGCAAATTGGAAAAACAAATTGAACATTTTTTTTTGTCTTGAATGAGAAAACCAACTGAGTACATCAACAGTTAGTAGGTGATGCCATATAACTTACTTTCTACTTTCTGTTTTCCAGTGTGGAGTCTGAATGGAAGATGTTTTCTAACTACAAAGAAATTGAGGAAAATCTGACTATGTATTGCAGACAGGGAAAGACATAACAATGGATTACAGAAAGGAATGTGAGAAATGAAAGGTCATGGAGTGTCTGAACTAGGGACACCCCGGAGGGAGTTTCATAAATCCATGGTGGGAGCCGTCAGCATGGCCGTGTGCACCTGCAGCCACAGTCAGCTGGCAGATTGAGGGGGAGAAGAAGCATCCTGGTGGATGCCATGGGCATGGGGAGGGGCTAGTGAGGTGAGGAGACTCATCCTTGGTGGGTGATGAGGGATGGAGCATGGTGATAATGGTGACCCATGACTTGATGTAAGTGAGGAGGGACAAGGGGTATAAGGAAGTGAAGAAATCAGCAGGGAAAGGGAAAGAGAAAATGCAGTTTCTTTCCTATTCCAAAAACCCTCCCACTCACCTTCACCCTGGACAGGAGGGGGTGCTATCTCTCCCACCCTGCCTCCTGCCTGGTCACCTTGACACCTTGGTTGTCGTAATTGTCACAAAAAATTGGTTGTGATAAAAGTTGATCTATTAAAAACTAGATGACAGCAGGGCTCCCTCAGCCTCTCAGGAGGTGTGATTCTCTTCCAGAGACTTCCTGCAAACTTCAGAATATAGAATCATTTTTCTTATGCCCCAGAATCTCTTTCTTAAGAACTATCTGGACAGTAGATCCCCCATGGAACCATTCTCCTCTTGTCCCTTATATCACAGGCTTTAGCCCATCTCTGTCTCCTACTCAATCCCAGGAGACACCTGGGGACCCAGGGGGCTGTGGGTTGGCTGTGGGTTGGCTGTGGGTTGGCTGTGGCTGTGGGGGCAGGAAGGAGGGGGTGTGTGCTCACCCCCTGTCCTGTGATCTCTGACACTTGAGGATAGGATGACTATAAGCTTTGTGTCTGTAGACAAAAAAATGGGACAGATTCCTGTCACTCAATAAGACCTGGACTTCTGATTCAGTGAATTGCTAACAGGTCTGTTCTTAAAGGAGTCCTCACTGCCGAATTAAATACTCCTCCAAGAAAAGTTCTTTCAGACCCTTGCCCTTTTAATCCAGAATCCAGGGTCCTGAACATTTTAACAGAGAATCAGCTTCATGGATAGATTTTTATGGAGAATCATCTTTCACAGTGTAAGAAAGCCACAAGAAGAACTGAGGGCCAGTTGGCCTCATTTTTGGTCACACAGAAACACACACACACACACACACACACACACACACACACTCATAGACACACAAGGATCTTCCCTCTCTCTGAGTGTCTACTATTTTTGACTCTTCAGTTCCTAGGCCTCTTTGTCCCTCCAGAAGTCAGGGACAACCTATGGTCACCCAGCCATCCTCAGGATCTCAGTAACTGGGAGGCAGAATCCCCATTAGCAGAAAACCCCAGGAATAATGAGTGTAACTGGGGTCCTGTCACCAGGTAGCCAGGATGTGCACTAAACACCAGCTCTCCCGGGACAAGGCCGATATCAGGAAACCTATAGCAGGTCTCTGTCCCCATGGGAAGCTCAGTCCACAACCATCTCTGGACTCCAATCTGCACCTGAGGGGCTGTGTGGTACATTGATTCTGAGAGCAGCAGCCTGAATGCTGCTCTCATGAGGCCAAGGCCATAGGGAAGTGACACACAATCTCCCCCTGCTGTCAGGGCTGGGCTGACACTCCCTCAGCGACACCTCCAGACAGGGTGGACTTTTACAGCAAACTCTACCGTTCCAACCCAGAGCCACAAGGCTTGTGACCTCAGGGACACAGTCCCCCTTATCTCCACCTCTCCACCACTCACATGTGGGCTCTTTGAATGACCTGGAACTTCTGGGTCCAGGTGGCCTTGGGTAACAGAAATTCATTCTTTTAGTCATGGGTGGATGAATGAGTACTTGCTCTGTCCTGAATATGCTGCACACAAGGCACAGGGATACAACTTTGCACACCCCAGAGACAATTCTGACCCCAAATAGTTTTGTCCTGGAACCTCTCTCAGTGTTTAATAATTCCATCACCGAGATGGCTCTGAGATTCAAAGGAACAGGCCCCTTATAGGGTTTCACTGGATACCATGTTGGGCTTTCCATCTTGCTAAATCAGACCCATGATAATAAAACTCATGACTAAAAAAAAATAAGAAGAAATGAATAAAAAATCAAACTACTTTAGTAAAATTTTATAGACTCCTATTCACCTGAAAACAGAAGGCATTCCTATTCCATTGTTTTTCTATCCTTGATTTTAACCACAATCTCCATCCATATTCTCTCTGGAGTAAGCACAGACCTGGGAAAAATACACTAATGATTTTACCTGCATCTTCTCAATGACATCAGCATCGAAATTAAATCAATCTTAATGAGATGAATTTTATGTAAAAGGACACACCCATTTATATGCAGGTTTGGCTAAGTGGTGACTAATACATAATCTCTGTCAACGGATCCTTGTCAGAGCATCCGCAATTGTTATTCATTTTCTCCTAGAACTTCCTACAGGTTTGTTCCTTGTGCTCTGAGGTCAGTGCCACACACAGCCTCACATGGCAGGGCTCCTGCAGACTGTGCCCTGGGAGAACAGATCCTAGGAGGGAATCACTGCCCACAATGTATGCAGAACTGTTGTTTTAAGCAGGTGGAAATCATAATGGATTACAAAGATTTTCAGTGAGTAACCCCTCTATGCATGGGCACTAGGACTTCTATGCACAACCTGGAGAGAATCTCTCCCCATCTCCTCAGTGCTGCAGGAACCTCAGAGGAAGGAAATCCTGGAAACCAGGGAGGAATCACATAAGAGGAAAGATCCAGTGACCTGCACAAAAGGGGCCACGTGTCCATGGGGACCTGTCAGTGCTTTGGACTTGAGCCTGATCTAAGAAGAGTTTGTGTAGAGACACCTCATCAGACCAGACCCATGAATAGCCAAGAGAGACATGGACAGACTCACCCTGAAGAATCTGAGTAGAGCATAGAGTCTGCCTTCAGGTGATGGGAAGACATATAAGGGGACACTTGACTTGGTCCTAATGCAGGAAACCGTGGACAGAGCAGTGAGGAGGCAAGAGCTGTCTCTGATGAGCTCTGGTCACCATGTCACACAATGGTGTGTCTGTGTCTGGACATTAGGGGGAGCTCAAGGCCAGTTTCAGAGGAGTCAGGGGTGATCAGAGCTGGGACCTGGCACCTGGCACTGCTTGTGCTTTCTGCTCAGGGCTCACAGCTGTGACCTCACTGATGGCCAAGGGACCTGACCACGCCCAGTGAGGGATCTAGAGCTCAGGTTCTCATTTGCATGGATGGGCCCTCCCTCTCTCCGAGGATGAAGAGGGGAAGGGAGACATTAGGGGAGGTCTGCCCTGCTGTGGGCCTGCAGAAGGAAGGAAGGATCCGCAATAACCTCCACCATGGCCTGGTCTCCTCTCCTCCTCATCCTCCTCGCTCACTGCACAGGTGACTGATGTGGGGACAGGGGAAAGGGACACACTTTCCTGGGAGGACAAAATGGGCCCTGCTTCTTCCTCCTGTCTCTATACCAGCATCACCTTCTCTGTCTCTCCCCCCTTTACAGTGTCCTGGGCCCAGTCTAGGCTGACTCAGCCGCCCTCAGTGTCTGGTTCTCTGGGCCAGAGGGTCACCATCTCCTGCGCTGGAAGCAGCTCTAATATTGGTGGTTATGTTGTGAACTGGCACCAACAATTCCCAGGAATGGCCCCAAAACCATCATCTATGGTAATAGCAATCGACCCTCTGGGGTCCCAGATCGATTCTCCGGCTCCAAGTCTGGCAACACAGGCACCCTGACCATCACTGGGCTCCAGGCTGAGGACGAGGCTGATTATTACTGCTCATCGTGGGACAGCAGTAGCAGTGCTCGCACAGTGTTCCAGGCCTGTGGGGAAGTGAGACAAAAACCTGCTTTCTCGTCTGTAAAGAGAGGGAACAGACCAGCAGTCGCCTGCTCAGCTAGGCCTGTGATGCTCCTTATTCTTTTGCTGATACTCTGGGCCCAGGTCCATCCAGCAACACCTCGTGTGACTGAGGCTCTTCCTGTCCCTTCTGTTCTCAAATTCACTCTGAGCAGACCATTCTTAGACAAAGAGTCTTCATGAAACAGATGTTTTTGGTTTTGTTTTTTGTTTTCTGGGTTATTTTGCTTCTAGGCTGGATCATATTATTTTTTCTTTTTTTTTTTAAATAAATGAAACATTTTATTTTGCCTCTGAACTTACCATGGGACCTCAGTTACACCCATGCTCTTCTTGAAGAAAAAGTCAGTCTTGTTTGCGTATGATATTTTACCCAATTGGTTATAAATGGTGCTGGTTAGTTTTTGTCTTAGTTCCTGATTTGAGAAATAGATGCCAACTTAAAATTACAAAATTATAAAAATAAACCCAAAAAAATTTGTCCATAGGAAAAAAACTGCCTGTGAGTGTCTATAGCAGTTTCATTCATAAACACTAAAAATTGAAAGCAACCAGAAATCTGCACAGGGATGTTTTTTCCAGGTTTATCTCTAATCACTCAAACCTGGAACCAACTAAGATGCCACCAAATAGGTGGTACATTTATAAAATGGGATATGATTCACAGGACGATTAGAGTTATAGCACATACTGGAAAGGGCAAAACTCTCGAGAGTATAAACATTTGTGGTTCCTGGGGGACTGAAAGTAGAAAAAGAGTTGATCATATGAAGAGAGGAAAATGTTTCCCAGCAATACAATTATTCTATATGATAGTATAATGACCCTGAAATGACACTATGGCATTGCCAGAACTCATGGAAAACTGTACAGCCACATGACAGAACCTTAGAGTGCACATGCAAAAAACTAATTTAGGAGAGTTGGGGCCCATGATGGAATGCAGAATGTGACAATTCTATTGACTTCCAAGACAAATGCGTGAACCCACCTCGGTGCAGTGGTTGGGAGAAAGCTGCTGAGCTGTGTGACTTTGCAAATGAGTGGAGCCTCTACATGTAAAGACGTAAGAAACTGCATGCAAGTTCTGAACTCTAGGAGATAAGGTGGTATCCCATGGGGGAACAGGTAGATTATTTTGAATTGGCTGCACTATGTACTGGAATGGAACAAGCAAGTAAATGGTGGTGGTGGGGCCAGATTGCTCACTTTAAGAATGGAAAGTCACAGCTATAACCAAGGGAAGAGACTTAAGTGAAGTGTGTGGTCATGGATTAGAGCGGGAGACGGCAGTTTGGAATCATGTGTAATATGGAAATAGTCACCAATATGTGCACATTGTTGGGTTAGTGTACTCATATATATGTCTTTGTCATCTGAACAAGACTGGAAGCAATGATGCCTCATAGCCATGAGATGCATTTTCCCACATACTGCCTTCTAATACTGTTCTCCAGGGAAGAGATGTAGGCTTCTTTGGAGAAATGCTTAATTCCTAGTCAGGAATTACACAGGATGAGCATAGAGTAACCTGTAGTGTCAGAAAGTGAAGAATCCTTCAAAACACACAAGCGCATCCATGCACACCCACCACATACATGCAAGTGTGTGTGCGTGTGCGCGTGTGCACACACACACACACACACACACAGCAAGGTGTGTCAAGGACCTCATGAGCCAAATTAAAGGGCTCCCATTGGGCAAAACTGGAAAGATTTGAGCAACCAAATAAATGTAATAGTATGGGGTTAAAACTCAAAGTCTAAAATATCTGTCCATGATCCATATTGTTAACTGGTTGTGTAAGTGAATAAATGGAAGGAGAAGAGACATATTCCCATGCAGATATTTCAAGGAACAAGTGTAAATACTTGGCCCTGAAGGATGTCAGGCATAATCCCCACTCAGTAAGTATGGACAAAGGTACAAAAAAGGAGAGTCTAGGGGCGCCTGGGTGGCTCAGTCGGTTAAGCGGCCGGCTTTGGCTCAGGTCATGATCTCACGGTCCATGAGTTCGAGCCCCGCGTCGGGCTCTGTGCTGACAGCTCAGAGCCTGGAGCCTGTTTCAGATTCTGTGTCTCCCTCTCTCTCTAACGCTCCCCCGTTCATGCTCTGTCTCTCTCTGTCTCAAAAGCAAATAAACGTTAAAAAAATTTTTTTAAAAAAAGGAGAGTCTAAGAAAGTTTCACAATAAGAGAAGCTTAAGGAAACATCATGACTAAACATCACAAAGAATCCTTGAACTGGATCTTAGAACAGAAGAAGGACATTAGGTAAAAACTAAGAAAATCTGAATAAATTGTTATGGGTTAAACTGTGTCTCTACCAATTCATGTGATAAAAAGTTCCCCCAAATCTTATATTTCAGGATGTAACCTTATTTGAAATGAGATTGCTGCAGATCTAATTGGCTAAGGTGAGACCACTAAGGTTTAATTGCATGTGTCATAATTCTTTTCTCTCTTTGGTTTTCCTCTGACTCTTTGGTTGGCGTGATGGTCAATTGTGTATGAATATTTTAGAGAACAGAGCCTATGAACCCATTCTTCAATTTCATAGAAGGCCTTGAGATTACAGAAAAGAAATATATAAAATGCTGTTTTCTTTTTAAGGTCAATCCCTAGGGCATTTACCAAATAAACATGATTAAGGCTAAATATGGGTTGGGAACCTTATCCTGGAGGCCCTTTCATGTAGAAATGGAGAAATTCTAAGACAGCAGAGGGCCCTTGTACAGTGTAATGGTTTATACCGGTCCTCATACTGAGAACAATTATAAATCTGGACTAATAAAAAGGAAAGTGAATCATATGTATGTCAGAGAGACAGAAGAAATAATGAATTCCCAGGGTAACTGTAAAGGGTAAGTGAAAACCCAGCCTGAGAAGCATGAACAGTAGACACGTTTTGGTTGAAAGCATTTTAGTCTCATGACAAATACAGACATCAAATCTCAGGACCTGTGCAGGGGGTTATGGTATGTAACAGGACACTCTCATAATACAGCAACATTAGTCTCCCTGTAAGGAAAACTCAAACAAACTTTTTAAATTTTTATTTACTTAAACTCAATTAGTTAACATACAGTGTAGTATTGGCTTCAGGGGTAGAACCCAGTGATTCATCACTTACATATAACACTCAGTGCTCATCCCAACAAGTGCCCTTCCTAACGCCCATCAGCCATTTAGCCCATCCCCCCACATACCTCTCCTCCAGCAACTCTTAGTTTTTTATGATGTATTTAAGAGTTTTTATGGTTTTCTTCCCTCTCTGTTTTTATCTTATTTTTGCTTCCCTTCCCTATGTTCATCTGTTCTGTTACTTAAATTCCACATATGAGTGAAATCAGTCTTTCTCTATCTCACTTAGCATAATACACACTGGTTCCATTCACATTGTTGTAAATGACAAGATTTCATTCTTTGTGATTGCTGAGTAGTATTCCATTGTATATATAGATACCACATCTTCTTTAATCATTCATCAGTCAATGGACATCTGGGCTTTTTTCATACTTTGTTGATTGTTGATAGTTCTTCTATAAACACCAAGGTGCATATGCCCCTTCAAATCAGCAGTTTTTGTATACTTTGGATAAATACTTAGTAGTGCAATTGCTGGGCCATAGGGTAACTCTATTTGTAATTTTTTGAGGAGTCTCCATACTGTTTTCCAGAGTGGCTGCACCAGTCTGCAATCCCACCAACAGTGCAAAAGTGTTCCCCTTCTACACATGCTCACCAACACCTCTTGTATTTAGCCATTCTGACAGGTGTGAGGTGGTATCTCATTGTGGTTTTGATTTGTATTTCTCTGATGATGAGGGATGTTGAGCATCTTTTCATGTGTCTGTCAACCATCTGGATGTCTTCTTTGGAAAACTGTCTATTTATGTCTTCTGCCCATTTCTTCATTGGATTATTTTTGGGAGATGTTGAGTTTGATAAGTTCTTTATAGATTTTGGATATTAACCCTTTATCTGATATGTCATTTGCAAATATCTTCTCCCATTCCGTCGGTTGCCTTTTAGTTTTGTCGATTGTTTCCTTCACCATGCAAAAGCTTTTTATCTTGAAGTCCCAATAGTTCATGTTTGCTTTTATTGCCTCCAGAGACATGTCTAGTAGGAAGTTGCTGTGGCCAAGGTCAAAGAGGTTGCTGCCTGTTTTGTCCTGTAGGATTTTGGGTTTTGTTTTGGGTTTTTTATTAATATAATTTATTGTCAAATTGGCTTACATACAACACCCAGGGCTCATTCCAACAAGTGCCCTCTTCAATACCCTTCACCCATTTTCCCCTCTCTCCCACCCCCATCCACTCTCAATTTGTTCTCTTAAATACAGAGGCAAACCCTCCCTCTCTGTAACTATGTTTTCCCCTTCCCTTCTCCCATGGACTTCTGTTAAGTTTCTCAAGATCCACATATGAGTGAAAACATGATATCTGTCCTTCTCTGACTGACTTATTTCACTCAGCATAATACCTTCCAGTTCCATCCATGTTACTGCAAATGGCATGATTTCATTCTTTCTCATTGCCAAGTAGTATTCCATTGTATATATAAACCACATCTTTTTTATCCATTCATCATTTGGTGGACATTTAGGCTCTTTCCCTAATTTGGCTATTGTTGAAATCACAGCTATAAACATTGGGGTACATGTGCTCCTATGACTTAGAACGTCTATATCCCTTGGGTAAATTCCTAGCAGTTCTATTGCTGGGTCATAGGGCAGTTCTATTTTTAATTTTTTGTTTTCGAGAGCAGCTGCAACAGTTTGTATTCCCACCAACAGTTCAAGAGGCTTCCCGTTTCTCCACATCCTCGCCAGCATCTATAGTTTCCTGATTTGTTAATTTTAGCCACTCTCACTGGTGTGAGGTGGTATCTCAGTGTGGCTTTGATTTGTATAACCCTGATGATGACTGATGTTGAGCATCATTTCATGTCTGTTGGCTATCTGGATGTCTTCTTTGGAACAGTGTCTAATCGTGTCTTCTGCCCATTTTTTTCACTAGATTATTTGTTTTTGGGATGTGGAGGTTGACAAGTTCTTTATAGATTTTGGATACTAGCCCTTTATCTGATATGTCATTTGCAAATACCTTTTCCCATTCCATTGGTTGCCTTCTAGTTTTATTGATTGTTTCTTTTGCAGTGCAGAAGCTTTTTATCTTGATGAGGTCCCAATAGTTCATTTTTTGCTTTTAATTCCGTTTCCTTTGGAGATGTGTTAAGCAAGAAATTGCTGTGGCTGAGGTAAAAGAGGTTGTTGCCTGCTTTCTCCTCTAGGGTTTTGATGGTTTCCTGTGTCACATTTAGGATATTGTTGTGTTTCATTGCATCACTTAGTTCTCTAATTCTCCCCTCATACTCCTGGATTTTTTATCTCTCTTTTTCTCAGCTTCCTCTTTTTCCATAATTTTATCTTCTAGCTCACCTATTCTCTCCTCTGTCTCTTCAATCCGGGCTGTGGTCGCCTGCATTTTATTTTGCACCTCATTTATAGCATTTTTTAGCTCCTCATGACTGTTTCTTAGTCCCAAGGTATCTGTAGCAATAGATTCTCTGCTGCCCTCTTTGCTTTTCTCAAGCCCTGCGATTAATTTTATGACTATTATTTTAAATTCATGTTCCGTGATATTGCTTAAATTGTTTTTGATCAATTCGTTAGCTGCCGCTACTTCCTGGAGTTTCTTTTGAGGAGAATTCTTCCATTTTGTCATTTTGGATAGTCTGTGGGGTGGCACAGAACTGCAGGGCACTTCCCTGTACTGTCTGGAGTAACTTGTGTTGGTGGGCGGAGCTGCAGTCACACCCGATGTCTGTTCCTAGTCAATCGCTGGCATCACAGTCAGACTGGTGTGTACCTTATCTTCCCCTCTGCCTGGGGCAGGACTCATTGTGGAGTGGTGTGGCCCCCGTCTGGGCTACTTGCACACTGCCAGGCTTGCGGTGCTGCTTGTATGGGATCTGGCGTATTAGCCAGGGTGGATCCGCAAGGTGCACCAGGGAGGGAGGGGTAGGCTCAGCTCAGTTTGCTGTCGTGGTCACCTGCGGGAAGGGCTCTGCAGCACCAGGAGGGAAGCAGACAGACCCTTCCAAGGGATGGATCTACAGAAGCACAGCGTTGGGTGTTTGTGCGGTGCAAGCAAGTTTGTGATGCAACTGGTTCCCTTTGGGAGTTCGGCTCCGGGATGGGAGAGGGAGATGGTGCTGGAGAGCACCCTTGTTCCCGTGGAGCAGAGCTCTGTCTTCTGGGGCTCAACACCTCTCCCACCCGGTGTCCTTTTGCCCTCCCGCTCTCCAAGCAGGGCTGTTGACTTTTAACATTCCAGATGTCAAGTCCCGCTGGTTTTCCGAACTCATGGAATCCGGCCCCTCCACTTTTGCAAGCCATACTTGGGGGCTCTGCCTTGCCTGGCACGCTGCCCCCCCTCTGCCCCAGATCCCTCCCACCAGTCCGTGTAGTGCGCACCACCTCTCAGCCCTTCCTACCTCTTCCATGGGCCACTTGTGTACGCTTGACTCTGGAGAGTCCATTCTGCTAGTCTTCTGCTGGTTTTATGGATTATTTAGCAGATGTGGGTGGAATCTAAGTGATCAGCAGGACTCAGTGAGCCCAGCATCTTCCTACGCAGCCAGCTTCTCTGAAGAGCCTGCCTGTGTATATAAAATTCTAAAGATTGTACCAAAAAAATGTCAGAAGCAAGAAATAAATTCAGTAAAGTCACAGGATACAAAATCAATGTACAGAACTCTGTTGCATTTCTATACACTGATAATGAAGCCGCAGAAAGAGAAATTAAGAAATCAATCCACCTGTCTCTGGTTCTCACTGTGGCTTAGCCTCTGGGTGCTCACAGGCCCTTGGGGAGCCCCAGGTCAGGCCCCACAGCTTTCGCTCCATCCCCTCCTGGGGTGAGATTTCCAGACAAGGGTCAGGTTCAGGGTTCAGGCTGGGGCTGGCCAGCCAGGGGGAGGGGACTGGTTTGCATGAAGGGTCTCTCCCTCCCCTTGGGCTGCTGGAGGCAATAAGAGAGACTCTGGGAGCCCGTCTGAGGGACATTGAGGACACACTGCTGAACAGGGGTCTCCACCATGGCCTGGGCTCCTCTCCTGCTCACACTGCTGGCTCACTGCACAGGTGGCTGGAGGCTGGGATCAGGGCTGGAGATGACAGGACTGTGGAACCATGTATGGGCCCTGTCCACTGACCCCTCTCTCTCACCCCGTGTCTCTCTTCTGACTTGCAGGGTCCTGGGCCCAGTCGGTGGTGACTCAGCCATCTGCAGTATCCTAGCCTGTGAATAAGACTGTTACCATCTCCTGCACCAGAAGCAGCAGCAATGTTGGGGCTGGAGGTGTGTCCTGGTACCAGCAGCTCCCAGGCAGTGTCCCCAACGTTGTCATCTATGGTAGCAGTGCTCGGCCTGCGGGGGTCCCGTCCAGACTCCCAGGCTCCAGGTCAGGGAACGTGGCCTCCCTGAGCATCTTTAGCCTCCAGGCTGAGGATGAGGCTGATTATTACTGCTCAGTGTGGGACCACAGTCTCAAAGCTCACACACTGCTCCAGGCCTGTGGGGAAGGGAGACCCAAACCTGCTGTCCCCTCAGCAATGGGACTTCCTGTGCAGCTCACACCCCTTGGCCGACACAGCTGCTTCTTTTTCGTGTCTTCTAATAGTGGAGTCTTAGACAAGGCTAGGGAATTTCGTCTAGAAATAGTGTCCTTGTTCTCTCAAATTGTGCCCGTTAACCCAGCCCTACTCTGCAAAACATTGTCTCATTTTCTTCCGTTGGGCAGGATTTACTGCACACCTGGGGGCAGGCTGTCCTGGGAATTGAGTCCCCGATGGGTCAGACCCGGCAGGTTTCATGTGTTCCTGATCAGGATAGACGACTGTACAGAGATCCGTCCCTGCACAGCCTGTGGTGAACACCAAGTATGTGCCAGGCATGACCCTTGGGATTAGGCTCGGCGTGAGTGCACCAGGGACAATCTACGTCCTCATGCTGCTGAAAATGTCCTGGGAGAGAAAGAGGACAAAGAAGTATGAATAGCAACACATAAGATGTTTCTGGAGAGTGAACAAGGGTGAGGCAGTGAGGTGGACCTGGAACATTGGAGGGGTTGACAGGAAACCTCTGAATCTGACGTGCTGGGATGATGTCTCAGTGCTACATAGATGATCAAGGAGCCAGAGGGGAGCGTGAGGAGAGGACCTGGCAGAGGCTGTTGACTGTGTCCCCATCAGACCCCTCCTCCTCAGGTCAGGGGTCCAGGCTTGGGTCCTGCTGGAAGAGCTGTGCTGAGAGGTGGGTCCCAGGGAGCCACCTCTGTCTTTCTGACAAGGCAGAGCTGCCTTTTTCCAATCCCTTCCCCTGTGGTCCTTGTTGATGGACTCCCCCACTCCCACAAGCAGTAGACAGAAGAGGAATCCAGGGGAGGGCCCGGGGGTCTGACCCTGCTCAGTAAAGTGGGGTCAGAGGGAGAAGGAGCGCCCCAGCCTTCCCAAGCCGTGGGATGTGGCCGGTCCAGGCTTCTGTCTGCCTGCTATGCCAGCCGCAGGACACATCATTCCTCAGGGGCCAGGTCTCTGGTCACCCTGTCCTCCACTCATGTAAACCCATGAGGGAGGGTCAGGATCTGGGGAGGCTGCTGTAAGGAATGGAAGGGTGGGTGGGGGTGAGAAGGTTGCAGCCTAGTAATGGGCCCAGAGGTGAGGGATCTCCCCCAGTAGTGAGGAGGGGGCCTTGGAACTGGCAGGAGTCAAGAGGGCCTTCCCTTCCCCCAGGCGCGATACTCACATTGCCTTTCACGTGCTTTGTCACCTGTAACAGAAAAGGGTGCTGTGGGCACGTGTATGAAGCACACGGGTGAGCCCAGAGCTGTGGACCCAGCACCTGGCAGCCATCAGGAGCAGCTCAGTAACGAGGGTCCAGACAACCACAGGCCTCTAACTGGGGTGCCAGTTTTGTCACAGAAGACAGGGTGTTTTTGGGGTGTGAAGGTATGTGGGATAGAATGGAATAATCCATGTGGTTTTGGCCAGCAATCAGGGACAGAAGTCAGCGCCACCAGGGGGCCAGCCATCAGTGTGCTCGCTAGAGGATACTCACCTGATAGGACCTGGGGCTCATCACCACCCAGGCTGCCTGTGCCCTTAGGTTAGCTCCTCTCTTCTTCCTCTGGCTCATTCCACCTGTGAAATCCCAGGGCACGGGAGCTGGACAGACGTACAGCAAGGGCGTACCTGAGTGCAGCAACTCCACCCACATGGGAATTTCTGGATAGAAGGAGACTTTCAGGAGCCCAGTCTCCGTAACAGAGCTTTAGAGGTCAGAGTCTGCGTGTCCATCATGACCTGGGCCCCTCTCCTCCTCACCTCCCTTCCTCCCCACACAGCTGAGAGCCAGACTCACCCAAGGTGGGTGGGAGATGCGCCAGCTCTGCTCCAAACCCTCACTCTCATTCACAGTGGACTCCTGCCCTGCTCAAACTCCTCTGGGTCCCTTTAGAGTGTCTGTGAGCCAGGCAGGGCTGACTCGGCCACTGTCAGTGATCAAGGTCCTAGAATGATGGCCAAGTTCTCTTATACTGGACACAGTAACATTGCTGGCAATGAGGCAGAAGCTTGGCTTCAGCAACACCTGAGCCATGTCCTCAAACTTCATTTCAATGGAAGAACAAACATCTAGCCCTCTGGGGTCTCCACAGAGTTTCTGGATGCAGGGCAAGCAGCCTGGCTTCCCTGAACATCCCTGGTTCCGGCTGAGGGGGAGGCTGTTTATTTCCGGTCAGCGTGGAAAAACAGCCTTGGAGTTGCACAGTGCCTCAGGCCAGTTGGGAAGCGACACCCCAACCCTGAGCTCCCAGGCGTCACCCATCACCTGAAGACCATGTCACTGGCCCCTGAAGAGACAAGAGCTGGGTTTCCGCTGACAATCCTGTGGACCACTCAGGATTGGAAGACATAATAATGTGAGGATAAAAGGTCGGATCTGCAGAATTAGCAAGTGCATGGGAAGTATCATTACGAATCTATTTGGCCTTTGTGAATATATGTACATTCACGTGCTTTCCCAAAGGGGAGCACAGATTTCAGGTTTAAGTAAATCGGTACTTATTTTTCCAGGTCTTTCTGTTCCATTTGGAGATGCTGAATTCATGTGTTCAGCTGGTCCATCTCTCTTCCCTCCAGGAGACATGTTCACCAGGGTCACCAGCCCCCACCCTCCCCTGTTTCTTGGGCCTTGGCACATGTTCTGCCCTCTGACCCAGGGCTATCTCCCTTCTGCAGGGACATCAGTTGGGTCACCTTACAGATCCCACCTTACATACCACAGCTGTGCTCAGACCTCTGTGTCCCGATTCCCGTGCACACCGCACATGCACCTGGGCAGTATCCCCGTCTGTATGTCCTTGGGGCACCCCGTGTGTCCTTCCAGGTACCACATGCAGTGTGTGACAAAAGGAGACACAGTTGCAGCTCCAGGGATACAGTTGACAGAGGTGGCCTTTTGCGATAAATCATAGTCTTCACTGAGGTGCTCTGCCCTGAACACCTGCTCTCCTGGGCTGAGGCTGATGGTCAGGAATCCCAGGAGAGTCTCTATCCCTGTGGACAGCTCATCCCCCAACCATCTACGGCTCCACTCAGCGCTTGGTCAGGACACTGATTTTGTGACATAGCCTCAGTGCTGCTCTCACGGAGCTCAAGCCTCATGGGGACAACAGACACAAACCCCCTGTGCTGTCAGCGGTGGGCTGTCACTCCCTCAGTCACTGCAGTGGTACCTCTATCCAGGCTGCACTCTGAAGGAAAGTCTTGTGTCCCAAACCAGAGCCACAGGGGCTGTGATCTCAAGGACAAAGCCTGACTTTTCTCCACCTCTCCATCACTCAGATGAGATAGCTTTGACAGAATCTTCGGGGTCCAGGTGGCCTGGGGTACTAGAAATTCATTCATCTCGTCACGGGTTGTTGAATGAATAATTGCTCTATACACAACATGATGGACACAAATTGCGGGGACTGTAGCTGTTCCCACTGCAGAGAGTGGTCAGCCCCAAATCCTTTTGCCTTAGAAGCTCTGTCTTTTGGTAATTTTATGAGTATTATGGTTCTGAGTGCCTAAGTAGAGACCCCTCAAAGGGTTTCATTGGGCATCATGTTGACCTTTCCTACCTGGAAGACTAGACCCACAATATAAATAAGTGATTTTAGAAAAAGGATATAAACCCCTCTTATACTGAGAACAGAACAAATTCCTGCACAGCAGGACCTTTCTCTTTCCCAGGAGGGTCATTCTCAGGTTATGGAAACACAGGCATCAGGGAAGCCAGCGGTGGGAAAGGAGAGGTTCACCCAGAGACCAGCAGGGGGCACTGTGACACTGTGTCTGGGGCTCTCTGCAGGACAGGGGCATCCAGCTGGGCAGTCCTCCACTGACAGAAAGCAAGGACTGGGCCCCTTGCGTCTAGTGGGCCCAGGGCAGGTGTGTCCGGTCAGGACCTGGAGGAGTCCCTGGACCTGGGGCTGTGTGTGGTCCCCACAGCTGCTGCTTCCAGGCCCACCCAGGGGAACCCAGTGCATCAGGAAGTCTCCGTGTCCAAGGGCCACAGACCCTGTGTGTGCACATGGAGAAGAGGCAGGTGTGGGTCTCATTTGCATGAGCAGCCCCTCCTCTGTGACCCTGTGGACAGGGGATAAGACAGGCCAGGGGCCATCCAGCCCCAGCTCTGTGGCCTAAGAAGGGGGTGTGTCACCATGGCCTGGATCCCCGTCCTCCTCGTGCTCCTCTGTCACTGCACAGGTAGGGCCAGGATCCAGGGCACCAGGGTGGGCCCGCAGCCAGAGTCAAATCCTTGTGGCCAAGCTCCCTAATCTCATGTACCCTGTCCCTTGTCTTCCCTCTGCTGTGTCTGTGTTTGCAGGTTCCCTGTCCCAGCCTGTCGTGACTCAGCCAGCCTCCCTCTCTGCATCTCTGGGAGCCACAGCCAGACTCACCTGCACCCTGAGCAGGGACATCAGTGTTGGAGGCTACTACATAAATTGGTTCCAGCAGAAGCCAGGGAGCCCTCCCCGGTATCTCCTGTACTACTACTCAGACTCAGATAAGCACCAGGGCCCTGGGGTCCCCAGCCGCTTCTCCGGGTCCAAAGATGCCTCGGCCAATGCAGGGCTTCTGCTCATCTCTGGGCTGCAGCCTGAGGACGAGGCTGACTATTACTGTGCAATTTGGCACAGTAGTGCTGGTCACAGTGACACGCACTCATGGGGAAGTGGGACAAATACCTCAGCCTGCTCAGACCCCTGCACTCTGACTCTCTTCCAGTTGAAAATAACTTGAATGCACACTGACTGTCTTTGGAAGTAGCTTCTAGGTCACAATACGCTTCCTCCTCCCAGTGTCCTATTCAACTTCTTTGTGTTGTCAGGAAAACAAACAAGCCAACAAACAAACAGGCATCAAAGAAACCCACGTCAATGCCGACATTTTGTCTGGTGGTTAAAGTGTAAAACTCAGAGAGTGTTGAGCTGGCCCTTTTTCTCTTTACAAAGGCACATCCACTGTCTTAGTTTTCTGGTCAGAGTCTGGACCATCGCAGCAGGTGGACAGTCCTCCAGAATGTGGACTCTGTTCCTCCAGGGATTGGGGCAGAGGCTCCCTTCCCTGCAAGCTCCTGTGCTCAGAGCTGGCTGAACAGCTGTGTGTTCCAGGTAGGATGTACTAAATACGATTGGTGCCCAAGGAAGACTCAGAAGAGAAGAAATAGCGGGCACAGAGCTGGCTGGGCAACCAGGCTAGCTACTTGGCCCTTAAATTGTGACGTCAGGGGAGGGGGGTTAGCCAGGGGAGAAACTTAGGTGTCAGCAAAACTCTCCGTAGTGCTTGTGAAGGTAACATGCAGCACTCCTTCATTGCTACAAAATGCTGGGTCTGCTCTTGGGAAGGTGGGAAGTAGATCCCACAGATGTGAATTTACCAAAGCGGACACCATCAGGGACTTTGGGTACCCCTGTGGCTGGTTTCCTGAACCCCCAGGCCCTGACTCTGTCCTCCTCTCTTCTCCTGTGACATCAGGGCTCATCAGTGATCCAAGCAGCAGGGAGGCTGTGGGGCGACAGGGCAGGAGGTCCCCTATCTGTGCACAAAGAAGTCCAGTCCTATGTCTTTCCAGAACGAAGTTCTTCCATTTGTGACAACATGGACGAACCTGCCAGATATTACCCTAGGAGAAATAAGCCCTACAGAGAAAAAAAATGCTATATGATCTCATTTATATGTGGAATCTACAGGAAAAATAATTTTAAAAATTACTGTCAAGTTTTACTGATGACGATGAGTTACAATAGGGTACCACATACCAGGACAAGAAGGATATTTGTATTAGTACAGCTTCTTACATATAATTTGATTTTGAACTGATAATTTATAGTGATGAAAATAAACATAACAAGATTTAATATTTTAATCACTCTTTATTGTGGAATTCAGAGATACTGAGTATACTCACAATGTTTTGTAACCACCACAACTGTCCATTTCCAGAGCTTTTTCATCATCCCGAGCACCCAACAGGGGAATGGGTAATCTGGAATGGCAGAGGAGCCAGGCCCCAGGAACCCATGCCAATGCAGGAAGCAGCAGAGGGCAGAGGGCAGCTCCCATGGGGGCTGTTGGCAGATGTGGCCTGACGCGGCTGAGAGAGTCTTTAGGCTGGGCTTCTTACCCCAGATTGACCATGTGGATGCATGCTGACCACCATGGCATGCGTACCAATGTGTCCCATTGCAAGGTGTCCAAGAATACCAGCTTTCTCTCCCAGAGTGTGTCAGGAACACCAGTGAGAACGTTAGGATCTCGATTTGGGTCACCTGCTGTATGATTCATGCATATGCCTATCTGAATCCCCTCCAAACTCCGTGTCACTTCTCCTCTAGGAACTTTGCAAAGGCCCTGTTTTCAGTGTACTTGCTCCCTGGTGGTCAAGGGGAACTTGGATTACCTTCTGGTCTTTTTATTCTGTGGCATCTATCTATGTGTGGCTTCCTAGGCCAGTTTCATACTGTTTGTATTCCTAGAACTTTGTTATAAATTTAAGCAGGAAGTATGGTGCCTCCAGATTTATTCTCCTTTCTCAAGATAGCTTGGGCACTTTTAGGTCTTTTTCTGCCTCTATACAAAAGTCAGGACTTTTTTTTCTATTTCTGTGAAAAATATCATAGGAATTTTCATAGGAATTGCCGTGAATCTATAGATTGTTTTAGGTAGTATGGTCATTTTAAGGTTACTTTTGTTGTGGAAAACACTGGATATAGGAATTCTGGATGAAATACATAATACACACAGCTTCCCTTATCTGCAACAGTCACAGATAAGATTCAGAGTATTCTGTGACTTCTCATGTGCTTCAGCATTTTGTAGTGACGGATGTGAACTGATAACTTTTCTCTTAAGTTTTAGGTCTTCTTCTTCATCTTGAAATCTGATGCATATAATTACACCTTAACCACTGTCTCAAGAATGATTTTGGCTAATAGAATTGGATTTAATATGAATCTTTTTTTGACATTTATTTATTTTTGAGGGGGTGCAGAGAGAGAGGGAAACAGAGGAACAGAAGCAGGCTTGGCATTGATAGCAGAAAGTCCGATGCAGGGCTTGAACCCAGGAACTGTGAGATCACGACCTGAGCTGAAATCGAAAGTCAGATAGTTAACGGACTGAGATACCCAGGTGCCCGAATTTACTATAAATCTTTACGTCTGATGTGAGTTAAGTTCTGAACACAGTTGATGACAAAGAAAGCAATGGCCGTATACGTATCACGAAACAATCTACTAACCATTCAGAAACGAGCATTGGATCACATTCTTATTCCACAGTGGGATGAAGTCCAATTTTGTGGCTTTTCTTTCACCTATTACTCCAGAAATTGTATGTTTTTCCATTTCCCCGGCCACCCTTCTAGTTCTTTCTGCTGCATAGCGACTACACAAGGCAAGGGTATTTTACAATGCCTCGGGATGGTCACACAATGTTTTCAGACAGTGCCATTTTCGTTCAGATTCTTATTTTCCCTGATGTTTGGAGAAATCTCATAATTGAATGGTGATATGATTACCTTCCCATCAAAACCAGCAGTTACCTTGTTGCTACTTCAGATAATAGATGGCTTCCAAGAGCAAATGAGGGTGACTTCCACAGCCTGGGGTGCCTCTGGTGTAGACTCCCCCACCTCTGGTCTTCTGCCCCGTGGCTATCAGGAGACAGGGACTAGGACTGAGTCAGAAGAGACCCTGTTTGTTCATACCCAGCGCGGGCTTTGAAATTCCCAGTGGACTCACTCCTGGAGGACTGCCCACTAAGTTTCTCCAAAGAGACAAGAGGCCATTTCATTGGGGAGGGCAGAAAATATTCCCAGGGATGGGGTACATGTGGAATGAACTAGAAGCATGGCCAGGATGTGAGAAGCAGATGCATGCCCTCAGTCTGCCTTTCCAGGCAAGAAACTTGGGACTGAGGCCACCAGGGACATGGAGGAGATGACTCGGGGCAAGATGTCACCTTGTCACTCAGTGTCCCAGGCTCCCTGCAGTCATTGATTCTGTGTAGTCCCAATATATGCCTCTTTCAAGGTCTCCCCCAGGGGACATCAGGGTGACCAAGGGGCAGTAAAAGAGAGGAAGTTAATTTGCATGAAGCACCTCTCCTCCTCATAGGTCTGCAGGCATGAAAAGGCCCAGAGGAGACCCCAATCCAACCCAAGAACATGAGGAGGCAAGACCTGTGAGGATCCCCACCATGGCCTGGATGGTGCTTCTTCTCAGGTTCCTTGCTTATGGCTCAGGTCAGGGGAAGAGACTGCTTTCTTGGAGGGCACATAAAATCAAGGTTTCAGGGTGACCCTTGCTTCTCATAATAACACATGTGCCTCCTTTTGGTTTTAGGAACCAATTCTCATACCTGGTTATCCAAGAGCTATCACAGTCAGTGTCTGCAGGAGGCATGGTGACACTCACCTGTGACTAGCTCTGGGTCAGTATCTATCAGTAACTTCCCTGGCTGGTACCAAAAGACTCCAGGCAGGGGTGCCCACCCCCTTATCTACCATAAACAGTCACCTGTCTCAGGTCCTTGATCACATCTCCAGGTCCATCTCCAGGAACAAAGCCGTCCTCACCATCACAGGGGCCAGCTTGAGGATGAGGCAGATTAGCACTGTATGCTGTCTCCGGGTAGTGGCATTCCACAGTGATCTCAATCTATGGAGATGTGCAACCAGGGCTCAGAATGTCTCAGCCCTGAGCAGCAGGGAAGCAAGCGAGGGGGAGGATGGTCAACCCCACCATGGGAAGGGAGGCTCCCTAGCCTGATTCTGCTGTGCAGTGGTTCATCCCGATGTGCCCATCCCATCTCTCCCAGTGTGTGTCCATCTCACCAGTGTGACCCCAAGACTGGGCTTCCTTTCTACATCTGCACATATAATGAAGGGGAGGGGGTTCAGCACCTAAATATATCAACAAATGGTCAGAGCCAGCAACCTCAGCAACCTGCTCCCTGTGAGATGCTTATTCAAATGACATTAAGAGCCATGTTGTCATTCACTAATCTGCTGATGGGGACCAACTGAATAAGTTATGCAGGCCAAGCCGTCAGTCAGGCAAATACTGTAACACCCACATCCTTCCTATGGGGGACAGAAGGCGTCTCTAAAGCCCTGGTTGTCTGTGATGTTTCCACGCCTCTCAACATGTCACACCGTGGTCTCAGTTTGACACGGGGACAACAGACCCATCACCTGCCCTCCATCTGCTCTCCCACCTGACTTCCCCTGTGTCAGTCAGGGCATTCCTGTCTCTGTGGGCATCACCCTCTAGCCACGTAACTCTCTGGACCATCACTCCCTCTGCCACAGCCTGCGGTCCATTCAGTTACCTCCCTCTGTCCCACTAGGGGACACAACCCATTTCACCCTTCCTGTTTTCTCTGCTGTCATCTTCCTCCAACCATCCCCCGGGGTTGCCTTCTACTTCCCCTTGCCCCAAAATCTGTCTTAGAACTTCCTGCAGAACTAAATCTCTAATGAGCAGCACTGACCAGGAGAAGCCCAGCTGGAATGAAAAGACTCCCAGCACAGGGATGGGAGGTTGCAGGATGGCCCCGCAGTGGTCCTACTGGACTCCCAGGCCCTGCTCTGTCCCCATACCCTCAGCAGCCTCATCAGAGTTTGTGGAGTCCTTTCTGCCATGCTCCAGAAAGGCACAGATTTCCATAATCTGTGTCCTTCTCTGTGAAGGTTTGTGACCGCTCACCAAGTTCCTGTTCACTCATCACCCAGAGTCAGCCTGCCCCCTAGGAGCCCCCTGTGGGGGCAGATGCCCTGCTCTCTGTTCCCTGCATCTTGTCATCAGCTCCACCGGGATTCCTAGACTGTCCTGGGTCAAGATTGCTCCTGTTCTTCCCACTATAGCCCCGCCCAAGGAAAAACCCGGTTCAGGGAGAGAACACCAGGACTGCACCTCCATCCTTCTCTGAAGGGTCTGTCTCACGTGGTGGAAGCACAAACATCAGGGACGCAGGTCAAGGAGAGCATTGGCAGCAGTGGGAAAGAACGAGAAAGTGGAAAGAATGAGACGTTTGCCCGGAGAGCAGCAGGGGTTGCTGTGAGATCATGTCTAAGGGTTTCTGCAGGACGGGGGATCCAGCTGGCAGTCCTGCACTGACAGGAGGCCCCAGGTCTGGGCCCCCGTGTTTCCTGTGGGGACAGGGCAGGTGTGTCCCATCAGGGCCTGGTGGAATCCCCTGGACTTTGACCTGTGTGTGGTCCCCTCAGCTGCTGCCTCCAGGCCCACCCAGGGGGAACACAGTGCATCAGGAAGTCTCCGTGTCCAAGGGCCACAGACCCTGTGTGTGCACATGGAGAAGAGGCAGGTGTGGGTCCCATTTGCATGAGCAGCCCCTCCTCTCTGAGGCCTGTGCACAGGGGATAAGAGAGACCCGGGGCAGACAAGCCCCAGCTCTGGGCCTAAGAAGGGGGTGTGTCACCATGGCCTGGATCCCCATCCTCCTCTTGCTCCTCTGTCACTGCACAGGTAGAGACAGGATGCAGGGCACCAGGGTGGGCCCGCAGCCAGAGTCAAATCCCTGTGGCTCAGCTCCCTAATCTCATGTACCCTGTCCCTTGTCTTCCGTCTGCTGTGTCTGTGTTTGCAGGTTCCCTGTCCCAGCCTGTCGTGACTCAGCCAGCCTCCCTCTCTGCATCTCTGGGAGCCACAGCCAGACTCACCTGCACCCTGAGCAGGGACATCAATGTTGGAGGCTACTACATATACTGGTACCAACAGAATCCAGGGAGCCCTCCCCGGTATCTCCTGTACTACTACTCAGACTCCAGTACACAGTTGGGACCTGGGGTCCCCAGCCGCCTCTCTGGATCCAAAGATGCCTCAGCCAATGCAGGGCTTCTGCTCATCTCTGGGCTGCAGCCTGAGGACGAGGCTGACTATTACTGTGCTATATATCAAGGCAGTGGGAGCAGCTATCGTTACTCACAGTGATTCAGATAAGCAGGAAGTGAGACAAAAACCCCTGCATCTCTTTTATTGAGAAGCTTCAGTGGAGGCTTGTGTATGGGACACCACTGTGGGAACACCTGTCTTTGAGGAGGAAGGAGTGGCACAGTGTTATTGCCTGACACAGCACAGGCATCCTAGGAGTGCACACAGGTGAGGGAATAGAGCCCAGTACACATGCCCCAGGGTCTACAATAGGTAGACCCTTTATGATGATACAAACCCAGTTGGAGGTTTTAGTCACATTCGGTTTGCAGAAATGACTGAGTTTAGATCTCCTAGCTGAAGCCCAGAAGGTATCTGTGTCCTGCTAAAGGGTCAATCAGGGAACATAAAAAAAAGTCTACGGTTTGATTGAACGACCTTCCTCCCCCTGGGACTGGGCAACATAAGGATGGTTTTCCTGGAAAGAAACCTGGTCATGGCTACGCTGCCTTCTTTCTCTTTTAGGACCTGTGGCTTCAATACGCATATGCCTAATTGTTGCCCCTTCCCCCCTCCAATTTAATCCACTTTTGAACTTTGTGTCCTCCAGAATGCAAGAATTCCATATATGAATGATGGTTCAACAAGGATTCCAGCCCGGGGCACCAGAGGATCCGCCCCTCCTAAATCCCATGGACCAGGCCACCAAGGCATTTCACTCAAATCACCTGTCAGCATTATAGTATAATACCATGCTCTGGCCTATAACTGCACAGAAACCTAGACGGACAGACAAGTTTATGTATGGACAGCACACCCCCACTGTTCAACATGAGCCGCTACTGAAGATGAGACCTCTGCCCAAATGGCAAGGATTTGTCATTGTTGATCTAGCAAGCGGGAACATAGAGGCCAGTTTTAGGCGACAGGCTTGAGCAATGGTCACCTGAGTATGGTAGAAGGTCCCACAGTGACGAGTGGGCTGGATGCAAACAGGCCCGTTAGACAAGTCACCTCAAAATATCTATAAGCCCTAGCTGACTCCTACCCAGACACAGGTACCAAAAAAGGAAAAAAAAAGCCAAATATTTCACACCTCCTTACCTTCCCCTCTTGACCACAGCCCCCACCACTGCCTCCTGGGAGACCATCTCTGCTTTGCTGTCCTGCCTGCTGCTCCCTTACAGTGTATTCCCTAAACTTCTATCTCCTTTGCTCTGCTTGGGTGAATTCTTTCACCACCCATGCTGCTGGCCTACACCTGATTGGGTTGCCCAACAATCCAAAGTTTACTCCTAAATTAGTCTAAGAAAGCAAAAACCTTTGTTGCACAGGTGGTAAGGAGGCTGTAGTGAAAATGGCGTCCCCAGTCTCACGGGTAATTATGACACAACGGTGCCACAGGCCCACTAAACTGGGACACTGGGCTGGTGCTCCTGGAATAGACTTTCCAGCACAAACAAACTTCAAGGTTGAGGTGACAGATGTTTCCTAGGGTCTGGAAACTCTCATGACTAACTCCCCCAACAGCAGGCCCATCTGGACCAAGAGAGAGACAGAGGCATAGACAGACAGAGGGAGAATGTTCTCCAGTCTGTTTGGTTGGCCAAAAAGTTGCACCCAAACAGGTACATTTTCCAGACTGTGAACACCAGGCAGAATATGCTCACTAGTCATAAAGCCAAGATATTAAGGTCATACAAGATGAAAGAGAAATCCACATCTGTTTATAATAATAATAATAATTATTATTATTATTAGTTTATTCTGGCTAGGCCTTGGTTTCTTGCAGCCACACTAATCCCTAGGAGGGATGTGGCATGGGGTTGGGAACTGAGGGGTGCTTTACAGTATACCTTCTTTCATGGAAGTTTTCCTGAGATTGACAGATTACCTAGTATCAATCTAATTTATTCTGCGACCAATTTATACTAACACATGTGTCTTCTTGAAGTGCTGAGTGCTCTAAATGCTTTGAAGACCTAAGCTATGGGGAACTAGATGGCTCAGTTGGTTAAGCATTCCCATGTTGGCTCAGGTGATGATCTCATGGTTCATGGGTTTGACCCCATATTGGGCTCTGTACTGACAGCTGAGAGCCTGGCGCCTGCTTCCAATTCTGTGTCTCCATCTCTCTCTCTGCCCTTCCCCCGCTCACACTCTGTCTCGCTCTCTCAAAATAAATAAATAAACACAGACAGTGTAAAGGTGGGGAATGGACAGAAGCCTGAGACAAAGGAGAGGTGACAGGGTGCGCATCCAAGAGGGTGTGAAATTTTTCTGCTCAGGAGACTAGAGAGCAGGATGCAGCCATTTTAGCCCGTAGCAGACCCACACTTACCCACCCCAGTGAGTGAAGCAGCACCACCAAATGGAGAATGGAGCCATTACACAGAGCCCTATCCATCTGCAACCTCTGGGCACATCCCCCAGAGCAAGGCAAACCCCTTCCATGGGCTGAATCTGGGGACCATATTGTGCTACAAAGTTTCAGTTCTAGGAGACACTGGATCTAGCTTCTTTCAATTTCATTTTGTTTGCTTGTTCGTTTGTTCTTTTGTTTGCTCCAGTTTTTGTTGTTGTTTTTATTTCTTTTCTTTCTTGGATAAAAAAAGAGCAAAACTTTTTACTCTATTTTATTTTCTTCATTTTGTATAATTTTATTTTTTAAAAATATTGTAAATTTGTAAGCTGTTTTTCTTTTCTCTTTTTTCTCTTTTCCATCAAAGATCTCTCCTCAAGCAGACCAAGACACATCTAGCATCTAGCTTCCTTTTTTTGCTTATTTTAAAAAATTTGTTTAATTTTAATTTTTAATTTTAATTTATTATTATTTTTCCCCAAAGTGACAAGATGGAGAAATTCACCCCAAAAGAATGTAAAAGGAGAAATGATGTGCAGGGATATAATCAACACAGATATAAGTAAGATGTCTAAATTAGAATTTAAAACCATGATTATAAGAATTCTAGCTGAGATTGAAAAAAACATAGTAGACCCCTGAGAATCCCTTTATGCAGAGACAAAAGAACTAAAATCTAGTCAAGCCCAAGTTGTAAATGCTGTAACTGAGATGCAATCTTGAATGGATGCCATGACAGTGAGGATGGATGAAACAGAGCACAATCAGTGTTACAGAAGATAAAATTATGGAAAATAATGATGCCGAAAAAAAAGAGAAAAACAAAGGCAAAAGATGACAACACAGGATTTAGAGAACTCAGGGACTTACTAAGAGGCATACGTTCATATCATGGGTGTCCCAGAAGATGAAGAGAGAGAAAAAGGGGAGAACATATATGTGAGCAAATTATAGCTGAAAAGTTCCCTAATCTAGGGAAGGTACAGACATCAAAATCCAAAAGGACAGAGAGCACAAATTAGATTCAACAAATAATGGCCATTACCAAGGCATATCATAGCTAAATTCACAAAATACACAGAAAAACTGAGAGTCATGAAAGCAGCATGGTGGAAAAGGTCCTTAACCTCTAAGGGAAGACAGATCAAGGTCGCAGCAGATCTGTCCACAGAAATTTGGAAGGCCAGAAAGGAGTGCCAGGATATACTCAATGGGCTGAATGGGAAAAATATGTAGCCAAGAATCTTTCCTCCAGGAAGGCTGTCATTCAGAATGTAAGGAGAGATAAAGAGTTAACAGGGAAACAGAAGCTAAAGGAATTTGTGACCACTAAACAAATCCTGCAAGAAATTTTAAGGGGGAGACTCAGAATGGAGAAGACTCCAGGGTGCCCAGCCTCTTCGCTGGATCCAAAGATGCCTTGGCCAAGTCAGGGCTTCTGCTCCTCTCTGGGCCGCAGCCTGGGGACGAGGCTGACTATTACTGTGCTACAGCTCATGGCAGTGGGAGCGGCTTTCATTGCTCACAGCATCTCAGATAGCGAGCAAGCGAGAGAAAATACCTGTGCACAAAGATCATGATCCCAACATCTTTTCAGTATGAAACTTACCTGGAGACACATGCAGATGGGATTCTTCTGCAGAAAGATCTTTCCTTGAACAGGGAAAATAGAAATGCTCATGTTTGAATGTAATGTGAGAAAAATTGGGCATCCCGGGAAGACACTGACAGTTGACATAACAGAGGCCAACCGCACGTCCCCACGGGGTCTGGAGAAGATGCACAGGAATAAATACTGTGTCTGCACCTGAACGTGCTGCCCAGCAAACATTCATCCACACATCAGTGTCACCATGTGGTCCTTAAAGGGCTTTGTGTCACTACTGATGTACCCACAGGTGACATATGGACAATAACCCTAGTCATAGTCAAAGTGCCCTCTGTCTGAACCAGCTACATGTGAATCTGGACCAGATCCTGCAGACTCTCCCTGCCAACACCCCCCAAACCCTCCCTCCTCTTTTCCCATCTGTTCCCATGTCCCTCAGACCTTCAGTCTCTCCCTCTGGCTCTTCAGGTCTGACATCCATCTCCATATTAGGATTTCAGAGGAAACTAGAAGTGATCTTGCTGTAGTTTCCTATCTCCAGGGTCCATCCCTCGGGAGGAAAATGGACAGAACATACAGCTGCATGTAGACCCCTCACATTCCCTTCCAGTTCTCAGACAACTGGGGAGTCCCCTGTCCCTCTGTCAACCCCTTTGGATCAGACCCCCAAGCAGCTTCACCTCCATCCCTGCCCCATTACACAGGAGTGTCTGTGTTTGGAAGAAGCAAACCTCTCCCAGCCGGTGCTGACCCACATCTGCACCCTGAGAAGTGACACCATATATAGGCACTGGCAGAAGGCAAAGAGCCATCCCTGGTTTCTGCTGAGATCCAAATCAGAGTCAGATGCACTCCAGGGATCTTGGGTCTCCTATCATTTTCCGGATCCAAAGATGCTTTGACCAGTTCAGGTTTTCTGATATCTCTGGACTCCAGCATGAGGACAAGCTGACTATTACTGTCTCATATGCCACGATAGTGCTAATGCTTATGTAGTGCGTCAGTCCCATTGGGAAGTGAGACAAAATCTCCCTTCACTCTCTGGGTCTGGTGACGTTACCCTTCAGGTGGCTCAGGGGGTGACTTCTGTGCTCAGATCTTCAACAGACCCTCCGTTGTCCCAGAGACAGATGATGTGACACTGTCATATCCTTTCCTTCAGTTATATTTTTAGACTGATGACCCATTCTCACCGTGTTCATGTTTTCAAAGGCAAACTTTGTTGCTGAGAGATAAAGAAAATATTCAGTGGAGATGTCCGAGAAGAAAAGGTGTTGATTCCCAATCAGCTCTAGGGCTCAGTCGCAGATGGTTTGGGTCTGATTGCTTCAATTCTGGCCTTCAGGTTACAAAAACAGAATGAGGAGACAAATGGTAGTCTATATAGAGGCAATAAACCATCAATACATAAAAATAAAAGCAGTTCCATTTATAGTGATATAATTATGCAATTCTTAAGGATGTATTTTGGAAAAATTGAAAGCCTTGTATATGGAAAACTACAAAGCATCGTAAGAGAAATAGAGAAAACTGGAATGAATGAATAGATATTCCTTGCTTGTCGATCAATATGCTGAATTGGGTTAAGGTAAGAATTCTTTCTTTTTTTAAGTTTGTTTGTTTTTGAGAGAGAGAGAGAGAGAGAGAGAGAGAGAGAACAAAAGAGGGGAAGAGAGAGAGAAACCCAAGCAGATTCTGCACTGTCAGCACAGAACCCTCTGATGGGCTCGATGCCATGAACCGTGAGACCACAACGTGTGCAGAAATCATGAATAGTACGCTGTGCCACCCTGGTGCCCCAGAAATCATTCTTTCTTAGATTGTCATTCAGTAGCTGGTGTCAATAGCACCCTAGCACAAAATAGACAAAAAATGGAATATGTCACACAAATAAGCAGAAAACTATTTCAAAGAAAATATAAAAAAACAGTATTCAGTTATATACATGTATCACAAGAAATACACACAACGATGAAATGGGGTGTATTGTGGGTATGCAAGGCCAGTTTTATATTAAACAATCAGTCAATGTAATCTCTAATATTAACAGGCCAAATAAGAAAAACCCTGGGGCACCAGATTGGCTCAGTTAAGCATAGGACTCTTGATTTCAGCTCAGGTCATGATCTCAGGGTTCCTGAGGTCAAGTGCTCCATGGGGCTCCATGCTGACAACATGGAACCTGCTTGAGATCCTTTCTCTCCTCTTCTCTCTCCCCCTCCCCAGCTCAAGCTATCATTCTCTCTCTAAATAAATAAATGAATACACTGAATTTTAAAAATTATTTTAAAAAAACCTGGTCTTATCAATCAATACAGAAAAAGCATTTCACACAATGCAAAACCTATTCATGACAAAGAATGAGAATGAATGAATGAATGAATGAATGAAAAAGACAACATTTCTCAGGGAATGAAAATAGAGGAGCACATCCTCAGCTTGATAAAGAAAATGATGAAACACCACAGCTAACACACACTGAGGTGAAGCTCTGAAAGCTTTTCCCCCAGGGTGGCAACCAAGGTCATCATGTCCAGTCTCAACACTGCTGTTAGCCATAGGACTGGATGTGCCTGACCAAACCATAAGGCAAGTCAAACAATGAGAGGCATACAGACTAAGGAGAACAAGAGCCAAAGGTCCCTATTTTCAGGCCAGAGGATGATATAGGGGAAAAATACAAAGGGAGCTATGAATATGTATGTAAATATATGAATTCAAAGGGTAATAAGCAATTTCGGGAAGGTGGCGGAACACAAGATCAATGTAGAAAGATCATTTAGTTGCGTCTATACGAGCAATAAACTTGTGAAAAACAATGTAAAAATAACACTTCAAACCACTCCATGATGAAGTATTTGGGTGAATATTTAACAAAACATGTACAGGACATGGATGCTGAAATCTCGACAATGCTGGGAATGTAATCAAAGTGGATCCAAAACCGTGGAGGGATATGTTGTGTTCAAGGATTAGAAGAGTCAATATAGTAGAGATGACAATTCTTCCCAACTTGTAGAGAAGTGTAATTCAATTCCTATCACAAGACAGAGTGGTGTGGATGGAAGGTAGACACAGTGGCCAAAGTAACAGAACAGAAAACTCAGAACCAAACTCACAAAAGCATGGATAAGAAATACTTATGGATACTTATGGATAAGAAAACCTTATTGACAAGGTTGCAGAAGCCTTTCAGAGGAGGAAGGATGGCCTTTGAACAAATGTCCACAGAACCACTGGATGTCCATCGAGAGAAATGAAGCTCACCAAAAACTCTCACTCCATAAAAAAATTCACTAAAAGGATTATTGACATAATTGTAAAGTATACAGTTGTAAACATAAAAATGGAAAAAGTCATCAGGCTCTAGGGTTTGTATAAACATGTTTAGATAAGACCCCATTAGCACAAGCCATAAAAAAACTGATCCATTGGACTTCATCAAAGATAAATTCATTGTTTTCCCTTTCCTTGATAAATCACTTAGCCACTAAATGAGCTAAAAAATCGCAGATTAAAACAAAACCCAATTTATTGGACACTCGTTGGCATCCATCGCTACAATGCATAGGAGCTGAAAAACATTCCCAAGGTTTACAGATGCTACATCACACACCAGTGCAGGGATGTGATGTCAGCAGTATCTTCTGCCAGATGTCAACAACTTACCACTAACGGGAGGTAATGTTTGCATCTCACAGAGACCAGGACTCCTTCTGAGAGTGCAAAATACTGCAGTCATCACAGGCGGTACTATGGGATCACGTTGGCCATGATTCAGCTCAAGGATGTGTGAACAAAAGGAGCTGAGGAAACCAGCTGGGCTCTCAGGGCTGTTGGACACAGTGAGGTATGTGCCTGTCAGCCAAGAGGGGGCGCTGTGGGAGTACCCTGTGGTATCTTCACAACTGTGCAGAGCCTGGGTCTGGGGACTGGGCTCTGAGCTCCCTGATGGGAAGTCGGCACGTGTGTCCCTTCTGGTGTGGCAAGGTCCCCCGAGCAGGGACCTGTGCGTTGTGCATGCAGGTGCTTCCTCCCAGGGTTCTCCCCAGTGGTGAAGCCAACCTCCATCGTCCCCAGGGTATGTCCTTCAGCTGGGCTGAAGCACCAGGGCTCAGGGAGGGGCTGGGCAGTCACTAGATGGACTTCATTTGCATGGACAGCTCCTCCTGCAGCAAGGGTAGAGGAGAAAAGGAGGCCTGGGGCAGCCCAGCCCAGTGTGGGTACTAGGGTCTATGTCACCATGGCTTGGACTCTTCTAGTCCTCATGCTTGTGTCTCAATGGACAGGTAGGGGCTTGCCTCAGGGACACAGGGGGATCTCAAAGGGTGCTTGCCATGCTCAGCATCCTGGGACATTTTCCTTGCATTTCTGGTTCCATCACTGACGAGTGTCTGTGTTTGCAGGTTCCCTGTCCCAGCCTGTGCTGACCCAGCCGTCCTCCCTGTCTGCATCTCCGGGAACAACAGCCAGACTCACCTGCACCCTGAGCAGCGGGTTCAGTGTTGGAAGCTACTACATATACTGGTACCAACAGAAGCCAGGGAGCCCTCCCCGGTATCTCCTGTACTACTACTCAGATTCAAATAAGCACCAGGGCCCTGGGGTCCCCAGCCGCTTCTCCGGGTCCAAAGATGCCTCGGCCAATGCAGGGCTTCTGCTCATCTCTGGGCCACAGCCTGAGGACGAGGCTGACTATTACTGTGCTACAGGTTATGGCAGTGGGAGCAGCTTTGGTTACTCACAGTGTCTCAGATAACGAGGAAGTGAGACCAAAACCCCTGGGTCCACAGACCTTGTGTCCGAGCCTCTTTTATTGAGAAGCTTCTGTGGAGGCTCCTGTAGGGGAGAGTCCTCTATGGTGAGACCTGTCCTTGAGGAGGTTGAAGTGACACACAAGAAATTTAATAGAGAACATATGGGAATCAACAGAGACCTAGAAAGTCAAAAGACATGTAGAGAAAATGAGATCTATGTTTTTCTGAATTACATGGATGAGGTAGGGGTCTAGTATTCAATGCAAAGAAATGCACATCACAGACAGAAGAAGAATAGAGTAGATGTTGGGAAAACAATGTGTGCAGGGCCCCTGGGAAATGATGGGACACAGAGAGAGGACTGTGACCAAACAGGCCTTGCTGGCCGCCCCTCCCCCCACCACGGTCTCCCCCACCATGTCCATATCCTAGTGCAGTTGTCTGTGGTGCCAGCTGGCTTCCCAGAGCAGGTGCTCACACTGAATTTTTTATTCAGTTGAAGAGACATGAAGAGCTTCTCCTGTGTGTGTGGACCTTGGCTGCTTTTTAACTCAAAATAATCTTCATCCCAGGGAGCCTGGGTGGCTCAGTCATTAAGTGTCTATTTCTGTTCGGGTCATGGTCTCCCGGTTCGTGGGATCGAGCCCTGCATGGGGCTTTGTGCTGACAGCTCGGAGCCTGGAAGCTGCTTCAGGTTCTGTGTCTCCCTCTCTCTCTGCCCCTCCCCCACCGATGCTCTGTTGCTCTCTGTCTCAAAAGTAAATAAACACACGAACGTTTTTTAAAAATAATAAATAAAAAAACTTCATGCCCAGTGGCTCATCGAGGGGAGGCCTGCCCTTGTGTCCTGCAGTTCCAGTAAGAATTTGCTATGGCCGAGGTCAAAGGTTGCTGTCTGCGCGCTTCTCTTGGATTTTGACGGTTCCCTGTCTCACCCGTGGGCCTTTCATCTATTTTGAGTTCATTTTTGATTACGGTGTAAGAAAGTGGTGCAGTCGTTCTTCTGCACGTTCTGCTTGTTGCTGTCCAATTTAGTCCACACCATTTGTTGAAGACACTGTCTTCTTCCCATTGGATATTCTTTCCTGCTTTGTCCAGCATGAGCTAGTGTATAGTGTCCTGGACTTGACACTTTCCAGGTTCCTCTGTCTCCCCAGGAGTCATTGTCAACCTGTGCTCACCCAGCCTTCATCAGCATCACAATCGAGGAAACAGAATCCCCATGAGCAGGAAACCCAGTGACAGCGTGTGACAAACGAGGGCTTCTACACAACCTGGAAAGGAGTGCTCCCCAACTCCTCAGGGCTGGGTGAACACGTGTGGAAGGGAAGTTCCGGAAACCAGGGAGGATTCCCATAAGAGGAACAGCCAGCCTCCTGGATGGAAGGGAACACCTGTCCATGGAGACCTGTCACTGTTCTGAGCTTGATCATGATCTCAAAGGAGTGTGTCCCAGAGATGCCAGCTCAGTCTTGACCCATGAACGAGCAAGGGAGCAGTGGGGAGGCTAGAGCTCCTCTCTGATGGGCTCTGGTCACTATGTCACACAATGGTGTGTCTGTGACTGGACACTAGGCGTCACTCAGGGCCTGGTTCTGAGGAGTCAGGGTTATTGACTCTTGGGATGTGCCACCTGGCACGGCCTTTGCCTTCTGCTCAGGGCTCCCATCTGGGACCTCCCCACCCCCTGGCCCCACACAACCCCTGCCCTGCCCACCCCTGACCTCCTCAGGATGAGGGACCAACCGGGGCCTGTGAAGGGTCAGAGAGCTGGGGGTCTCGTGCATGGATGGGTCCTCCCTCTCTCAGAGGATGAAGAGGGGAAGGAGGGGTTAGGGAAGGTCTGCTCAGCTGTGGGGTCACAGAGGGCAGGAGCAGTCATGAGGAATGGGCCTCCACCATGGCCTGGGTCTCTCTCTTCCTCATCGTACTTGCTCACTGCACAGGTGACTGGATGCAGAGACAGGGGAAGGGGCCCTGCTTGCTCCTCTTGTCTCTAGACCCCAGCCTCATCCTCTCTGTCTCTTCTTCTTCCAGGGTCCTTGGCCCAGTCTGGGCTGACTCAGCAGCCATCTTCAGTGTCTGGGTCCCTGGGCCAGATGCTCACCATTTCCTGCACTGGAAGCCCAGCCAACATTGGGGCCGGTTATTGTGTGTTTTGGTACCTACAGCTCCCAAGGATGACCCCTAAAACCATCATCTATGAGAACACTCGTCTTTTGGGGGTCCCAGACCAGTTCTCTGGCTCTGGGTCAGGCAATTCTGGCTCCTTGACCATCACTGGGCTCCACGAGGACGACAAGTCTGATTATTACGACTAAGCGTGGGACAAGAATCTCACTGCTTACACAGTGCTCAGTGCTTTGGGGAAGTGCGACAAAAATCTGCTGTTTCCCCAGCAACGGGGCTCTTCTCACAGCCTCCTCTCTTTGGCCAAGTCAGCTGCTTCCTTCGTTTGGTGTAAACTGTAGTGTGAGAACAACGTCAAGGAACTTTGGTTAGCAAATGATCCATATTCTATTAACTTCAGGCCCCCAAGCCTGTCCTCAGCAGGAACACAGTGTAGGAGATTCTTCTACCGAGGAGAAATTCCTGGGCGTCAGGGGCCAGCTGTCCTGGGGACAGATCTGTGACGGGTCAGGACAGAGCCAGGAACAAAGAGTCCAGGTGTGTCTGAGTGTTGATACAGTGCTGCCCAGATAATGTGCTCCATAGCACTTCCTGAACACCTAGTGTGTGCCACAATGACTCTAGGGATGTGGGATCCATGTGGACGTGACAGGAAGGGTCCCCATGTTCAGGGAGTTGACGGTGTCTAGGACAAGAGAGAGGACACAGAACCTAAACGTGTTGTAAAGGAAGGTTGTGTCCCAGGATCTTGAGGAGGGGTGAGGTTTTTGGGGTTGGAGCTGGAGCACTGTAGAGTTTGACAGTGAACCCCAGATCTGATGCCCCGTAATGACATCCCAGTTGTGCACAGATAAGGAAGGAGCAGGAGGGGAGCAGGAAGGTGTGACTTGGCAGGGGCTGTGGACTGAGCCATAGTCAGGTTTGGGGCTCCGGATGAGAGGTGGAGGGATGGGGAAGGTCAAGGGCCTCATGACAGGAAGGAACCAGGGGCTGAGGATGGGGAAGGGAAGGAGAGGAAGAACATGAAGGCTCCCTCTGTGTGAGCTGCTGTGAAGTTACATCAACTTTCTCTGAAGTTATAGCAAGTTGTTCAGATTTACTTTGCACGACTCCTGGCAAAAGGCAGTGTTAGTCCAGCTCAGCTGCTGGGAGAAAATTCACAATGTTAGGCTTGAGGGGCACCTGGTGGCTCAGTCAGTTAAGTGCCTGAATTTGGCCCCTGTCATGATCTCAGGGTTTGTGGGTTCAAGCCCCGCGTCGGGCTCTGTGCTGACAGCTCAGAGCCTGGAGCCCTGCTTTGGGTCCTGTGTCTCCCTCTCTCTCTGCCCCTCCCCTCCTCAAGCTTTGTCTCTCTCTGTCTCTTAAAAATAAACAAATGTTGAAAAAAATTAAGATAAAACAATATTACATTTGAGACTTGTAGTCAGACAGTGTAGGAAGCTATAGAAATCAGTTTCTAGTCCAGGTTATAATGAACAGGATTAGAATCAAGTATTTACTCATGTGTTTATTGAAAAAATTGTTTTTTCTCTACAACGCCCCCTGTATCTCCAACTTACAGCCAAATGGACATTCATTTGTTTGCAAAATAAGTGTAGTTTGAAAAAGAACTTGCTGTGATGATTATTTACCTAACTACAGCAAAATAGCTATTGAAAACCTGCTTTGCTGGAACTTTTATAAGAAAGCTCTACGGTGAACATTTAGCAGCCCCTGCAGGCGAAAAGTCCAGCCAAACTGGTGCCAAAAACCTGCCATCAGACTTAGCCTGCAACGCCTACAGAAGTGGGCAATTTCTCTGTGCTCAGGGTCCCAGTATATCCCAAGTTTCCTGCAACTTCCAGAAAATGTCCTGCTTGACACACTGGAAGAGTTGCTGGGAACTCTGTAAGCAGGTGGCAGGCTGATACTTCCAAGAAGCTGCATTGGAACCATAAAGTCAAGGTTAGGTCCGTAAAGCTGTCTGGTGATATTGAGTATCTGCATCTGCATATCTCTTTCAAATACGACATTCTTGTCAACCTCTTGGTAATACGACCAATGTTTCCAATTGTAGTCTGTTACAAGAAAAATGGAATCTTATCAAACTTGTGCTAATAAATGTATCACCATAAAAATATGAGAGAGTCACTGACAGTTTCTGAGGTCTGGAGGGATCAGGTAGGGAAAAAAATTAAATGGCTTCATTGGTTGACAAAGGTAGATTTCATCATGTCATTATGTGTAAGTGAGCTTAAAAGAAGTGTCTTGAAACTGAAGGAAAAAAACCTGTTTTTAAAAGGCAGCAATGTTTTAAAGAAAACATCACGAAAATTGTATGTATCCTTCTCTGTACATTCAGTGTCATGGTATTAAGTTTTGTGCCATTTGAATCCAGTTTTCCTATTTGTTCTTGGAATTTATACCTCTGTGTTACTATCCTAACGGTATCAAAACCCGAAGTTTGTCAAAAGACCTCTCCATGAATATCCCTGACGATGAAACACATTGCAGGAGCCTGGGAGTAACATGGTCACTATACATGAGAAGCCGTAAAAGTGGTCATGGCCAAAGACGTGAGTAGAGTTCATTACGATGCAATCGACACGAAAATGTGTTTATTCCTGCGACACCCAACACAAACACATTTTAAAAGCAAGTAAAGTTACCTAGTTATAAGCAACACGTAGGACTTCTGAAATGTTATAAATAATTTGTTTTCAATGAATGACATTTCTGATGAACATAGGAAATATTTTGGCAAAACAGAGTGCTTGTATTCTAGGCAGATAAGGTTAAAAGTGAATAAACCTTTTGTTTACCGTTTTTAATAAGAGCAGACCAATAGTTCAAGAAAATTTTCACCTTTTAACCCAGAGAAAACACAATTTTAACTTTTCATCCATGTATTTTGATATGAAACACCACTTCTTTACTGAATATTTTTAAAATTTGAACCAGTATTGACCACACTTAAAATTCCTTTCCAGGTTTCTTTTCCAAAATCCTACTACAGCTTTCTCTTATACATTTAGATCTTGATCTAAGGATTCTTTGAATAACCAGACTCATGTTAGGACAAAATTATTTTTCTTTTCCTTCAACACAAAATGTATTCCCATTCTTCATACCTTCCCCCCCCCCCCCAAAAAAAAACACATGTCTTACTTTCCTGGAGCACATAGTTGTTTTCCTTATTATTTTTAGTCATCTAAATTATATTTATTAGAATTCCTAACTCTAGAAACCTTAGTTTTCTGGTGAAAATTAAATAGGAAGTAAATGTGAACTATTTGCTATGCTAGTATTCTTTAGAATAGCAACTTTATGACTACATTTCACAATTTCCAGAAACATAATAAAATATTTGAGTAAAAAACAACCCATGTTTACTAATGGACCCGTATTTATCTTTATAGTTTTTCTGTACTAAGACAAAAGTAGATAAACAGATGTTTAACATGAATGTTTTATTATTTTACCTTATTTAACTTGTAAAACAAATAAAGAACTACAATTGTTAGGAAGCCATACTCTCCGTAGCAATTGGTAGATTACATGCAATCCCTATCAAATGTCCAAATGTCTATTTTGCACTGTAAGAAAAGATGACCTTAAAATTTCTGTGGATTTGCAGGGACTCAGAACATCCAAAAAATCCTGAAGAAGAACACATTTTCAGGACTGACAATTCTAGATTTCAAAACTCACTGGGACACCTGGTCGGCTCAGTTGTTTGGGCGTCCGACTTCTGTTCAGGTCATGTTCTCACAACTGTTGAGTGCAAGCCCCGCATTGGGCTCTGTGCTGAAAGCTCGGAGCCTGGAGCCTGCTTCCGATTCTGTGTGTCCCTGTCTCTCCGCTCCTCCCCTGCTCGCACTCTGTGTCCATCTCTCTCTCTCTCAAAAATATATAAACATTAAAAAAAATTTTTTTTAGATTTCAAATCTCACTTACAAAGCTATAGTCAAGATGAATGTGGTACCAGCCTAAGGATAGACAGAGGTATAAATTAAACTTATCTCGGGGCACCTGGGTGGCGCAGTCGGTTAAGCGTCCGACTTCAGCCAGGTCACGATCTCGCGGTCCGTGAGTTCGAGCCACGATCTCGCGGTCCGTGAGTTCGAGCCCCGCGTCAGGCTCTGGGCTGATGGCTCAGAGCCTGGAGCCTGTTTCCGATTCTGTGTCTCCCTCTCTCTCTGCCCCTCCCCCGTTCATGCTCTGTCTCTCTCTGTCCCAAAAATAAATAAACATTGAAAAAAAAATGTAAACTTATCTCAGAGGCCAGAAAGAAATCATTCATCTATGGTGAACTGATTTTCAAAAGGGTTCTCAAAGAATGTAGTGTGAAAAAAAGTTCTCTCCTACCAATGGTGCTGGACCAACTAGATATCCACACACAAAAGAATGAAGTTAGACCCTTACCACATACTATAAACAAAAATGGATGTAAAATGGATCAAAGATCTAAATTTTAGAGCTAAAACTATAAAGATCTTAGAGGAAAACAAGAAGGAAATCCCTATGATTTTGGGGTTTCGCAAGAGATTCTTCACTTAGGATATCATAAGAAACAGCAAAAAAAAGGGGGGGAGATCATCAATTGAGCCTCTCAAAAGTTACTATATTTGAACACCCAAATATACTATCAAGAAAGAAAATGCAACCCTAAGTAGAATCCCATCTCCCAGACACCACTGAAGGAGATAAGAAATGTCTGGGACAGCCTAGCTCCAGCCATGGGTTCTCAGTAGGACTGTGACCACCATGGTGTAACCTCTTCTCCTTGCGTTCTCTTCTTACCACACAGGTAAGGACGGTCCTCGGTGACCCAAAGCAGCCTCTGAGCCTATGTCCACACCTTTGGATCAGACCTCCAAGCAGCTTCACCTCCATCCCTGCCCCATCACCCATGAGTGTGGGTGTTTGCAAGTTCTTTCTGCCAGCTTGTGCTGACTCAGTCACCCTCCTTCTCCGCATCTCTGAAGAATCTAATAGACTCATTTTCACCCTGGGAAGTGACATCATTGTTGTTTTAAGAAATATGCATAATGGTGCCAGTAGAAGCCATGGAATCCTCTGTGGTATCTCCTGCGATTCAAGGCAGGGTCAAATACCACACCAGAGATCCCAGTGCCCTGTCATTTTCTGGATCCAAAGATGTTTTGACCAATGCATATGTTCTGACGTCTCTGGAATCTTGTGTGCAAGGAAGTGACTCTGTGTCATATATGCCAAGATAGTACCAATGCTTACACAGTGCTTTAGATCCATGGGGAAGTGAGAGAAAATCTCCCTCCACTCTCTAGACCTGGTGGCATCCCCTGTCAAGAGGTTCCAGGAGTGACTTTTGTTGTCAGATCTTCCAAAAGATTATTTGTTGTCCGGGAATAAGATGATCTGAGAGTGCCATATCCCTTCCTTCAGTTATATCTTCAGAGTGATCCTTACTCACCCTGTGTTCATATTTTCGAAGGCAAACTAGCTTGTTCAGAGTTACAAATGACTCAGTGGAGGAGAGCCTGGCTGTCTCAGTGGTTAGAGCATGCAACTCTTGACCTTGGGTTCGTGAGTTCAAGCCCCACTTTAGGTACAGAGGTTACTTAAAAACAAACTGTTGAGGGTCACCTGGGTGGCTCAGTTGGTGGAGCGTCCAACTCTTTGATTTCAGCTCAGGTCATGATCCCAGGGTGTTGGGATCGAGTCCTGTGTCAGACTCCACACTCACTTTCTCCCTTTTTCCTGAGATGGAGCTCTGCTGAGCTCCTGAGTTCCCTGGTGCTGGGCAGTGCCTTCCCAATGAGCAGATCTGAACAGATCCCTTAACAAGGAAGATAGACAAAATGACTATTACACATGCAAAGTGATTTCCAACTTCATATGTCATTGTGGTATTACAAATTGAACAAGGACGTACCAGAGGCCTCCCATGACCATGGCTAAAGTTCAATACAGTGACAGCAGCAATACTACCGAGGATGTGGGGCAGCAGGAACTCTCATTCACTGCTGGTGGGAGTGCGAAAAGCCCCATCACTTGGGAAGATTCCTTGGCAGTGTCTTCCACGGCAAACAAAGCCTTAAGGATAATGCAAAAAGAACAGTCCTACGGATTACTCTAAATGAGGTTCTTGTGTGCAAAAGAGAATATGCACCTAAATGTTTCTTGCTGTCTTATTTATGATTGCCAGGACTCGAAAGTGACCAACGTACCCTTTAGAATGGGTAAACAATATCTGTATGTCCACACATGGAATAGGACGCAGGAGACAGACATGAGTTATCAGGCCACAAAACACATGGATGAAACTTCCATGCATATGTGTTAGTGTCAGAATCCACTGTGAAGAGTCTGCAACAGTGAGCAGGGGGGATGAGGGGCTGGGACCCAGGCCTTGGGTCACTGTGCATCCCATGTCCACCAGAGGGCGATGGTGTTCCCCCAGTTCCTTAGCTGAAAGGTCCCCTTTCCCTGTATCTAGAAGGTTCTCCTGATGATTTTCACAGATGGGATTGCAAGTCTCCCAGAACACGGAGGTGAGGTCGCAAGATGGCCTTGAAGTGGTCCCTGCACTGTCCCACACCTGCAGCACCCTCATCAGGGTTTGCTTGTCTTGTCTAGAGGGACCCAGCATGCCCATTCTACGTGTCCTTCTGTGTGAGTGTGTGTTCCCTAGGTGAGCTCCTGTCCACATCCGGCACCCAGAGCCAGCATGCATTGTCTGAGCTGTTCCATTGGGACAGATGGTTTCTATTCCCTCTCCCATGTGTCTTGTCCTCAGCTCCATAGTGGTTCACAGGTTCTCCTGGGTCAGGACTGCATGTGTCCTTGACACAGACCCCCCCATCCATGAATGATACCTGATGGTACAGCAAGATCTTTCTCTTTCCCTGGAGGATCACTCTCAGGTGGTGGAAACATAGACACCAGGGAAGCCTGCATTGGGAAACGAGAGGTTCACCCAGACACCAGCAGGGGGCACGGTGACAAGGTCTGGGGGTTTCTGCAGGATGGGGGCTCCATGCTGAGAAGCCCTCCATGAAAGAAAGCCCCAGGGCTGGGCCCCTTGTTTTTAGTGGGGACAGGGCATCTGTGTCCTCTCTGTTCCTGGACGAATCTCTGAACTTGGGCCTGTGTGTGGTCCCAGCAGCTGCTTCTTCCAGGCCCACCCAGGGGGAAACCAGTGCATTACATAGTCTTGCTGTCAACGTGCTACAGGCCTCTAAGTGCGCAGGAGCGAGAAGCAGGCGTGGGTCCCATTTGCATGAATAGCCCCTCCTTGTGAGCTCTGTGGACTGGGGATAAGACAGGCCTGGGCAGCCCAGCCCCAGCTCTGTGGTCTAGGAAGGGCGTGTGTCATCATGGCCTGGACCCATGCTCTCCTCGTGCTCCTCTGCCACTGCACAGGTAGGGACAGGACCCAGGGCCCCAGGGTGGGCCTGCAGCCAGGGTCAAATCTCTCTGGCTCAGCTCCCTAATCCCATGTGCGCTATTCCTTCTCTTCTCTCTGCTGTGTCTGTGTTTGCAGGTTCCCTGTCCCAGCCTGTCGTGACTCAGCCAGCCTCTCTCTCTGCATCTCTGGGAACAACAGCCAGACTCACCTGCACCCTCAGCAGGGACGTGAGCGTTGGTAGTAAAAACATATACTGGTACCAACAGAATCCAGGGAGCCCTCCTCGGTATCTCCTGTACTACTACTCAGACTCCAGCAATGAGCTGGGACCCGGGGTCCCCAATCAAGTGTCTGGGTCCAAAGATGCCTCGGCCAATGCAGGGCTTCTGCTCATCTCTGGGCTGCAGCCTGAGGACGAGGCTGACTATTACTGTGCAATCGGGCACAGTAGTGCTGGTCACGGTGACACAGACACATGGGGAAGTGGGACAAATACCCAGCCTGCTTAGACCACTGTACTCTGACTCTCTGAAGTCTAATATAAATTGAATGCACAATTACTATACTTGGGTGTAGCTACTGGATCTGAATGTCCTTCTTCCCAGTTTCCTACCAAACCTGAGTGAACTCTCTGGAAAAAAGAAAAAAAAAAAGAAAGACAAACGACAACAACAATAAAGCAAACCAAAGACAACAAAAAAGTTATAATGATGCAGAAATTTCGCCTACTGATTCACACATAAAATTAGAGCCTTTGGATTTGGCTTTTTTCTCTTCACAAGGGTAAATCAACTTGCCTTTTTTTCTGGTCAGAGTGTACAGACCAACTCCCCAGCAGACAGTCCTCCACTGCATGGCCTGTGTTCCTCCAGGGGTCAGAGCAGAGGCCCTCCCTTCCCTCCAGGCTCCTGTGCTCAGGGCTGACTGAGTAGCTCTGTGTCCCAGCGAGGAGACACTAAGGAATCACAGACACAGAGCTGGCCTGGCCCACTGGCTGGGTACCTGCCGTTCATTTGTGATGTCAGGAGAGGGTGACTGCCCCTGGGAGAAACTGTGTGTGCCAGTCAGCAAACTTCTCAGTGGGGCTTGTGAGGGAAAGGGGGGAGTGCCACCATTGCAGCAAAATTCTCAGTCTGCTTGAGAGGTTTCACCAATGTGACTTTCCTACAGCTGACATCATCAGGGCCCACGGCAGACTTGTGGCTGGTTTCTGGAGACCAGAAGAATGGACTGTGTCCTCCTCTCCTCTCCTGCCACATCGGGGTTGTCCGTGATCCATGCAGTAGAGGGGCTGCGGGGCACGATGTTGTATAAAGGAAGTCGATCCCATGAGCCTTTCCAGGAGAACGTCTTGTCATTTGTGACAACATGGACGAACCTGTGGGACATGACCCTAAGAGAAATAAGGCCTACACAGAAAGGCAAATGCTTTATCTCATTTACATGTGGAACCTACAGGAAAAAGATAATAAAATCCGTCAATTTTTAGTGATGAGGATGAGTTAGAATAGGGTAACACATATAAAGATGGGAAAGAGATTTGTATGAGTGCAACTTCTTAAACATAATTTGCATTTTCAGCTAGTAATTTTTAATTATGAAAATACACACAACAAATATTTACTCTTTTCATTACTTTCTTGTGCAATTCAGAGATATGAAATATATTCGCCATGTTGTGTGACCATCAAAACTCCCCATTTCTCAAAACTTGTTATCATCCCAAACAGTAACTGTGCACCCAGTAGGAAAATGGGTCAGCTGGGTATACAGAGAAGCCAGGGCCCCAGGAGCCCATGACAATGCAGGAAGCAGCAGAGGGCAGAGGGCAGCTCCCATGGGGCTCTTTGCTGATGTGGCCTGACCCAGGTGGGCTTCTTACCGCGGAATGACCATGTGGGTGCACGTTGCAGCCCATGGCACGGGGATCCGTGTGCCCACTGTAGGGGCTCCAGAAACTCCACTTTTCTTTCCCAAAGTGTGTCAGGGAACATCCGTGAGAACTGAGGACCTCCTATGAGGCATCTGCGATATGATTCATGCTTATTCTTGTCTGAATTCCCTGCAAAATCCATGTGTGCTCTCCTCCAGACACTGAGGAAAGCCTCATTTTCAGTCTCCATTCTCTGTGCTTGTCAAGGGGAACTTGCACTTATTTCTGGTCTTCTTATTTATACTATTTGGGTATTTTTAGGTTTATTTATTTATTTTAAGAGAGAGAAAGAGAGAGAGAGAGAGAGGAAGGAGCAGAGAGAGAGGGAGAGATTATCCCAAGCAGGCTCAGAACCCGGCTCAGGGCTCAAATTTACAAGTTGAGGTCATGACCTGAACTGAAATCAAGAGTCTGACACCCAACCGACTGAGCCACCCTATTTCTGGCCTTTTGAATCTGGAGCATTGATATATGTGTCTGTTTGGGGACCGATAGCATGCCAATTATAGGTAATGTAGAAAATGCAAAGTTTGATAGATGATAGAGAGATAGAATATACTCACGTGATCTATAGCCATGCACCGTCATTGATCTACCTCATCGAGGTCAGTGCAGAGGGTAATGGGGACTGGCCCACCAGAATGGGAAGTGAGATGAAAAAACTGGGCTGTCCCCTCAGGGCTCCCAAAAAGGGCGTGGAGGGGCGTTCATGCTCTCCACTCTTGTGCTCACTGGGCAGAAACATCATCTCCGAGCGGTCCACGAGTCTTGGCCCCAACAACACAAGTCTCTAAGTAGTGGGAGGAGCCCAGGGTGATTCATGCTGAGGAGGCCCTGTGTGTGCAGCAAGGACTGAGGTGTGGTGGCACCTGCAGAAGCCCTGAGGGAGGAGAAGATCTGGCCCTGTGTGGGGGTGGACAGTATGCCAGGCTGACTGAAGTCCTTAGTGCCCTGGTGTCTCTCTCACAGCTCCAGGATGTCCCTTCCAGTCATGGGTGCAGCTGGACACTGAGACAGCAGGGGGCGCTGTGGGCCTGTCCCCGAGGGGTGTGTGTGGGGGCAGAGGTCCCAGCTGAGCACCCAGGCCTGGAGCCCTGCCTTGTGCCCCCTGCAAAATTGTGCCTAGAGGAGTTTCCCTAGTCCCACCCCACACTCAGCTGTCACCACATTCAGTCCCAGGGGAGGGAGAGATTTGCATGAAGGCTTCCTCTCTCTCTTCCAGGAAGGCAGAGGATAAGAGAGGCTTTGTGCAGGTGTCTCCCTTGAGGGCTCAGAAGCACAGCCTGGGGTGTCTCCACCCTGGTCTGGATCCCTCCCCTCCTCACCTTCCTTGCTCTCTGCTCAGGTTACTGGCTGTGGAAAGCGGAAGAATTGCTTCTGGGGGACTCCTAAGTTGCTTGTTTCCCCCATTTTGAGAACACACTGTGAGTAATAACCTGACACTGACCTGTGTCTCCACTGCTGTGTTGCTGGGTCCTGGGCACTGTCTGTGTTGACACAGGAAGCCTCTTTATCAGGGTCTGTGGGCTAGAAGATCACCCTCAGCTGCACTGGAATCAGCAACCATGTTGGGTCGTATTAGGTGGGCTGGTACCCACAGATTCCCCACCGTGTCCCCAAAGCTGAGATGCTCAGAAGCACTAGGCCCTCCGGGATCCCAGCTGGGTTCTCGAGAACAGGGCCTCTCTGATCATCTCGGGCCTGCGGCCTGAGGACAAGGCTGGTCATTACTGACACAGTGCTCTAAGCCCGTGGGCAAATGATACAGCAACGTGCCCCAGTTTCCCATGGTCACTGCCAGTGACAAATAAACAGGGAGACCGAGGACACCCCGGAGGGTCTGAGGGTCTGACTCTCTGAGCACAGAACAACTATGAAGAGTCAGTGACAGTAGCTTCGTCTCATGTTGTTTTCTTCTGAAAATAAGACAAATCTCTTAAGATAATTTACAGGCATAAAGTGCAGTGATTTAAATGGTACGATTCAGTGGTCTGTAGTATGTTTCCTGAGTTTGGCAAACATCATCAGGATCAAATTGACAACATTTCCATCACCTGCAGAAAAACCCCTGACCCCCGAGCAGTGAGTCCATGGCCCCCCTGCATCAGCCCTTTGGAGCCAAAAATTCCTTTCTGTCTGCAGTGATTTTCCTGTTGTGCACATTTCACAGGTGCCGAATCACACCACGTGCCCCCGGAAGCGCACCTTTCAGTGGCATCAGCGTGTGCATTGTTGAAGGAACATCACGGGCACCATATTTAAATACAGGGAACGTTTCATCGTTTCATCTAGAGACGTGTTCATCTTGTGGCGAGGACACGCGGATCTATCTAGATGGCTGCAATTTTAATAGAGGCTGTCGAAATAACATAATTATTTACCATGATGTTGTGTAATGACAGATTCTTTTTTAAAAGTTTATTTTCCGATGGCTATTGTCCCCCATTGTCAATTTTTATTTTGTAGATTTTTGCATACTGCAATTTTATTCAATAATTTAGCCGGCGTTGTTTATTATTATGAAGAATAATATTATGTGTTACGGTCCATATTTCAAGTTTTTGTCTCATACCTTTTTCCTTTCCTTGTGGTGGGGAGGTGGGCTCTCTGGCCTTTCTCTTTTTCCCATTCCCTCATGCCCAGCAGACTCTACATGTCTCCTCCGCCCTCTTTTTCCTTAGTGAGATGTTTCCAGAGCGTCCTTCCTGACTTGGCTTTCTCTCCCATCTACCCACAGCACTGCATCTGAGACCTCCCGTTTCACTATTGCTTGCCCTCAATGCCCATCCAGTGGTCAGGGCTTGGGTCTCTCCACTTGCTGTCCTGTGTCTTCACTCTCAGGGGCTGCTTCGAGTGATGGTGGTTCAGACCCACGGCTAGCTTTCCCCTTCTGTCACCCCAGCCTTTTTGGGAACTGACTTCTCTTTCCACTGACGCTCATGATTTGTGGTGTGAGCCTGGGAGCCAGGCCACCAGGGATTCTGGGCTGGTTTTGTGTTCATTTATCATTGATTTTCACTTCCAGGTTGGAGAAGTTGATACATAATAAGTCTCATTTGGATATTACTTCAGCTACCCAGAATTTTTCATGAAAAATATTGTTAAGTCTAAACTAATAACAATAAAAGGAGACCTCCCTTAACAACAGATACCTTTAAAATTATTTCATTTTTTTCTAACTTACTTTGATATAAAGGGTGAAAATGAGCAAAGATAATTTTAAGAAAACTGTTACTTAATATTTCTCTGAAATTTCTTATTAATAGACTTAAATGTCACTAAAACCACAGGTAGAGAGTAGAGAGAAGAAGGCAGGTTTCCAAGTTAAGGGATGAAATATATTACTTAGAAGTGTTGGAGCTCCTTTGAGTTCACTCCTTGGTGAGGTACAGGCAGAGGCTTCAGCAGATGCTGTCACACAAAGGAAACTTTATTTGCCACAGATAAGGGGATCAGGGACAAGAATTATCAAAGCTGTGACTCCCTGAGTGGAGGCGAGTGGGTTCCTTTCATTCGGGGTTAGGATGGATACCCAGAAAAGGGAGTTTTGTCATCTTATGCAACACTGGGCCTGAGGTTGTGCAGGAATATGGAGCACAGGAGCTTGTGTGCCCATCATGTGGTAGGTCAATGAAGCTTGTCCTCCTCCTAGGGCAGAGGCTTAACGTTATAAAGAGGCAGAGGTCCCTGGAGGACACTCCCTGGTCCACCTGCACTGGTGGAGCTGTTGCAGGAGATAAAACTGGTCTAGGCTCCCAGGCTCTTTCTGCTGTTTGCCTCTGAAATACTGGAACATTCCTGTGAAAAAGAAGGTTTGTCAGCGCGGGTCCTGCTGGTGACTGTTTTAACCTCATTAACCTGTGGGGCAAGTTTTCAATCCTGCAAAAACAACTCAAGCATGTGCTTTAGGTCAAAGTTTACTTTTGTTCCTGCACTGGGACTTTTCCTCTGGTCATTGTCTCTGAAGCACTCAGGCTATTTCCTGGCCTGGTGGAGACTGGTAGGTTGGCATCCCCTTTGTTCTCCTCAAACCCTGAACTCCTGACCCTGTTGCATTTCTGCTTTCTTTTCCTCCCAGGAAAGTGCTCAGTATGGGTGTTGGGCAAGTAGAACCTGCAGGGCACAGACCACAGAAAATAGCTGGGGGCCTCAAATGAGTGCTCTTGGGGCAGGAAAGCTGTCTACTCTTTATATACAGAGATTGTTTTCCAACCTGGGGACCCCTTCAGTTCTGCTTTCAGATGACTCAGGGTATTTAGTTTAAAAACACTGTGCTGGGGCGCCTGGGTGGCTCGGTCGGTTAAGCGTCCGACTTCGGCTCAGGTCATGATCTCGCGGTCCATGAGTTCGAGCCCCGCGTCGGGCTCTGTGCTGACAGCTCAGAGCCTGGAGCCTGTTTCAGATTCTGTGTCTCCCTCTCTCTGACCCTCCCCCATTCATGCTCTGTCTCTCTCTGTCTCAAAAATAAATAAACGTTAAAAAAAATTTTTTAAAAATAAAAATAAAAATAAAAACACTGTGCTAACAAGCAGCCTTGGGCGGTTTAGTCAGTTAAATGTCTGACCTCAGCTCAAGTCATGATCTCCTGGTTTGTGATTTCAATTCCCAAATCCACCTGTCTGCTGTCAGCAAGGAGCCAGCCTAGGGGCTAAGGCAGACAGGGGGAACAACCTCAGGGTTAACAAGGCACCTTTTCTTTTGTTAACCATCTCTGCTCTGGGCTGCTTTGCCTGCAGTGCAGCGGTCTGTAGCTCAATTTACCTGTTTATCTAACTTGGTCCTTTCCTCCAGTGAAAGCAGCTTTTCTGCTATAGTGCTATGTTGGAGAGTGCTTCTGCCCTGAATGCCTAATCTGGCTTACCTCATATACCTTTGTATGGGGAGCCTTTGTGCCTGTTCTTATTTTAGGCCTTTTCCCCTCCCTCTCTATTCTGGGGGCTCTGCAACCCCTTTCTATTCTGGGGTGCCTTTGCAACTCCCTATTCTTGGGATGCCTTTATATCCCCCTAGTCTTGGGGTGCCAATCTGGTTTGCCCAAACTCAGTTGCCAGAGTGCAGCTCCAGGAGATCCAGGGGTTCCCGAAGGATGAACGGCCTTGGCGAAAAAGTGAAAATAAAACAAAACTAAAATAAAAAACTAAAATAGAAACAAAAAATAAAAATGGACACAGACAACAGCAGTGTGTTGAGCTGGCCGATTTATTGCAGTAAATGTGGCATTATATATCCTAGTGATTTCCTTGTAGCATACGTCAACTATGTTTTTCTAACATTACCTAATTTTGAAAATGTTCCTATGTGCAAACAACCTTTAAGAAATAACATGGTGATTTTGCCCTAACTTTCCCGCATACCCTTTGATTATAGATTAATTTCTTACATTATTCCATTATGCATCTGCGTTTGTCTATAATCTACAAAGGATTTGCTTAGCTGTTCTGGTGAAAGGCCCTCCATTTCTTAACACCTCAAGTGGAACAGTTATAGGGACATGACCTCCTAACCACATGAGGCCAGAAGAACAATGTGTTTGCCTCGGTCCGAGGTGCCAGAAAGGGGCTGGAAAAGCCTTAGAAACCCATGCCTCATACATTCTCAGAGAGACAATGCACCTAGGAACCAATGAACCATTCTGTAGCTTAACCGACTAGGTTCAGTCACCATTTGGAATGCCTCTGGGGGGCCAGGTGGGCCTAGAGGTTGAAGTCACCTGTGCCCAGAGATACACTCCTTAGTTGCCGCAGTGAGGCTTTCAGATCCGTATGTCTCTCCTTACAGGCCCTCTTTGCTGGCAAATGCATGAGGCTAACCTTCCTGCAAGTAGAGGAGTCTCCATAGGGGATGGCAAGGGCTAACCGTAAGGCCGCCCTGCAGTCACCAATGCGTCCACAGCCCAGGGCCTGCCACTCAGGCTGGGAGAGCTCGGCTCCCAGCACTCAGTTGTGAGCATTCTATGGCATTGTATTTCTTTATGCCTTGTTAGCCCCTTGGTGTAAGCCCGGGAGACTCCGACGCTTATGCCCCACAGTGAACATCTTCTTTTGTCATGAATAAGAAAACAAAACTTGAGCCTGTTCACAATTAGTGGGTGATGCCATGAAACTTACATTCTAGCTTCTATTTTCCAGTGTGGAGTCTGGGTGGAAGATACTTTCTCATTTCAAGGAGATTGAAGAAGTCTGACTGTGCACTGTAGATAAGGACAGCCCTAACAATGGACTACAGAGAGGAATGTGAGAAATGAAGGATCACAGGGTGTCTGACTTGGGATGCCCTGAAGAGAGTCTCATACATTCACAGCGGGAGCAGCCATCACGGCCATGTGCACCTGCAGCCAGTCAGCTGGGGGACTCAGCTGGAGAGGGAGCAGTATGTGGATTTGAGGGGGTGGGTGGTCAGTGAGGCGGGTGGGACTAAACCTCGAGGGGTATTTGGAATGGATTGTGATCATGCTAATGATGACCCAGGATTTTAAGAAAGTGAGGAGGGATAGGGAGTCTAAGGAAGTGAAGAAACCAGCAGGAAAAGGGAGAGAGAAAATGCCATTTCTTCCATGTCATAAGTATCCTCTCACCCACCCTCATATTGGACAAGAGGGAGTGGTATCTGTCTCACCAGGCCTCCTGCCTTGTCTCCTTGACACCAAAGGAGAAGTAGAAATAAATCAGTTGCGATAATAGCTAAAGTATTAAATGACAGCTGAGGGGCCCCTGGGTGGCTCCGTCAGTTAAATATGTGACTTCGGTTCAGGTCATGATCTCATGGCTACTGAGTTCAAGTCCCATGTCGGGCTCTCTGCTGACAACTCGGAGCCTGCAGCCTGCTTCCCATTCTGTCTCCCTCTCTCTCTGCCCTTCCCCCACTTGGGTTCCGTCTGTCTCTCTCTCAGATATGTATAAACATTAAAAAAATTAAAAAAAGAAAGACCGATGAAAGCGTCTCCCTCACTCTCTCAGGTAGGATGAATTCTCTTCCACTTCCTGCACAGCTCAAGACCTATTTGTGCTCATGGAAAAGAATGAATGAGTATATGAATGAGAGTGATAAAAGTTTTCAGAGAACGAAATATAGAAGAGCACATCTTCAGTTTGGTAAAGAAAACTATAAAACACCTTCCCTTCGGTGAACACACACAGAGATGAAGCACTGAAAGCTTTCCCACCTCGGGTAGGGAGCAAGGCCACCATGTGCTATCTCAACACTGCTGTTCCACATAGGACTGGATATGTCTGTCAGAACCATAAGGCAAGACAAACAATGAGAGGCATTCCGATGAGGAAGAACAAGAGACAATTGTCCCATTTCAGGTGAGAGAATGACCTACAGGAAAACTACAAAGGAAGCTACAATTGAGTATGCAAATATATAAATTCAAAGAGTCATAAATAATTTTGGAAACATTTTAGAATAAAGATCAACATAGAAAGATCATATAGATGTATACATACTAGCAATAAACACGTGAAAATAATTAAAAAAACCTTAAAACCACTCGATGAACTATTTAGGGGCATATTTCACAAAACAAGTATAGGCCACAGGTGCTGAAATCTGGACAATGCTGGTAAATGTAATCAAAGTGGATCTAAAACAAGGAAAGGTAAGTTCCGTTCATGGGTTAGAAGACTCATTATAGTAAATATGCCAGTTCTTCCGAAATTGGATAAAAGTGTAATTCAGTTCCTGTCCTAGCAAGTGAGGGTGGTATGGATAGAGGATAGACACATTGGCCAAGATAACAGAACATAAAACCCAGAAACGGACCCACAGAGTGAAGGATAAACACTTTTTTTCTTTTACAAAGTAGAAGAAGCCTTTCTGAGGAGAAAGGATGGACTTTTGGACAAATGGCCACAGAACAATTGGATATCCTGAGAGAGAAATGAATCATACATAAAACTCATTTTATATATATTAAAAAATCACTAAAAGGATTATAGAAATAACTGTAAACATAAAGCTACAAACATAATAAAGGAGAAAATATTCAGGATCTAGGGTTTTATAAAAATGTTTAAATAAGACACTGTCAGGCTAACCCATGAAAAAACAAAAAAAGAAAAACAAAAAATGACACTTGCTAAATAGGACTTCATCAAATATAAATTCGTTGTTATTTCCTTTTTGTTTTTAATGTAGTAAGCCAAGGAAATTACCTAAAAATATAGAAGATTAACATAATACTCAATTTAATGGACAGTAGCTGGAATCCATTGCTTTAACGCACAGGAGTTTTCAAACATTCACGAGATAGACATATTCTCAATTATAGGCCAGAGGAGGGACATGAGGTCTGGAGTATCTTCTGCAAAGAACTGGCAACTTACCATTTAATTGAGGTAAATGCCTCCAAATCCTATGGACTAGGGCTTCTTTGGAGACTGAAAAATACTGCATTGAACATGGGCAGCACTACAGGGTCACATTATCCAAGATTCAGCTCAATGATGTGTGAATAAACAGAAGTGAGGAAACCCGCTGGGCTCTCAGGGCTGTGGGACACAGTGGGGTGTGTGCCCTTCAGCCAGGAGGGGGCGCTGTGGGACTGCCCTGTCTCCCTACACAGGGCCTCAGTGGGGACCATTCACTAAAAGGAACCTGGGACTGGGGACTGGGCCCTGTACTTCCTGAGGGAGACTCAGCAGCTGCGTCCTTTCTGGTGTGGCAGAGTCCCCACTTGAGCAAGGACATGTGTATTGCTTCAACAGGTGCTTCCTTGCTGGGGTCTCCCCAGGGGTGAAGCCAACCTCCATCTTCCCCAGTATGTGATGTGAGGTGGCAAGAGTGACAGCTGACAAAGATTTTCAGTGTGGAACCCTGTAGGAATGCACACGAGGGATGTGGGCTTCTACCCACAACCTGGAGAAAAGGTCTCCCTGTGTCCTCAGTGCTGAGGGAGCTTCTGGGAAAGGAAAACTCTCAGACCAGAGAGGAAGCAGGGAAGGGGGAAGAAATCGGCCTCCTGCACAGAACTGGCCATGTGTCAATGTGGACCCATCGCTCTGTGGCCCTGATCCTCATCTGTGTGGTTGTACAAGAGTCACCACGTCAGTGCTGCCCCATCAATAATAGCCAAGGGCGCTGTGGACAGACTCACTATGCGGAGCCAGAGGAGAGCACAGTGTGTCGTCAGGGGATCGGAAGCCACACAGGGGACACCTGTCCTGTCCCGAAGGAAGGGGATGGTGGACAGAACAGTGGGAAGGCAGGAACTCTGATGAGATCTGCTCACCATGTCACATATGCTGTGTCTGGGCCTGGACACCAGGGGGTGGTCGTCACCTGCTTCTGAGGGTCGGCCATGATTAGAGCTGGGACCTGAGACTGGACAATGCCTGTGCCCTCTGCTCAGGACTCCAAACTGTGACCTCCCCTCTCCTGGCATGGCCCCAGAGACCACCTCCCCGTCCAACCCACCTGACATCCTCAGGCAGAGGGACTTGACCCAGGGTCAGTGAAGTGTCAGAGAGCTGCTGGTCTGATTTGCATGGATGGGCCCTCCCTCTCTCAGAGGATGAAAAGGGGAAGGAAGGGATTAGAGGAGATCTGCTCAGCTGTGGATCCACAGAAGGCAGGGTCGGTGATGACCTCCACCATGGCCTGGTTCCCTCTTCTCCTCACCCTTCTCATCCAAAGCACAGGTGAGTAGATGAGGGAACAGAGGAAGTGGTCCAGGGAGGACACGTGGGCCTTGGATTCTCCTCTGGTCTCTAGATTCCAGCATCATGCTCTCTTTGTCTCTCCCCTTCCAGGTTCCTGGGCCCAGTCTGAGCTGACTCAGCCGCCCTCAGTGTCTGGGGCCTGGGCCAGAAGGTCACCATCTCCTGCGCTGGAAGTGCCAACAACATTGGTATTGTTGGTGTGAACTGGTACCAGCAGCTTCCAGGAAAGGCCCCTAAACTCCTCATCTATGGTAGTAGCGATCGACCCTCAGGGGTCCCTGACAGATTTTCTGGCTCCAAGTCTGGCAACACAGGCTCCTTGACCATCACTGGGCTCCAGGCCGAGGACGAGGCTGATTATTACTGCCTGTCTGTTGATGTTACTCAAGGTGCTGACACAGTGCTCCAGGCCTGTGGGGAAGTGAGACAAAAACCTGCTGTCCCCACAGCAATGGGACTTCCTGTGCAGGCCTGACTTTTTGGCCAAGTCATGTGCTTCCTTGTTTGTTTTGTACAAATTAGGGTCTGAGACCCTCCACAAGCAATATGTCTACAAAGTCTTTCCACATTCTTTGCAATTCCTCCTTGAAGCCTGTCCTTCGGATCAATATACTGTGTGATTTTCTCAAACTGAGCACATTCCTGGGTGCCAAAGGCAGGCTGCCCTCGGGACAGGGTCCATGACAGGTCACAGCAGAAACAGGAACACAAATCCAGCTCTGTCTGAGTCAGGACACATCAGGAGTGTCCGCTATGTGTCCTGGTAACAAAAGCTCCCACTAATTGCCCCTAAATCCTCATCTATTAGGATAGTTGGATCCATTGTGGATCCTGATTCCCTCTTTGGCTCCATGTCTAGCAACTCTGGCTCCCAGATCTTCCCTGGGCTAAGGGCTGAGGGCTGAGGAGGAGGCTTCTGGTCCCTGCCCCGCCTGGGACAGCATCGTGGGCTCACACAGAGTCCCAGGCCCATGAGAACTGAAAGCAGAACCCCTTTCTCATCTGCTGGGAGGGCGAGGCCCCATCAGCTGCTCAGGTTCAGCCTGTGACTTTCGCTTCTGATGCTCCTGCTGCTGCCACCATGGGCCCTGGTGCACACAGCAGCACCACCTGGGAGTGAGGGCTCCTCCTTCCCTTCTGTCCCCAACGTCACTCACAGCAGCCCCTTCCTAGACAGAGGGTCTCAAAGGACACAGAAAGCTCATCTCGCCCATCATGTTGAGACACAAGGTCTCTAAGTTCATGGACTGGGGGTCGTAGGTCCAGTGTTCTCAGCTCCCACCTGACTTCTGAGGAAGCCAGGGTCTCCATCCTTGGCCATTTACCTATTTCTAGAAGTTTCCAGCCCTATGTAATCCTCTTATTAGTCTTCAGTAGAAAGAACTGTTCTTTTGGCTCTTTGGGATGACTTCTTCTCTCCCTGCAGCACCAGCTCCAGAGTATATATGACTAAATCACAATTTTTTTTTGCCTTTTGAAATGAATCCCTGTCCATTCCCATCAATGCTGAGATCCAAGCAGTGGTTTTTCTTATTCACTTGCATTGCCTAACACTTACAGAAAGATGGTGAATAATAATGGTGTTTAGGTCACATTAGCCTTTTCATCTTGTAGAAATATCCTCCCCACCCTCATCTCATTATCTAATTTTCTGGGTGTGGGACTGAGTTCTATGTGTGTGGGAGACTGTGTGTTATCTCAGTATACATTTTCTGTCTGTGAATGCCGAGGGGGTTGTAGACAACTGAAACTATGATCTCTGAAGGCTGTTACCGTATTTTGTGTATTTTGCTAGTGTATTATTTACTTATTTATTTGTCTATTTGCATCTAAATTAGTTACCGTATAATCCAATAATAATTTCAGGAGTAGATTCCAGTGATTCATCCCCTATGTAAACACCCAGTGCTCATCCCAACAAGTGTCTTCCTTAATGCCTCTTACCCATTTAGCCCACGCTCCCCCACAACCCCGCCAGCAACCCTCAGTTTGTTCTCTATATGTAAGAGTCTCTTATGTTTTGTCTCCCTCTTTGTTTTTATATTAATTTTGCTACCCTTCCCTTATGTTCATCTATTTTGTATCTTAAATTGCTCATATGAGTGAAGTCATATAATATTTCTCTTTCTCTCCCTGGCTAATTTCACTTAGCATACTACACTCTAGTTTCATCCACATGGTTGCAAAAGGCAAGACTTCATTCTTTTGATTGCCAAGGATTACTCCATTGTGTGTGTGTGTGTATATATATATATATATATATATATATATATATATCACATCTTCTTCATCCATTCATCTGTCAATGAACATTTGGACTCTTTCCATACTTTGGCTATTGTTGATAGTGCTGCTAGAAACATTGGGCTGCCTGTGCCCCTTTGAAACAACACACTTGTATCCCTTGGACAAATACCTAGTAGTGGGTTGTAGGGTAGTACTTTTTGTTTTCTGTACATACAATACCCAGTGCTCATCCCAACGAGTGCCCTCCTCAATGCTTATCATCCATGGGTAGTTCCATTTTTAGTTTTTTGAGGAACTGCCATACGGTTTTTGAGAGTTACGTGCTAGTTTGCATTCCCACCAGCAGCGCAACTGAGATCCTTTTCCTCTGCATCCTTGCCAATATCTGTTTTTGCCTGAGTTGTTAATTTTAGCCATTCTGACTGGTGTGAGATAGTGTCTCATTGTGGTTTGAATTTGTATTTCTTTGATGATGGGTGATGTAGAACCTTTTTTCATGTGTCTTTAACCATCTGGATGTCTTCTTTGGAAAAGTGTCTATTCATGTCTTTTGCCCATTTCTTCACTGGAATATTTGTTTTTTGGGGGGATGGTTTGGTGTTTGAGGGCATGTGGGAAAGGCTGGGGCAATCCTGTTTGTCCCCTGCCATCAGGGACACCATTCAGGGCCTCCAGGTTTCAGGCATCAGTGTGCTCACTAGAAAATGTTGACCTGCCAGGACCTGGGGATCATCAGCACCCAGACCACCTGTATCTCTGGGTTAGTTCATTAACTCCTCCTCTGTGTGCTCCCACTTGTGAAAGCCCTGGGCAGGGAAGCTGAATAGACAGACAGCAAGGGTTCACTTGAGTGCAGATTCCACCCCCATGGAAGTGTCTACAGGCTGGTCCTGTAGAATTAGCAAGTAAACATGGGTAACATTGTTGTGACTATAATTGTGGCATATCAATATATGTGTATTCACAGTGAGAAAAAACCATTTCAGGTTTTCGTGTAAGTATGTTTATTTTCCGTGTTTCCCTTCCAATTCCATTGGGAGATGTTGGATTCATGTGATCATTGGTCCATCAGTTTGGCTCTGAGTGGAATTTCGCTAGAGTCACCTGCAACCAGCCTCCTCTCTTTTTCTGGCCTTGGCACATGCCCTGACCTCTGACCCATGGGTCCCCCACCTCTCTGCAGGGACACCACTTGACTCACCATATAGTCCCCACCGTATGTACCACAGCTCTGATGGAAGTTCTTTGTCCCAAATTTCCATGCACTTTGTCCCAAATTTCCACATGAACTTGGGCACTATCTCCATATGTGCCCCAACGACACCCCTTCATCATCTTTACATTTACCACATGCAGTGCCTGCAAACACAAGACACACTGTGCGTTCCAGGGATATTTTGGGCAGAGATGGATATTTTGAAATAAATCATAGTTTTCCACTGAGATACATTTCCAAATGTGAAAGTGTCATCATTCCATTAAGAGACCTAGAAAGCCCCTTTTTACTCCACTCTGTTGGGTCACGACGTCAGTAAGACTGCTGCCTAAATGAACATTCTGCTTGGAGTGTAGAGGGGACCACAGCAGCTGAAGGACATGGTGCTGAGGGCAGCAGGGGAGCAGTGTGGCAGGGGCCTGCAGAGGGGAGGGGCTGAGCCAGACAACTGGGAAACCACTCGGCTGGTGGGAGGGGCAGGAAGCAAACTGTATCCTCACTGATGTGTGACCAGCTTCCACCTGTGAGCTCCCATTGCTCTGTGACCTCCTGGATCTGGATGCTTCACCACATAGAGTCAAATGTGGATCATGTCCTTTTTCTCTATGGCATCTGGTACGTTTGAGGCTGATAGACAACGACCGGCTCGAATGTATTTCCAAGGAGGAAGTGGGCTCTCAGGAGAGTCTGCCCAGAAGATAAGAGAGCTTGTGGATAGAATCCCCGCATGGAACCTCAGAAGACAGAGCTCTGTGGGGTCTCCACCATGTCCTGGAGTCTCTTCTTCAAAGCTTTAAACAGGAAGCCTTTGCCAGATTTTACAAAAGGAGTCCCTGAGATCACACAGGACCTGCCCTTTCCTCAGCTCATCAAGGAGCAGGTGCAGTGACATCAGACTCACAATCCAACTGTTGGTGAACCGGTCACTTCAGCAAATGTCCCCAATTTCTGCACTGAAAACCTCTGCAATATGTACTATTGTGGGTCTGAGGCAGAAGCCCCATGAATGTGATGACTGGCATCATGTAGAATGCAGCCAGCATGGGAGGAAATAATCACTTCAGATCTAGGGTCACTGGCCCACACCTTGCACAGGGCTCTTCACCCAGTTAAGTGGGACAAGACCTCTCTCTGCTGCCCTTGTTCCACCCATCTTGTCTCTGTTACTTAGTGTCACCAGTACTAGTCACAGTCAGCGACTAGCCCTCACTGAGGAGATCTCTGCCATCACGGCTACAGCAACACAGGCCTACCTAAGGCCATGACGTCCATCTGGATATCCAAGAATGACCACTTGTCTTTTGCTATCAATGCTAAGTATTAATCATTGATTTTGACTTTTTAATTACATTTTCTAACTATTGAGGAATAATTTAAAAATAATAGAAGTTAAGATCTCCTTTACCTGTTCTTGAACTTTGTGGACATCGTCTCCTCACTATGGCAGGAAGTAAGATGTGGGCCTTAGGACTACATCATCAGTGTGTGAGAGAATGTGTGTTTTACCATATTATAGATGTATCTGTATTTTTATGGGGGCGTTATTAGGATATGGTGTTAAATGTGGTGAAAGGCCCTTTTGAGACGAACTGGGGCAAAATGGTCATATCTCATGATGTAATAATATGGCATGTAATATAAAACTCTTTCTTATTATGTAACTCAACTTGTATCATTGGAATAAATCACACTTAATGATAGTATTTCAATTTATTAATATGGTATTGAGGTTTCTTTGTTAATATTTTGTACCCAACAAGTGTATCAATATTTCATGATACTGTTCTACTATTTTCCTTTTTGTAAAAGCTATTTTGAAGGTGTATTTATGAGTTTTATAACATTTTTAAAAGAAGTAAGAAATATTCAATACCGTGTTAAATTATGAAAAAATATGAAGGAAGTAAGTGGAATCATCTAAATTCTGAAGTTTTGTTAGATGTCCCTTGTGAAAACGTCTGTACCTAATGTATATCTGTGGAGTGCTTCTGTAATAACCTTTTCCATGTTTTTATTGGAATTGGTCTATTCAGTCAATGTATTTCTAGGACAGCCAAATTTGTAACTTCTAAGAAACTATGTATTTAACCTATTCTTACTAAGATGTACCACTTACAAGTTCTTTTTATTCATTTTTCATTTTTCCATGTGAGATTAACAGGATGCGCTGTGGGACAGCCCTGTGGTCCCTACACAGCTGGTCAGTGAGGACCAATCACTCAAAGGAGACCAGACCTTGAGGCTTTGTGGTGTCGCAGCAGGTGCTACCTCCCAGGGTTTCCCCAGGCAGGAGTTCCATCCCCATCCTCCCCAGTGTGTGGTGTGAGCTGAGCTCCAGCACCAGGGCTCAGGGAGGGGCTGGGCAGGCACTGGATGGACCTCATTTGCGTGCACAGCCCCTCCTGTGGCAGAGGGTGGAGGAGAAAAGGAGGCCTGGGGCGGTTCAGCCCAGTGTGGGGAGCAGGGGTTGTGTCACCATGGCCTGGATGCTGCTCCTCCTCCTGCTCCTCCCTCACTGCCCAGGTAGGGACAGGCCTTGTGCTCACAGGGTGGTCCCCACATCACTCCTCCTCTGCTCAGAATCCTGAATTTTGGTTACCATTTCCAGCTGCATCCCCAAAGGGTATCTCCCTGGAGATCCACAGGTATCTCCCAGCCTGTGCTGACCCAGCCGCTCTCCCTGTCTGCATCTTCGGGAACAATTGCCAGACATCTGCACCTTGAGCAGTGGCTTCAGTGTTGGTAGCTATTACATACATTGGTTCCAGCAGAAGCCAATGAGCCCTCCTCTATCTCCTGTACTACTATTCAGACTCAAATAAGGACCAGGGCCCTGGGATCCCCAGCCACTTCTCTGGGTCCAAAGATGCCTTGGCCAATGCAGGGCTTCTGCTCCTCTCTGGGCCACAGCCTGAGGACGAGGCTGACTCTTCCTGTGCTACAGCTCATGGCAGTGGGAGAAGCTTTGGCTACTCACAGTGACTCAGATATAGAGAAAGTGAGTCAAAAACCCCTGGGTCCACAGACCTTGTGTCTGAGCCTCTGTTATTGGGAAGCTTCTGTGGAGGCTCCTGTGGGGGAGACACCTCTGTGCTGAGAGCTGTCCTTGAGGAGGAAGGACGGGCACACAGATGATGCTCTTGCCTGAGACAGCACACGTGTCCCAGGAGCCCACACGAATCAGGGAATGGAGCCCAACTGCACATGCCCCTGGGTCTGGAGAAAAGTAACAAGAACAACTATTTTACGACCAAAACCTCTGTCTCTCCCTCTAGTCATATCTCCTTTACTACTCACAGAATATTCACTTCACACACTCATGTTCATCAGTTATACGTTTTGTATCTGTTTTCCCATATCTAGAAATTCTGTGGGACACACGGTGAGTGTCCTACAATTTAACTGAATTTAAGGCTTAGTTTATCTACACAGAGAGAGTGTCAGATCCACAGGTGAAGGGCTCGGCACCAGGAGGCTGCTCCCCATTTGGATGCCAACAACAACTAGTAGATTGCCGGCACCCTCTGTCCAACGTGGCTACACGTCGAAGGTTCTCACGACTCCCTCCTCAGGTCCATTAAGGTGCCAGATCAACTCACAGAACTCAGGGAGACACTGACTCCTTTTGTCACCTCATTAAAGAAAGGGGACAGGTGAACAAGTAATGAAGAGACACCTAGTGTCAAGTCTGGAAGCGTTTTGAAGACCAGAGCTTCAGTCCCTGTGCAGTTGAGGTGCATCTGTTCTGAGAGTGGATGTGTTCGCCAAACCGGAAGCTCTTCAAACCCTGTACTTTGGCATTTTTATTGAGGGATCGGTAGACGTGATTGGACATTAACTGCACTGTCAGTCTTCCCTCCCTGTCTCAAGTATGAGGGGGTGAATATTCGCAGCCTCTGATCAAGGCTTGGTCTTTCTGGGCACCAGCCCCTTCCAGGAGCCATCCAGGAGCCCACCCAGAGTCACGTCATTAGAACTAAGATGCTTCTAGTGCTCTTGTCACTTAGGAAATGACAAGGATTTCAGAAACTCTGTGTCAGGATCCAGGGCGCAGAGACTCCTATATAGTTTCTAAGATCACACAGTACGATTGTCTCAACTGGACAAGGTGAACTAGAGAGTCATGTTCATCCACAAATCTCAGGCTGTAAACTGTGACTCTTGTGTTACTGACGACACATCCATACTCGATATGTTAATAAGCACCTTGGTCATAGACACAATTTTCTCTTTCACCCATCTGACAAAACGTGAGTCACAACTTCTTCAGACTCACCTCACCCCCTCCCCCTCCCAACACAGGTTCCTCTTCTCCCTTCTGCTCCTGCCTCCCTCAGGCCTTTAGTCTCTCCCCATGGCTCTTCAGGTCTGAACCCATCTCTATGTTAGGATTTCAGAGAGAAGTAAAATCTTACAGTAATTTCCACTCTCTAGGGTTCATCTCTAGGGAGGAGAAGTCACAGAAATTGGACTGGCAGGAAATCCCCTCATCATCTGATTCTTGCTCTCATCTCTGTTTGTAGTTTCCATGCTCACCGGTCTCAGTAAATCTCTGTAATATGACAATATTATTGTGTTTCTGAAAAATGAAGGTTCATTCAGCCTTTGAGTATTTGCCCACAAAAGCCATTAGTACAATGACTTTTCCCCCTTGAAACTTACTGAGGTTCTACAAAAGGTAACTGTTGACCTAGCCAACTAAGGAAGTATTGGCTACATAGTTCCAGACATGACAGTTTTTCTTGTTTTTGAGAATATTCGCTTCTGAGGCCATCAGGAGATTAATGCAACCACACACTTTTGTTCCAATCATTGAAGTCTCATGCATTAGCCTTTTTCCAAAATAAAAAAGGCACTCTTTCATGGTCACCGCCCAGGAGGCATCCAGGGACCTTGGGGGCACAGTGGAGGGTGGCTGTGCTGTGAAGGGCAGGAGGAAGGGACTGTGTTGTCATCCCTGTCTTGTGCTTCCTGAGACCTGAACCCACAGATGTGGGATATGTATCTGTTGGGGTGAAAATGGACTAAAGACCCATCCCCAAGATCCAAATTCATGATTCAATGGAATTCCTATCAGAACTAATCTGCACCAAATTCCTCTTCCTTGTGTAAATTCCATCCTTGTGCAAGGGAAGTGACCTTCAAGACACTAGCCTTCTTTAGCTGCAAGCTCCAGAACACAGGAGGCTCTTTAAAGAGCCAGCCCCAGCGATGGATTTGCATGGAGAATCACACTCAGGGAGCGGAGAGAGGACATTAGAGGGACAGGGGTACACTTGTCTACGTAGTTGGCCTCTGAAGGAAAGACTTCCTGAAGATACATGGAGCGTATTCTCTCTTTCTCTCTCTGTTTCTCTGTCTCTCTGTCTCTCTTTCTCTGTCTTACACAAACACAGACACACACGCAGATGGACACACACACACACACACACACACAAAACTCTCCTTTGAGTGTATAGTGTCCTAGAGTCTTCAGTTTCCCAGCTTCCCTTTGTCTCCAGAAATCATGGTCAACATGTACTCAACCAGTACTCCCAGGATCAGAATCCCAGGAGGCAGAATCCCCATCATCAGGAAACACCAGCAACATCCAGTGTGACTGGGTCCTGTCACAAGTGCAACCAGCACATGCTCTGAACACCTGCTCTCCTGGGACATGGCTGATGCTTGGGAATCCAAAGGAGACTCTATGTCCCCATGGGCAGCTCAGTCCCCAACAATCTCTGGGATCCAGCCAGCCCCCAAAGCTGATCAGGTGATTGATTCTGGGACAGCAGCTTCACTGATGCTCCCACGGAGCTCAAGGTACATGAGGACATGCGACAAAATCTGTGCGTGCTCTCAGAATGGGGCTGTCACTGCTTCAGTCTTCCCAGTGACACCTGCAGCAATCTGGACTTCTGCTGAAAATTCTTCTGTCCAATCAAGGGTCACAGTGACAGTGACCTCACGGACACAGTTCCCCTTATTGCCATCTCTCCACCACTCACATATGGAACCTGTGACAGAAAGTTTTCAGCCCCGTTGGCCTCAGATAATAGAAGTTCATTCCTCTACTCATGGATGTCTGAATGAGCTTTTTTCTATCCTGAATATGCTGGACACAAAGAACAGAGATAGAGCTGTGTTCACCCCAGAGACAAGTCTGACCCCAAATCGCTCTTTCCTGGAAGCTCTCTCAGTGTTTGGTAATTGCATTACAGAGATGGTTCTGGAATTCATAGAAATAGGCCCCTCATGGGATTTCACTGAGCATCATGTCGGGCTCTCCTACTTGCAGAAAAGTTCCACCATGCTATACTCATGACAAAAAAACATGATTTTCGAAACACTTTATCGACTCCTTCAACCTCCAACAAAGGGATTCCCTTCTCCATTGTTCCCACAATTTCTATCTATTTTTCTCTGCAATAAATACAGATCTGTGATTTGTAGTAGATAAATACAATCTAGTGATTGTATCTGCATTTTCATAAGAACATTTCAATCAATTTCAAGAATGTTTCAATCTATGTTACTGAGAGAAATTTTTTATACAGAAGCACACAACCATTTATTTTATTATTATTATTTTTTAATATGAAAATTATTGTCAGATTGGTTTCCATCAACACCCAGTATTCATTCCAACAGGTGCCCTCCTCAATACCCATCACCTATCCTCTCCTTCCTCCCAGCCTCCCATCAACCCTCAGTTTATTCTCAGTTTTGAAGAGTCTCTTATGGTTTGGCTCTCTCCCTCTCGAACTTCTTTTTTTCCTTCCCCTCCCCCATGGTCTTCTGTTACAATTCTCAGGATCCACATAAGAGTGAAAACATATGATATCTGTCTTTCTCTGACTGACTTTACACTTTATGTATTTCATACATAAAGTATTTCACTTTACTTAATACCCTCCAGTTCCATCCACATTGCTGCAAATGGCCAGATCTCATTCTTTCTCATTGCCAACTAGTATTCCATTGTATATATAAACCACATCTTCTTTATCCATTCAGCAGTTGGTGGACATTTAGGCTCTTTCCATATTGGGCTATTGTTGAAAGTGCTGCTATAAACATTGGGGTACAAGTGCCCCTAAGCATCAGCACTCCTGTATCCCTTGGGTAAATTCTTAGCAGTGCTATTGCTGGGTCATAGGGTAGATCTATTTTTAATTTTTTGAGGAACCTCCCCACTGTTTTCCAGAGTGGCTGCACCAGTTTGCAACCCTCAGTGCAGGAGGGTTCCTGTTTCTCCACATCCTCTCCAGCATCTATAGTCTCCTGGTTGGTTCATTTTAGCCACTCTGACTGGCACGAGGTTATATCTCAGTGTGGTTTTGCTTTGTATTTCCCTGGTGAGGAGTGATTTTAAGCATCATCCATGTGCCTGTCGGCCATCTGGATGTCTTCGTTAGAGAAGTGTCTGTTTATGTTTTCTGTCCATTTCTAAAGTGCACACTTGGCTAAGTGGTGACTAACACATAAACCGTGTCACTGGAACCCTGTCAGAGCACCTGCTGCGGTCACTCCTTCCCTCTTGGAACTTCCTGCAGGTTTTCCTTGGGCTCTGGGTTTAGTGCCACACACAGGACCCCTGCAGACTTGTGTCTGTGTGCTGGGGGGACAGATCCTGGGAGGGAATCACTAACCACAGTGTGTGGAGAACTGTCGTCTCAAATAAGCAGACATAGTGTCAGATGGCAAAGATTTTTAGTGGACAGTGCCCCTAGGAATACACACAGTTGTTCCTTCCCACAGCACTGAGGACAGAAGGAGAGCTTCTGTTCAGGCTGTGGGAACCTCAGAGCAGGAGATATCTGGAAACCAGGGAGGAAACACATAATAGGAAAGAACACAGAATCCTATGCAGAAGGGGCCACGTGTCCTTTGGTACTCGTCACAGCTCCGGACATGATTCTGATCTAAGTGGCATTTTTTAGAAATACCACCTCAGTCCTGACCCATGAAACATACAGGGAAACATGGCCTGGCTTTTCCGGAGGAGTCTGAGAAGAGCAGAAAGTCTGGTTTGAGGATATGGGAGGCTACCCAGGAGGATACCTGGCCTGGCCCTAGGAAAGGGGCAGTGGACAAAGCAATGGGGGACAGGAGCTCCTTTTATGGGCTCTGGTTACCATTTTGCACAATGATGTTTCTGAGTCTGGACACAAGGGGGCTCACAGGGCCCATTTCTGAGGGTTCAGGGGTGATGAGACCTGAGACCTGCCACCTGCACTGCTTGTACCTTCTGCCCGAGCCTCATAACTGTGACTTCTGCACAGCCTGGCCCCACACAGCCAGTTCTCTGCCCACCCCCTGACATCCACGGGCGGAGGCACCTGACTCGGGTTCAGTGAGGGGTCAGAGAGATGGGGTATCATTTGCATGGACAGGCCCACCCTGTCTCAGTGGATGAAAAGGGACAGATTAGGGGAGGTCTGCTCAGCTGTGGGGCACAGAAGACAGGATCGGTGATGGTCTCCACCATGGCTTGGTCTCCGGTCCTTCTCATCCTCCTCGCTCACTGCACAGGTGATTGGATGTGGGGACAGGGGAAGGGGCTCTGGGAGGACACGTGGGCCCTGCTTCCACCCTCTTGTGTCCAGACCCCAGCTTCACCCTGTCTGTGTCTCTCCATTTTCCAGGGTCCTGGGCCCAGTCTGTACTGACTCAGCCATCCGCGGTGTCAGGCTCCTTGGGCCAGAGGGTCACCATCTCCTGCACTGGAAGCAGTTCCAACATCGGTAGCAATTATGTGAGCTGGTACCAACAACTCCCAGGCACAACCCCCAAAACCATAATCTTTTGGAATGATAGCAGACCCTCGGGGTTTCCTGAACGATTCTCTGGCTCCAAGTCTGGCAGCAGAGGCACCCTGACTATCACTGGGCTCCAGGCTGAGGACGAGGCTGATTATTACTGCTCAGCATGGGATGATAGTCTGAGAGCTCACACAGAGCTCCAGGCCCGTGGGGAAGTGAGACAAAAACCTGCTGTCCCCACACTGATGCGCTTTCCTTGTGCAGCTCCCACCTTCTGCCAACACAGCTGCTTCCCTAAAACGGAGGTCTGAAACCCAAACCAGTGAACTTTCTCTTGAGTATGTGTCCTTGTCCTCTCAATTCAGACACCAAACCCTGTCCCTGTAGGAGCACATTTTCTGTTTTATGCAAACTGAGCAGAAATTCCTGGATGCTGGGGCCGGTTGCCCTGGGGACAGAGTCCTTGAGGATTGTGCCTGCCCGCTGGGGCTGCCATAACATAATACCACCCACTGGGTGAGCAAATCAAAACATATTTATTTTCTCACAGTTTTGGAGGCTAAATGTCCAAGTTCAAGGTGGTGGCAAGTTTGATGTCCCCTGAGGTCTCTCTCCTTGTCTTGCAAGTGGTTACTTTCGTCCCGGGTCCTCACGTGGCATTTCCATGTGTGCTCACCCATGCTGTGTACCTCTTCTATAAAGTCTATGAAGTCACAGTGTGGGTTTCATATAGGAATCTCCGGGGATACAGTTCAGTCCATATCAAAGCACCAGGACAGAACCAGCGACACAGAGCGTAGCTGTGCCTGACTGAGGATAGTCAACCGTCCACATGCTCTACATGCGTGGCATTGAGAGAACCCTCACTACATGACCTATGTGGGCTTGGGGCTCAGATCACAGTACAGAAATGACAGGGAGGGTCCCCATGCTCACAGAGCTGACACCATCTTGGGCAAGAAAGAGGACACATAAGCCAAATGTACTGTGTCTCACACTGACTTCCCACATGGGGAAAATGTGTCTGCAGTCCCAGGTAATGTCCACACAACATAACGTCTGGATGACAGAGACTGGCCCTTACGGACCCACTGGTAAGAAACCCCAGATTTGAGGATAACTGGTTCAAACCACCCCACCCTCTGCCCTGACACCATCATGGCAACCAGGGAAGGGACACCTATTGCTTTGGGTAACACAGTGACTGGCTGGTGGGACCTGGACTCACTGACTAACCGTGTAGTTGGGAGATTTGGGGTCCAGGTAGAAGAAAATGATGGAAGCTTCGCCAAAGAAGTCCCAGCCACCTGTATCCTCTTCCCTCCATCCTCCGTGTTGTTCAGGTCGGAGCATGGACTATGGACAATCTGCACAGGGGACACAGGCCAGGGTCTTTATGTCTCATAAAACTCCAGCTCAGCCCCCAGACCATTCTCATGCCCCTGCATCAGATCAACTCCAGCCCAACACACCCTCAGAGGCATGAGGTTCTGACCTGCAATGCAAACAGTCCCATGAGAAGTAGAAAGCAGAAAACATATTCCTACTCTGATGGCCTCCTATTCCCAAAGGTTTTTAGAAGGTAAAAGTTTTCCAGAAATCTTAATGGTGACCATTTCCAGACCGCCATGGACCTGAGATCTTTTCTTTTGCTCTCACTCTGTTGGGTGAGGAACAGACTCAGGGGCCAGTACAGGAACCACTCCTTTTTTCCACACAGTCCATATGGGGCTGCTCCTGCTCTCAGGCTCCCTCAGTCACCTCTGTGTCATTGCTGAGTGTCCCCACTTCCCAGAGTCCTGGTTACAGGGAGTCAGATCACTGTCTGCCTGATTCCAATGCCACTGTGACTCTGCCTCTGAAAGACACAAAGCTTACTATTAAGAGTCAGAAGGGGCTCCTGGGTGGCTCAGTTGGTTAAGCGTCCAACTCTTGGTTTTGGCTCAGGTCATGATCTCATGGTTCATGGGTTCAAGCCCCACATCAAGCTCTGTGCTGACATCATGGAGCCTGCCTGGGATTCTGTCTCTCTCTCTCTCTGACCCTCCCCTGCTCTCTCTTTCTCTCTCTCAAAAATAAATAAATAAACATTAAAAAAAAGTTAAAAAAAAGAATCAGAAATGAACTCTCCTGTTTTTCCTACACTTGGAACACTCTTTGCCAGTGTCCCTCCTGAGTGTTCTTTCTCTATTCATTAATGCCATGTTATATCTCCAGGTCTAAGGTCATTTCTTTTCCCAAATTCACTCTTACCTTTTTCCTTCCTCCCCTTCCACTAATCAGTTCATGAACCTATACCGTCATCTCCTGTCTGTTGTTACAGTAATGTGGGGTGCATTGCAGGAAAAACATAGGGTCATTAAAGAAGGGTTTACTTTAGGAATCACTCCAGGATGTAAGAGGTCATTCATTTTTAAAAGAATTTGTTAATGTTTATTTATTTTTTGAGAGAGAGACAGAGAGAGAGGGAAAGCATGAACAAGGGAGGGGCAGAGAGAGGGAGACACAGAATCTGAAGCCGGTTCCAGGCTCTGAGCTGTCAACACAGAACCTGAAGCGGGGCTCAAAGTCATGAACAGTGAGTGTGACCTGAGGGAATGTCGGACAGTTAACCTACTGAGGCAGGCAGAAGCCCCAGGAAAAGTCATTCTGCCCTTAAAGATTTCAGCCTCAAATGACTTTTTTTTTTACATGTCAAATATTATTTTATGTATTTTTTAATTTTTTTTAAATATGAAATTTATGGTCAAATTGGTTTCCATACAACATCCATGCCCATCACAACAGGTGCCCTACTGAATACCCATCAACCACCCTACCCTCCCTCCCACCCCCATCAACCCTCAGCTTGCTCTCAGTTTTTAAGAGTCTCTTATGTTTTGACTCCCTCCCTCTCTAACCTCTTTTTTTTTCTTCCCCTCCCGCATGGTCCTCTGTTAAGTTTCTCAGGATCCACCTAAGAATAAAAACATATGGTATGTATCCTTCTCTGCATGACTTATTTCACTTAGCATAACACTCTCCAGTTCCATCCACATTGCTACAAAAGGCCGTAATTCATTCTTTCTCATTGCCACATCATATTCCATTGCGTATATAAACCACAATTTCTTTATCCATCCATCAGTTGATGGACATTTAGGCTCTTCCCATGATTTGGCTATTGTTGAACGTGCTGCTATAAACATTGGGGTACAAGTGCCCCTAAGCATCAGCACTCCTGTATCCCTTGGGTAAATTCCTAGCAGTGTTATTGCAGGGTCATAGGGTCGATCTATCTTTAATTTTTTGAGGAACCCCCACAATGTTTTCCAGAGTGACTGCACCAGTTTTCATTCCCACCAACAGTGCAAGAGGGTTCCTGTTTCTCCACATCCTCTCCAGCATCTATAGTCTCCTGATGGGTTCATTTTAGCCACCCTGACTGGCGTGAGGTGGTATCTCAGTGTGGTTTTGATTTGCATTTCCCTGATGAGGAGCGACGTTGAGCATCTTTCCATGTGCCTGTTGGCCATCTGGATGTCTTCTTTAGAGAAGTGTCTATTCATGTTTTCTGCCCATTTCTTCACTGGGTTATTTGTTTTTTGGGTGTGGAGTTTGGTGAGCTGTTTATAGATTTTGGATACTAGCCCTTTGTTCGATATGTCATTTGCAAATATCTTTTCCCATTCCATTGGTTGCCTTTTAGTTTTGTTGATTGTTTCCTTTGCTGTGCAGAAGTTTTTTATGTTGATAAGGTCCCAATAGTTCATTTTTGCCTTTAATTCCCTTGCCTTGGGGATGTGTCAAGTAAGAAATTGCTGCGGCTGAGGTCAGAGAGGCTTTTTCCTGCTTTCTCCTCTAGGGTTTTGATGGTTTCCTGTCTCACATTCAGGTCCTTTATCCATTTTGAGTTTGTTTTTGTGAATGGTGTAAGAAAGTGGTCTAGTTTCCTCCTTCTGCACTTTGCTGTCCAGTTCTCCCAGCATTTGTTAAAGAGACTGTCTTTTTTCCAGTGGATATTCTTTCCTGCTTTGTCAAAGATCAGTTGGCCATAGTTTTGTGGGTCTAATTCTGGGGTTTCTATTCTATTCCATTGGTCTAAGTGTCTGTTTTTGTGCCAATACCATGCTGTCTGCATGATTACAGCTTTGTAGTAGAGGCTAAAGTCTGGGATTGTGATGTCTCCCGCTTTGGTCTTCTTCTTCACAATTACTTTGGCTATTCGGGGCCTTTTGTGGTTCCATACAAATTATAGGATTGCTTGTTCTAGCTTTGAGAAGAATGTTTGTGCAATTTTGATTGGGATTGCATTCAATGTGTAGATAGCTTTGGGTAGTATTGACATTTAACAATATTTATTCTTCCAGTCCCTGAGCATGGAATGTTTTTCCATTTCTTTGTATCTTCTTCAATTTCCTTCATAAGCTTTCTATAGTTTTCAGCATACAGATCTTTTACATCTTTGGTTAAGTTTATTCCTAGGTATTTTATGCTTCTTGGTGCAATTGTGAAGGGGATCAGTTTCTTTCTTTGTCTTTCTGTTGCTTCATTATTAGTGTCTGACAATGCAACTGATTTCTGTACATTGATTTTGTATCCTGCGAGTGTCTTGAATTCCTGTATCACTTCTAGCAGACTTTTGGTGGAGCCTATCGGATTTTGCATGTATAATATCATGTCATCTGCAAAAAGTGAAAGCTTTACTTCATCTTTGCCAGTTTTGATGCCTTTGATTTCCTTTTGTTGTCTGATTGCTGATGCTAGCACTTCCAACACTATGTTAAACAACAGCAGTGAGAGTGGACATCCCTGTCATGTTCCTGATCTCAGAGAGAAAGCTCTCAGTTTTTCCCCATTGAGGATGATATTAGCTGTGGGCTTTTCATAAATGGCTTTTATGATGTTTAGGGTACGTTCCTTCTATCCGACATTCTCGAGGGTTTTTGTTAGGAAAGGATGCTGAATTTTGTCAAATGCTTTTTTCTGCATCGATTGACAGGATCATATGGTTCTTATTTTTTCTTTTATTAATGTGATGTATCCCATTGATTGATTTGAGAATGTTGAACCAGCCCTGCGGCCCAGGAATGAATCCCACTTGATCCTAGTGTATAATTCTTTTTATATGCTGTTGAATTCGATTGGCTAGTATCTTGTTGACAATTTCTGCATCCATATTCATCAGGGATATTGGCCTGTAGTTCTCTTTTTTGTTGTGTCTCTGTCTGGTTTAGGAATCCAAGTAATGCTGGCTTCATAGAATGAGTCTGGAAGTTTTCCTTCCCTTTCTATTTTTTGGAATTGCTTGAGAAGGATAGGTATTATCTCTGCTTTAAATGTCTGGTAGAATTCCCCTGGGAAGCCATCGCCTCCTGGACTCTTATTTGTTGGGAGATTTTTGATAAGTGATACAATTTCTTCGCTGGTTATGGGTCTGTTAAATGTTCTATTTCTTCCCTTTGAGTTTTGGAAGTGTGTGAGTGCTTAGGATTTGTCCATTTCTTCCAGGTTGTCCAGTTTGTTGGCATATAATTTTTCATAGTATTCCCTGATAATTGCTTGTATTCCTGAGGGATTGGTTGTCATAATTCCACTTTCATTTATGATTGTATCTATTTGGGCCATCTCCCTTTTCTTTTTGAGAATCCTGGCTAGAGGCTTATCAATTTTGTTTATTTTTTCAAAAAAAACCAACTCTTGGTTTCATTGATCTGCTCTACAGTTCTTTTAGATTCTGTATGGTTTATTTATGTTCTGATCTTTATTATTTCTCTTCTTCTGCTGGGTTTGGGGTGTCTTTGCTGTTCTGCTTCTATTTCCCTTAGGTGTGCTGTTAGATTTTGTATTTCGGATTTTTCTTGTTTCTGGAGATAGGCCTGGATTGCAATGTATTTTCCTCTCAAGACTGCCTTTGCTGCATCCCAAAGCGTTTGGATTGTTGCATTTTCATTTTCATTTGCTTCCATATATTTTTAAATTACTTCTCTAATTGCCTGCTTGACCCACTCATTCTTTAGTAGGGTGATCTTTAACCTCCATGCTTTTGGAGGTTTTCCAGACCTTTTCCTGTGGTGGATTTCAAGCTTCATAGCATTATAGTCTGAAAGTATGCATGGTATGATCTGAATTCTTTTATACTTATGAAGGGCCATTTTGTGACCCAGTGTGTGATCTTGGAGAATGATCCATGTGCAGTTGAGCAGAAAGTATATTCTGTTGTTTTGGGATGTAGAGTTCTAAATATATTTGTTGAGTCCATCTGATCTAATGTGTCATTCAGTGCCCTTGTTTCTTTATTGATCCTGTGTCTAGATGATCTATCCATTATTGTAAGGGGGGTAATAAAGTCCCCTGCAATTGCCACATTGTTATCAATAAGGTTGCTTGGGGCGCTTGGGTAGCTCAGTTGGTTAAGCGTCCGACTTCAGCTCAGGTCATGATCTCGCGGTCTGTGAGTTCAAGCTCCGCATCGGGTTCTGTGCTGACCACTCAGAGCCTGGAGCCTGTTTTGGTTTCTGTGTCTCCCTCTCTCTCTGACCCTCCCCCATTCATGCTCTTTCTCTCTCTGTCTCAAAAATAAATAAAGTTAAAAAAATATAAGTTTGCTTATGTTTGTGATGAATTGTTTTATTTATTTGAGGGCTCCCGTCTTCAGTGCATGGCCATTTATAATTGTTAGCTCTTCCTGATGGAGAGACCCTGTAATTGTTATATAATGCCCTTCTTCATCTCTTGTTACAGCCTTTAATTTAAAGTCTAGTTTGTCTGATATAAGCATGGCTACTCCAGCTTTCTTTTGACTTCCAGTAGCATGATAGATAGTTCTCCATCCATTCACTTTCAATCTGAAGGTGTCCTCAGGTCTAAAATGAGTTTCTTGTAGACAGCAAAAAGATGGCTCTTGTTTTTTTATCCATTCTGATACCCTATGTCTTTTGGTTGGAGCATTTAGTCCATTTACATTCAATGTCATTACAGAAAGATATGGGTTTAGAGTCATTGTGATATCTGTAGATTTCATGCTTGGAGAGATGTCTCTGGTACTTTGTGGTCCTTGCAACATTTCTCTCACAGAATCCCCCTTAGGATCTCTTGTAAGGCTGTTTTAGTAGTGATGAATTCCTTCAGCTTTTGTTTGTTTGGGAAGACCTTTGTCTCTCCTTCTCGTCTGAATGACAGACTTACTGGGTAAAGGATTCTCAGCTGCATATTTTTTCTATTCACCGTATTGAAGATTTCCTGCCATTCCTTTCTGGCCTGCCAAGGTTCAGTAGCTAGATCCGTCAGTATTCTTATCGGACTCCCTTTATATGTTAGAGTGTGTTTATCTCTAGCTGCTTTCAGAATTTTGTCTTTATCCTTGTATTTTGCCAGTTTCGCTATGATATGTTGTGCAGAAGATCGATTCAAGTTACGTCTGAAGGGAGTTCTCTGTGCCTCTTGGATTTCAGTGCCTTTTTCCTTCCCCAGATCAGGGAAGTTCTCAGCTATGTTTTGTTCAAGTACACCTTCAGCCCCTTTCTCTCTCTTCTCCTCTTCTGGAATTCCTATTATACGGAGATTGTTGTGTTTCATTGCATCACTTCTTCTCTAATTCTCCCCCTCACACTCCTGGATTTTTTTTTTATCTCTCTTTTTCTCAGCTTCCTCTTTTTCCATAATTTTATCTTTTAATTCACCTATTCTCTCCTGTGCCTCTTCATTCCGAGCTGTGGTCACCTGCATATTACTGTGTACCTCATTTATAGCACTTTTTAGCTCCTCATGACTGGTTGTTAGTCTCTTGATCTCTGGAGCAACAGACTCTCTGCTGTCCTGTATACCTTTTTCAAGCCCAGCAATTAATTTTATGACTATTATTTTAAATTCATGTTTCGTTATATTGCTGAAACAGTTTTTGGTTAATTTGTTAGCTGTCGCTCCTTCCTGGAGTTTCTTTTGAGGAGAGTTCTTCCATTTCATCATTTTGGATAGTCCCTGGAGTGGTGTGGAACTGCAGGGCTCTTCCTCTGTGCTGTCTGGAGTAACTTGTGTTGGTGGGTGAGGCCGCAGTCAGACCTGATGTCTGCCCCCAGCCCACTGCTGGGGCCACAGTCAGACTGATGTGTTCCTTATCTGCCCTTCTCCCAGGGACAGGACTCACTGTGGAGTGGTGTGGCCCCTGAGTGGGCTACTTGCACACTGCCAGGCTTGCAGTGCTGCTTAGATGGGATCTGGCGTATTAGCCCGGGTGCATCGAAAAGTGCACCAGGGCGGAAGGGCCAGGCTCAGCTCGGTTTGCTGTCATGGTCCCCTGCAGGAGGGGCCCTGCAGCACCAGGAGGGAAGCAGGCAGACATATCAAAGGGATGGATCCACAGAGGCACAGCATTGGGTGTTTGCGCGGTGCAAGCAAGTTTGGTGACAGGAAATGGTTCCATTAGGGAGTTTGGCTGGGGATGGGAGAGGGAGATGTCGGTGGCCAGAGCCTTTGTTCCCCGGAAGCTGAACTCTGTCTGCCGGGGCTCAACAACTCTCCCTCTTGGTGTCTTCCTGCCCTCCCCACTGTCTGAGAGCAGGGCTGTTGACTTTTAACCTTCCAGATGTCAAGTCCCACTGGCTGTCAGAACTCACGGAATCCAGCCCCTCCAATCTGAAAGCCAGACTCGGGGGATCTGTCTTGCTGGGTGGGCTGGCTGCCCCTCCACCGCCCCAGCTCCCTCCCACCAGTTCGTGTAGGGCACACTGCCTCTCCACCCTTCCTACCCTCTTCCATGGGCCTCTTGTCTATGCTTGACTCTGGAGAGTCCACTCTGCTAGCCTTCTGGCGGTTTTCTGGGTTATTTAGGCAGATGTGGGGGGAATCTAAGTGATCAGCAGGACGCGGTGAGCCCAGCATCCTCCTACGTGGCCATCTTCTCTGATCGGCCTGCCTACGTATATAAAATTCTAAAGATTCTACCAAAAAACTGTCAGAACCGACAAATAAATTCAGTAACGTCACAGGATACAAAATCAATGTACAGAACTGTGTTGCATTTCTATACACTGATAATGAAGCCACAGGAAGAGAAATTAAGAAATCAATCTCATTGAAGATTGAACCAAGAATAATAAGATACCCAAAAATAAACTTAACCGAAGGGGTGAAAGACTGTTACTATGAAAACTATAAAGCATTGATGAAAGAAATTGAAGATGACACAAGAAATGAACAAACATCCCTGCTCATGGATTGGTAGAACAAATATTGTTAAATTATTTATACTACCCAAATCAATCTACAGATTTAAGGCAATTCCTATCAAAATGCCCAAAGCCTTTTTCATAGAGGTAGAACAAACAGTCCTAAAATTTGTATGGAACCACAAAGGTTCCCAAATAGTGAAACAGTCTTGAAAAAGAAAACCAAAACTGGAGATATCACCATTCCAGATTTATTTATATTAGAAAACTAAAGTAATCAAAACCGTATGGTAATGGCACAAAAACAGACCAAAAAAATGAAACAGAATAGAAACCCAGAAATAAGCCCAAGATTATATGACCAATCAATGTCTGACAAAGGAGGCAAGAATACACAATGGGAAAAAGACAGCCTTGTCCACAAATGGTGCTGGGAAATCTAGACAGCTACATGTAAAGTGTGAAACCAGACCACTTTCTTCCCCCACACATAAAAATGAACTCCAAGTGGACTAAAGACCTAAATGTGAGGCCTGAAACCATAACAATTCTAGAGAGAACAGGCAGTTATCTCTCTGACATTGGCTGTAGCAACATTATTCTAGGGGTATCTCCTCAGGCAAGGGAAATCAAAGAAAAAATAAACTATTGGGACTACATCAAAACAAAAAGCTTCTGCAGAATGAGGAAAGAAATCGACAGAACTAGAAGGAAACCTGTTTAATGGGATTAGTCAAGGTCACTAACTTTTCCAAAGGAACCCTACATGCACTAGCTGACTGATGAGTGGTTCCATGATTTTTCCCTCTGACCCGCTCTCAGAATGTTAAAGGCCTTCCCAGTCCCAGACTCACCATAACAGGGGATGAGCTCATTGCCGCTGTATTACAAGAAAAGTTCTCCCTTTTCACCTTTATTCATTTTTCCTCTTGAGCAGCTGGTGACCCTGTGAGGGCCCCCCATCATCTCTGTGGACAACGTCTCCATTACAGTTACTGCTGCTCAGAAAGTGATGGGGACGAGGAGAGTCTGATACTTACAAGAATGTAGGCTGGAGAATGGCTCTTCCATCGACCCTGAAGCTCTGTTCAGGGTGTTTTGAGAGCCCTTAGGTACAAGAAGGATGTTCACCATCCGTGAGGGGGAGTAAAGACTCCATTTGGATACATGACTTCTTATTTCAGGGAAGTCACAAAATACATATGACATATGTTTGCATCCAACAAAGGATTGCAATAAGGAGGAAATCCGTGGCATAGTCTTCTTTATACATATTCTTTTCTACTGCAAATGGAAGGTGATTTAAGGAGAGAAGTATTTGGTTTTTTTTAATTTAAAAGATAAGACTTCTCAATAGTAAGGAAACAATATGAATCTAAAAACTGCAGATTATCTCAACAAAGGTGATATTCACGTGATATAAATAAACTTGAGAAGAGCTGTTCAACATCATATGTCAGTAAGAAATTGTACAAAAACACAGCAATGACATAGTATTACATACTCATTAGAATGGCCAAAATCAAAACCACAGATGATACCAACGTCTGGCCAGGATGTGGAGCAATGGAACTCTATTTCATTGGTGAGGGGAATTCAGGATGGTACAGCTACTTTGGAAAAGATTTTGACAATTTCTTTTAAAACTGAAGATTCTCTGAATTGTTGCCATTTGCAACAAACATGGATGGAACTAGAGGTTAGTATGCTAAGCGAAATTAGTCAGAGAAAGACCAGTATAATATGACTTCACTCATATGTGGAATTTAAGATATAAAACAGATGAACACAAGGGAAGGGAAGCAAACATAATATAAAAACAGTGAGAGGTACAAAACATAAGAGGTTCTTAAATATAGAGAACAACCTGAGGGTTGGTGGAGGTGTTGTGGGAGGGGGGATAGGCTAAATGGACAAGGGGCATTAAGAAGACATTTGTGGGATGAGCACGGCCTGTTTTATATTGGGATGAACCACTGGATCCTACTCCCCAAATCATGATTATTGCTAACTAACTTGGATGTAAATAAAAAAAAAATTTTTTACACCCAAAAAACAAAAACCAAACAAACTTTGTCTTTGTCTTGCTTTAAAATCCAGGGATCATGCATCTTTGCATTTACCTAAAGGAGTTAAAAACAATGTGTACAAAAAAACCCTGCACAAGTATGTTGACAGTGGCTCTATGCATAACTGTCCACACCTGGCAGCAGCCAATCGCAATGCCTTTCAGGAGGTGACAGGTGAGTAAGCCCCAACGATAGAATATTGATCAGAGCTACAAAGATATGAGGCACCAAGACATAAAAAGACACAGAGGACATTTTGTTGCACGTTGCTAAATGAAAGCAGCCAACGTGTAATGGCTGCACGCTGTGTGACTCCAAGCATGTAACATTCTCCAAAGGACAAATCTATTTAGACAATAAAAGCATCAGTGGTTGCAAGGGGTTGAGCATAGGGAGGGATGCACAGCTGGAGCACAGAGGTTTTTGTGGCAGTGAAAGTGCTCTGTATGATTCTAAAATGGACATATATCAGTGTATAGCTCTTGACCTATTGAATGAACAATGTCAAGAGTCAGCTTTGCTGTTGTAAATATAGACTTTGGGTGACAATGACTTGTCAGTGTTGGTTCATGGTGTATAAGAAGTGACCACACTCATGCTAGAGTTGGATGATGGGAAAGACAAGGTGGTGGAGGGGGTTGGTGTATTTGGGAACTCTGGAAATTCTACTAAATTCTTCTGTGACAATAAATCATAAAGTCTATTGATGTTTTTAAGTATTCGGTGGGCAAGACCAAACATATGGGCATGTCTGGGTCTCGGGCAGCAGGGGGCGCTGTGGCCTGTCTCTGAGCCTTGTGTGCTGTGATCCCAGCTGGGAGCCACCTGGCTCTGGTTCTCACTGTGGCTTAGCCTCTGGGTGCTCACAGGCCCTTGGGGAGCCCCAGGTCAGGCCCCACAGCTTTCGCTCCATCCCCTCCTGGGGTGAGATTTCCAGACAAGGGTCAGGTTCAGGGTTCAGGCTGGGGCTGGCCAGCCCGGGGGAGGGGACAGGTTTGCATGAAGGGTCTCTCCCTCCCCTTGGGCTGCTGGAGGCAATAAGAGAGACTCTGGGAGCCCGGCTGAGGGACATTGAGGACACACTGCTGAGCAGGGGTCTCCACCATGGCCTGGGCTCCTCTCCTGCTCACACTGCTGGCTCACTGCACAGGTGGCTGGAGGCTGGGATCAGGGCTGGAGATGAGAGGACTGTGGAACCATGTATGGGCCCTGTCCACTGACCTCTCTCTCACCCCGTGTCTCTCTTCTGACTTGCAGGGTCCTGGGCCCAGTCGGTGGTGACTCAGCCATCTGCAGTGTCCAAGCCTGTGAATAAGACTGTTACCATCTCCTGCACCGGAAGCAGCAGCAATGTTGGGGCTGGAGGTGTGTCCTGGTACCAGCAGCTCCCAGGCAGTGTCCCCAACGTTGTCATCTATGGTAGCAGTGCTCGGCCTGCGGGGGTCCCGTCCAGACTCTCAGGCTCCAGGTCAGGGAACGTGGCCTCCCTGAGCATCTCTAGCCTCCAGGCTGAGGATGAGGCTGATTATTACTGCTCAGTGTGGGACCACAGTCTCAAAGCTCACACACTGCTCCAGGCCTGTGGGGAAGGGAGACCCAAACCTGCTGTCCCCTCAGCAATGGGACTTCCTGTGCAGCTCACACCCCTTGGCCGACACAGCTGCTTCTTTGTTCATTTCCTCCAAAAGTGGAGTCTGAGTCCAAGGCTATGGAATTTTGTCTACAAAAGTGTCCTTGTTCTCTCAAATTGTGCCCGTAAACCCAGCCCTACTCTGCAAAACATTGTCTGATTTTCTTCCATTGGGCAGGATTTACTGGACACCTGGGGGCAGGCTGTCCTGGGAATTGAGTCCCCATTGGGTCACAAGCAGGCAGATTCCATGTGTTCCTGATCAGGATAGATGACTGTACAGAGATCAGTCCCTCCACACCCTCTGGTGAACACCAAGTATGTGCCAGGCATGACCCTTGGGCTTAGATACAGCGTGAGTGCGCTAGGGACAATCTACGTCCTCATGTTGCTGAAAATGTCCTGGGAGAGAAAAAGGACAAAGAAGTATGAATAGCAACACATAAGATGTTTCTGGAGAGTGAACAAGGGTGAGGAAATGAGTTAGACCTGGAACATTGGAGGGGTTGACAGGAAATCCCCGAAAATGACGTGCTGTGATGACGTCTCAGTGCTACATAGATGATCAAGGAGCCAGAGGGGAGCATGAGGAGGGGACCAGGCAGAGGCTGTTGACTGCGTCCCCGTCAGACCCCTCCTCCTCAGGTCAGGGGTCCAGGCTCGGGTCCTGCTGGAAGAGCTGTGCTGAGAGGTGGGTCCCAGGGAGCCACCTCTGTCTTTCTGACAAGGCAGAGCTGCCTCTTTCCAATCCCTTCCCCTGTGGTCCTTGTTGATGGACTCCCCCACTCCCACAAGCAGTAGACAGGAGAGGAATCCAGGGGAGGGCCCGGGGGTCTGACCCTGCTCAGTGAAGTCGGGTCAGAGGGAGAAGGAGCGCCCCAGCCTTCCCAAGCCGTGGGATGTGGCCGGTCCAGGTTTCTGTCTACCTGGTGTGCCAGCCGCAGGACACATCATTCCTCAGGGGCCAGGTCTCTGGTCACCCTGTCCTCCACTCATGTAAACCCATGAGGGAGGGTCAGGATCTGGGGAGGCTGCTGTAGGGAATGGAGCGGTGGGGTGGGGGAGTGAGAAGGTTGTAGCCTAGTGATGGGCCCTGTGGTGAGGGATCTCCCCCAGTAGTGAGGAGGGGTCCGTGGAACTGGCAGGAGTCAAGAGGGCCTTCCCTTCCCCCAGGCGCGATACTCACATTGCCTTTCACGTGCTTTGTCACCTGTAACGGGGCCAGAAAGGGGTGCTGTGGGCACGTGTATGAAGCACACGGGTGAGCCCAGAGCTGTGGACCCAGCACCTGGCAGCCATCAGGAGCAGCTCAGTAACGAGGGTCCAGACAACCACGGGCCTCTAACTGGGGTGCCAGTTTTGTCACAGAAGACAGGATGTTTTTGGGGTGTGAAGGTATGTGGGATAGAATGGAATAATCCATGTGGTTTTGGCCAGCAATCAGGGACAGAAGTCATGGCCACCAGGGGCCAGCCATCAGTGTGATCGCTAGAAGATACTCACCTGATAGGACCTGGGGCTCATCACCACCCAGGCTGCCTGTGCCCTTAGGTTAGCTCCTCTCTTCTTCCTCTGGCTCATTCCACCTGTGAAATCCCAGGGCACGGGAGCTGGACATACGTACAGCAAGGGCGTACCTGAGTGCAGCAACTCCACCCACATGGGAATTTCTGGATAGAAGGAGACTTTCAGGAGCCCAGTCTCCATAACAGAGCTTTAGAGGTCAGAGTCTGCGTGTCCATCATGACCTGGGCCCCTCTCCTCCTCACCTCCCTTCCTCCCCACACAGCTGAGAGCCAGACTCACCCAAGGTGGGTGGGAGATGCGCCAGCTCTGCTCCAAACCCTCACTCTCATTCACAGTGGACTCCTGCCCTGCTCAAAGTCCCCTGTGTCCCTTTAGAGTGTCTGTGAGCCAGGCAGGGCTGACTCGGCCACCGTCAGTGATCAAGGTCCTAGAACGATGGCCAAGTACTCTTATATTGGACACAGTAACATTGCTGGCAATGAGGCAGAAGCTTGGCTTCAGCAACACCTGAGCCATGTTCTCAAACTTCATTTCAATGGAAGAACAAACATCTAGCCCTCTGGGGTCTCCACAGAGTTTCTGGATGCAGGGCAAGCAGCCTGGCTTCCCTGAACATCCCTGGTTCCGGCTGAGGGGGAGGCTGTTTATTTCCGGTCAGCGTGGAAAAACAGCCTTGGAGTTGCACAGTGCCTCAGGCCAGTTGGGAAGCGACACCCCAACCCTGAGCTTCCCAGGTGTCACCCATCACCTGAAGACCATGTCACTGGCCCCTGAAGAGACAAGAGCTGGGTTTCCGCTGACAATCGTGTGGAATTGGAAGGCATTCCAATTGGATTGGAAGACATAATAATGTGAGGAAAAAAGGTTGCATCTGCAGAATTAGCAAGTGCATGGGAAGTATCATTACGAATCTATTTGGCCTTTGTGAATATACGTACATTCACGTGCTTTCCCAAAGGGGAAGCACAGATTTCAGGGCTAAGTAAATGGGTACTTATTTTTCAGGTCTTTCTGTTCCATTTGGAGATGCTGAATTCATGTGTTCAGCTGGTCCATCTCTCTTCCCTCCAGGAGACATGTTCACCAGGGTCACCAGCCCCCACCCTGCCCTGTTTCTTGGGCCTTGGCACATGTTCTGCCCTCTGACCCAGGGCTATCCCCCTTCTGCAGGGACATCGGTTGGGTCACCTTACAGATCCCACCTTACATACCACAGCTGTGCTCAGACCTCTTTGTCCCGATTCCCGTGCACACCGCACATGCACCTGGGCAGTATCCCCGTCTGTATGTCCTTGGGGCACCCCGTGTGTCCTTCCAGGTACCACATGCAGTGTGTGACAAAAGGAGACACAGTTGCAGCTCCAGGGATACAGTTGACAGAGGTGGCCTTTTGCGATAAATCATAGTCTTCACTGAGGTGCTCTGCCCTGAACACCTGCTCTCCTGGGCTGAGGCTGATGGTCAGGAATCCCAGGAGAGTCTCTATCCCTGTGGACAGCTCATCCCCCAACCATCTACGGGCTCCACTCAGCGCTTGGTCAGGACACTGATTTTGTGACATAGCCTCAGTGCTGCTCTCACGGAGCTCGAGCCTCATGGGGACAACAGACACAAACCCCCTGTGCTGTCAGCGGTGGGCTGTCACTCCCTCAGTCACTGCAGTGGTACCTCTATCCAGGCTGCACTCTGAAGGAAAGTCTTGTGTCCCAAACCAGAGCCACAGGGGCTGTGATCTCAAGGAAAAAGCCTGTCCCTTCTCCTCCTCTCCATCACTCAGATGAGATAGCTTTGACAGAATCTTAGGGGTCCAGGTGGCCTGGGGTACTAGAAATTCATTCATCTCGTCACGGGTTGTTGAATGAATAATTGCTCTATACACAACATGATGGACACAAATTGTGGGGACTGTAGCTGTTCCCACTGCAGAGAGTGGTCAGCCCCAAATCCTTTTGCCTTAGAAGCTCTGTCTTTTGGTAATTTTATGAGTATTATGGTTCTGAGTGCCTAAGTAGAGACCCCTCAAAGGGTTTCATTGGGCATCATGTTGACCTTTCCTACCTGGAAGATTAAACCCACAATATAAATAAACGATTTTAGAAAAAGGATATAAACCCCTCTTATACTGAGACCAGAATAAATTCCTGCACAGCAGGACCTTTCTCTTTCCCAGGAGGGTCATTCTCAGGTTATGGAAACACAGGCATCAGGGAAGCCAGCGGTGGGAAAGGAGAGGTTCACCCAGAGACCAGCAGGGGGCACTGTGACACTGTGTCTGGGGCTTTCTGCAGGACAGGGGCATCCAGCTGGGCAGTCCTCCACTGACAGAAAGCAAGGACTTGGGCCCCTTGAGTCCAGTGGGGCCAGGGCAGGTGTGTCCGGTCAGGACCTGGAGGAGTCCCTGGACCTGGGGCTGTGTGTGGTCCCCACAGCTGCTGCTTCCAGGCCCACCCAGGGGAACCCAGTGCATCAGGAAGTCTCAGTGTCCAAGGGCCACAGACCCTGTGTGTGCACATGGAGAAGAGGCAGGTGTGGGTCTCATTTGCATGAGCAGCCCCTCCTCTGTGACCCTGTGGACAGGGGATAAGACAGGCCAGGGGCCATCCAGCCCCAGCTCTGTGGCCTAAGAAGGGGGTGTGTCACCATGGCCTGGATCCCCGTCCTCCTCGTGCTCCTCTGTCACTGCACAGGTAGGGACAGGATCCAGGGCACCAGGGTGGGCCCGCAGCCAGAGTCAAATCCTTGTGGCCAAGCTCCCTAATCTCATGTACCCTGTCTCTTGTCTTCCCTCTGCTGTGTCTGTGTTTCAGGTTCCCTGTCCCAAGCCTGTCGTGACTCAGCCAGCCTCCCTCTCTGCATCTCTGGGAGCCACAGCCAGACTCACCTGCACCCTGAGCAGAGACATCAGTGTTGGAGGCTACTACATATACTGGTACCAACAGAATCCAGGGAGCCCTCCCCGGTATCTCCTGTACTACTACTCAGACTCAGATAAGCACCAGGGCCCTGGGGTCCCCAGGCGCTTCCACAGGTCCAAAGATGCCTCCGCCAATGCAGGGCTTCTGCTCATCTCTGGGCTGCAGCCTGAGGACGAGGCTGACTATTACTGTGCAATTTGGCACAGTAGTGCTGGTCACAGTGACACGCACTCATGGGGAAGTGGGACAAATACCTCAGCCTGCTCAGACCCCTGCACTCTGACTCTCTTCCAGTTGAAAATAACTTGAATGCACACTGACTGTGTTTGGAAGTAGCTTCTACATCACAATACCTTTCCTCCTCCCAGTGTCCTATTCAACTTCTTTGTACTGTCAGGAAAACAAACAAGCCAACAAACAAACAGGCAACAAAGAAACCCACGACAATGCCGACATTTTGTCTGGTGGTTAAAGTGTAAAACTCAGAGAGTGTTGAGCTGGCCCTTTTTCTCTTTACAAAGGCACATCCACTGTCTTAGTTTTCTGGTCAGAGTCTGGACCATCGCAGCAGGTGGACAGTCCTCCAGAATGTGGACTCTGTTCCTCCAGGGATTGGGGCAGAGGCTCCCTTCCCTCCAAGCTCCTGTGCTCAGAGCTGGCTGAACAGCTGTGTGTTCCAGGTAGGATGTACTAAATAAATTGGTGCCCAAGGAAGACTCAGAAGAGAAGAAATAGCGGGCACAGAGCTGGCTGGGCAACCAGGCTAGCTACTTGGCCCTTAAATTGTGACGTCAGGGGAGGGGGGTTAGCCAGGGGAGAAACTTAGGTGTCAGCAAAACTCTCCGTAGTGCTTGTGAAGGTAACATGCAGCACTCCTTCATTGCTACAAAATGCTGGGTCTGCTCTTGGGAAGGTGGGAAGTAGATCCCACAGATGTGAATTTACCAAAGTGGACACCATCAGGGACTTTGGGTACCCCTGTGGCTGGTTTCCTGAACCCCCAGGCCCTGACTCTGTCCTCCTCTCTTCTCCTGTGACATCAGGGCTCATCAGTGATCCAAGCAGCAGGGAGGCTGTGGGGCGACAGGGCAGGAGGTCCCCTATCTGTGCACAAAGAAGTCCAGTCCTATGTCTTTCCAGAACGAAGTTCTTCCATTTGTGACAACATGGACGAACCTGCCAGATATTACCCTAGGAGAAATAAGCCCTACAGAGAAAAAAAATGCTATATGATCTCATTTATATGTGGAATATACAGGAAAAATAATTTTAAAAATTACTGTCAAGTTTTACTGATGACGATGAGTTACAATAGGGTACCACATACCAGGACAAGAAGGATATTTGTATTAGTACAGCTTCTTACATATAATTTGATTTTGAACTGATAATTTATAGTGATGAAAATAAACATAACAAGATTTAATATTTTAATCACTCTTTATTGTGGAATTCAGAGATACTGAGTATACTCACAATGTTTTGTAACCACCACAACTGTCCATTTCCAGAGCTTTTTCATCATCCCGAGCACCCAACAGGGGAATGGGTAATCTGGAATGGCAGAGGAGCCAGGCCCCAGGAACCCATGCCAATGCAGGAAGCAGCAGAGGGCAGAGGGCAGCTCCGATGGGGGCTGTTGGCAGATGTGGCCTGACGCGGCTGAGAGAGTCTTTAGGCTGGGCTTCTTACCCCAGATTGACCATGTGGATGCACGCTGACCACCATGGCATGCGTACCAATGTGTCCCATTGCAAGGTGTCCAAGAATACCAGCTTTCTCTCCCAGAGTGTGTCAGGAACAGCAGTGAGAACGTTAGGATCTCGATTTGGTCACCTGCTGTATGATTCATGCATATGCCTATCTGAATCCCCTCCAAACTCCGTGTCACTTCTCCTCTAGGAACCTTGCAAAGGCCCTGTTTTCAGTGTACTTGCTCCATGGTGGTCAAGGGGAACTTGCATTACCTTCTGGTCTTTTTATTCTGTGGCATCTATCTATGTGTGGCTTTCTAGGCCAGTTTCATACTGTTTGTATTCCTAGAACTTTGTTATAAATTTAAGCAGGAAGTATGGTGCCTCCAGATTTATTCTCCTTTCTCAAGATAGCTTGGGCACTTTTAGGTCTTTTTCTGCCTCTATACAAAAGTCAGGACTTTTTTTTCTATTTCTGTGAAAAATATCATAGGAATTTTCATAGGAATTGCCGTGAATCTATAGATTGTTTTAGGTAGTATGGACATTTTAAGGTTACTTTTGTTGTGGAAAACACTGGATATAGGAATTCTGGATGAAATACATAATACACACAGCTTCCCTTATCTGCAACAGTCACAGATAAGATTCAGAGTATTCTGTGACTTCTCATGTGCTTCAGCATTTTGTAGTGACGGATGTGAACTGATAACTTTTCTCTTAAGTTTTAGGTCTTCTTCTTCATCTTGAAATCTGATGCATATAATTACACCTTAACCACTGTCTCAAGAATGATTTTGGCTAATAGAATTGGATTTAATATGAATCTTTTTTTGACATTTATTTATTTTTGAGGGGGTGCAGAGAGAGAGGGAAACAGAGGAACAGAAGCAGGCTTGGCATTGACAGCAGAAAGTCCGATGCAGGGCTTGAACTCAGGAACTGTGCCATCACGACCTGAGCTGAAATCGAAAGTCAGATGGTTAACGGACTGAGACACCCAGGTGCCCGAATTTACTATAAATCTTTACGTCTGATGTGAGTTAAGTCTCTGAACACAGTTGATGACAAAGAAAGCAATGGCCGTATACGTATCATGAAACAATCTACTAACCATTCAGAAACGAGCATTGGATCACATTCTTATTCCACAGTGGGATGAAGTCCAATTTTGTGGCTTTTCTTTCACCTATTACTCCAGAAATTGTATGTTTTTCCATTTCCCCGGCCACCCTTCTAGTTCTTTCTGCTGCATAGCGACTACACAAGGCAAGGGTATTTTACAATGCCTCGGGATGGTCACACAATGTTTTCAGACAGTGCCATTTTCGTTCAGATTCTTATTTTCCCTGATGTTTGGAGAAATCTCATAATTTAATGGTGATATGATTACCTTCCCCTCAAAACCAGCAGTTACCTTGTTGCTACTTCAGATAATAGATGGCTTCCAAGAGCAAATGAGGGTGACTTCCACAGCCTGGGGTGCCTCTGGTGTAGACTCCCCCACCTCTGGTCTTCTGCCCCGTGGCTATCAGGAGACAGGGACTAGGACTGAGTCAGAAGAGACCCTGTTTGTTCATACCCAGCGCGGGCTTTGAAATTCCCAGTGGACTCACTCCTGGAGGACTGCCCACTAAGTTTCTCCAAAGAGACAAGAGGCCATTTCATTGGGGAGGGCAGAAAATATTCCCAGGGATGGGGTACATGTGGAATGAACTAGAAGCATGGCCAGGATGTGAGAAGCAGATGCATGCCCTCAGTCTGCCTTTCCAGGCAAGAAACTTGGGACTGAGGCCACCAGGGACATGGAGGAGATGACTCGGGGCAAGATGTCACCCTGTCACTCAGTGTCCCAGGCTCCCTGCAGTCATTGATTCTGTGTAGTCCCAATATATGCCTCTTTCAAGGTCTCCCCCAGGGGACATCAGGGTGACCAAGGGGCAGTAAAAGAGAGGAAGTTAATTTGCATGAAGCACCTCTCCTCCTCATAGTCTGCAGGCATGAAAAGGCCCAGAGGAGACCCCAATCCAACCCAAGAACATGAGGAGGCAAGACCTGTGAGGATCCCCACCATGGCCTGGATGGTGCTTCTTCTCAGGTTCCTTGCTTATGGCTCAGGTCAGGGGAAGAGACTGCTTTCTTGGAGGGCACATAAAATCAAGGTTTCAGGGTGACCCTTGCCTCTCATAATAACACATGTGCCTCCTTTTGGTTTTAGGAACCAATTCTCATACTGTGGTTATCCAAGAGCTATCACAGTCAGTGTCTGCAGGAGGCATGGTGACACTCACCTGTGACTAGCTCTGGGTCAGTATCTATCAGTAACTTCCCTGGCTGGTACCAACAGACTCCAGGCAGGGGTGCCCACCCCCTTATCTACCATAAACAATCACCTGTCTCAGGTCCTTGATCACTTCTCCAGGTCCATCTCCAGGAACAAAGCCGTCCTCACCATCACAGGGGCCAGCTTGAGGATGAGGCAGATTAGCACTGTATGCTGTCTCCGGGTAGTGGCATTCCACAGTGATCTCAATCTATGGAGAAGTGCAACCAGGGCTCAGAATGTCTCAGCCCTGAGCAGCAGGGAAGCAAGCGAGGGGGAGGATGGTCAACCCCACCATGGGAAGGGAGGCTCCCTAGCCTGATTCTGCTGTGCAGTGGTTCATCCCGATGTGCCCATCCCATCTCTCCCAGTGTGTGTCCATCTCACCAGTGTGACCCCCAAGACTGGGCTTCCTTTCTGCACATATAATGAAGGGGAGGGGGTTCAGCACCTAAATATATCAACAAATGGTCAGAGCCAGCAACCTCAGCAACCTGCTCCCTGTGAGATGCTTATTCAAATGACATTAAGAGCCATGTTGTCATTCACTAATCTGCTGATGGAGACCAACTGAATAAGTTATGCAGGCCAAGCCATCAGTCAGGCAAATACTGTAACACCCACATCCTTCCTATGGGGGACAGAAGGCGTCTCTAAAGCCCTGGTTGTCTGTGATGTTTCCACGCCTCTCAACATGTCACACCGTGGTCTCAGTTTGACACGGGGACAACAGACCCATCACCTGCCCTCCATCTGCTCTCCCACCTGACTTCCCCTGTGTCAGTCAGGGCATTCCTGTCTCTGTGGGCATCACCCTCTAGCCACGTAACTCTCTGGACCATCACTCCCTCTGCCACAGCCTGCGGTCCATTCAGTTACCTCCCTCTGTCCCACTTGGGGACACAACCCATTTCACCCTTCCTGTTTTCTCTGCTGTCATCTTCCCCCAACCATCCCCCAGGGTTGCCTTCTAATTCTCTTTGCCCCAAAATCTGTCTTAGAACTTCCTGCAGAACTAAATCTCTAATGAGCAGCACTGACCAGGAGAAGCCCAGCTGGAATGAAAAGACTCCCAGCACAGGGATGGGAGGTTGCAGGATGGCCCAGCAGTGGTCCTACTGGAATCCCGGGCCCTGCTCTGTCCCCATACCCTCAGCAGCCTCATCAGAGTTTGTGGAGTCCTTTCTGCCATGCTCCAGAAAGGCACAGATTTCCATAATCTGTGTCCTTCTCTGTGAAGGTTTGTGACCGCTCACCAAGTTCCTGTTCACTCATCACCCAGAGTCAGCCTGCCCCCTAGGAGCCCCCTGTGGGGGCAGATCCCCTGCTCTCTGTTCCCTGCATCTTGTCATCAGCTCCACCGGGATTCCTAGACTGTCCTGGGTCAAGATTGCTCCTGTTCTTCCCACTATAGCCCCACCCAAGGAAAAACCCGGTTCAGGGAGAGAACACCAGGACTGCACCTCCATCCTTCTCTGAAGGGTCTGTCTCACGTGGTGGAAGCACAAACATCAGGGACGCAGGTAAAGGAGAGCATTGGCAGCAGTGGGAAAGAACGAGAAAGTGGAAAGAATGAGACGTTTGCCCGGAGAGCAGCAGGGGTTGCTGTGAGATCATGTCTAAGGGTTTCTGCAGGACGGGGGATCCAGCTGGCAGTCCTGCACTGACAGGAGGCCCCAGGTCTGGGCCCCCGTGTTTCCTGTGGGGACAGGGCAGGTGTGTCCCATCAGGGCCTGGTGGAATCCCCTGGACTTTGACCTGTGTGTGGTCCCCTCAGCTGCTGCCTCCAGGCCCACCCAGGGGGAACGCAGTGCATCAGGAAGTCTCCGTGTCCAAGGGCCACAGACCCTGTGTGTGCACATGGAGAAGAGGCAGGTGTGGGTCCCATTTGCATGAGCAGCCCCTCCTCTCTGAGGCCTGTGCACAGGGCATAAGAGAGACCCGGGGCAGACAAGCCCCAGCTCTGGGCCTAAGAAGGGGGTGTGTCACCATGGCCTGGATCCCCGTCCTCCTCGTGCTCCTCTGTCACTGCGCAGGTAGGGATAGGATCCAGGTCACCAGGGTGGGCCCGCAGCCAGAGTCAAATCCCTGTGGCTCAGCTCCCTAATCTCATGTACCCTGTCCCTTGTCTTCCGTCTGCTGTGTCTGTGTTTGCAGGTTCCCTGTCCCAGCCTGTTGTGACTCAGCCAGCCTCCCTCTCTGCATCTCTGGGAGCCACAGCCAGACTCACCTGCACCCTGAGCAGGGACATCAATGTTGGAGGCTATAACATATACTGGTACCAACAGAATCCAGGGAGCCCTCCCCGGTATCTCCTGTACTACTACTCAGACTCCAGTACACAGTTGGGACCTGGGGTCCCCACCCGCTTCTCTGGATCCAAAGATGCCTCAGCCAATGCAGGGCTTCTGCTCATCTCTGGGCTGCAACCTGAGGACGAGGCTGACTATTACTGTGGTATATATCATGGCAGTGGGAGCAGCTATCGTTACTCACAGTGATTCAGATAACGAGGAAGTGAGACAAAAACCCCTGCATCTCTTTTATTGAGAAGCTTCAGTGGAGGCTTGTGTATGGGACACCACTGTGGGAACACCTGTCTTTGAGGAGGAAGGAGTGGCACAGTGTTATTGCCTGACACAGCACAGGCATCCTAGGAGTGCACACAGGTGAGGGAATAGAGCCCAGTACACATGCCCCAGGGTCTACAATAGGTAGACCCTTTGTGATTCTACAAACCCAGTTGGAGGTTTTAGTCACATTCGGTTTGCAGAAATGACTGAGTTTAGATGTCCTAGCTGAAGCCCAGAAGGTATCTGTGTCCTGCTAAAGGGTCAATCAGGGAACATAAAAAAAAGTCTACGGTTTGATTGAACGACCTTCCTCCCCCTGGGACTGGGCAACATAAGGATGGTTTTCCTGGAAAGAAACCTGGTCATGGCTACGCTGCCTTCTTTCTCTCTTAGGACCTGTGGCTTCAATACGCATATGCCTAATTGTTGCCCCTTCCCCCCTCCAATTTAATCCACTTTTGAACTTTGTGTCCTCCAGAATGCAAGAATTCCATATATGAATGATGGTTCAACAAGGATTCCAGCCCGGGGCAACAGAGGATCCGCCCCTCCTAAATCCCATGGACCAGGCCACCAAGGAATTTCACTCAAATCACCCGTCAGCATTATAGTATAATAACATGCTCTGGTCTATAACTGCACAGAACCCCAGACGGACAGACAAGTTTATGTATGGACAGCACACCCCCACTGTTCAACATGAGCCGCTACTGAAGATGAGACCTCTGCCCAAATGGCAAGGATTTGTCATTGTTGATCTAGCAAGCGGGAACATAGAGGCCAGTTTTAGGCGACAGGCTTGAGCAATGGTCACCTGAGTATGGTAGAAGGTCCCACAGTGACGAGTGGGCTGGATGCAAACAGGCCCGTTAGACAAGTCACCTCAAAATATCTATAAGCCCTAGCTGACTCCTACCCAGACACAGGTACCAAAAAAGGAAAAAAAAAGCCAAATATTTCACACCTCCTTACCTTCCCCTCTTGACCACAGCCCCCACCACTGCCTCCTGGGAGACCATCTCTGCTTTGCTGTCCTGCCTGCTGCTCCCTTACAGTGTATTCCCTAAACTTCTATCTCCTTTGCTCTGCTTGGGTGAATTCTTTCACCACCCATGCTGCTGGCCTACACCTGATTGGGTTGCCCAACAATCCAAAGTTTACTCCTAAATTAGTCTAAGAAAGCAAAAACCTTTGTTGCACAGGTGGTAAGGAGGCTGTACTGAAAATGGCGTCCCCAGTCTCACAGGTAATTATGACACAATGGTGCCACAGGCCCACTAAACTGGGACACTGGGCTGGTGCTCCTGGAATAGACTTTCCAGCACAAACAAACTTCAAGGTTGAGGTGACAGATGTTTCCTAGGGTCTGGAAACTCTCATGACTAACTCCCCCAACAGCAGGCCCATCTGGACCAAGAGAGAGACAGAGGCATAGACAGACAGAGGGAGAATGTTCTCCAGTCTGTTTGGTTGGCCAAAAAGTTGCACCCAAACAGGTACATTTTCCAGACTGTGAACACCAGGCAGAATATGCTCACTAGTCATAAAGCCAAGATATTAAGGTCATACAAGATGAAAGAGAAATCCACATGTGTTTATAATAACAATAATGATAATATATAATTATTATTATTAGTTTATTCTGGCTAGGCCTTGGTTTCTTGCAGCCACACTAATCACTTGGAGGGATGTGGCATGGGGTTGGGAACTGAGGGGTGCTTTACAGTATACCTTCTTTCATGGAAGTTTTCCTGAGATTGACAGATTACCTAGTATCAATCTAATTTATTCTGCGACCAATTTATACTAACACATGTGTCTTCTTGAAGTGCTGAGTGCTCTAAATGCTTTGAAGACCTAAGCTATGGGGAACTAGATGGCTCAGTTGGTTAAGCATTCCCATGTTGGCTCAGGTGATGATCTCATGGTTCATGGGTTTGACCCCATATTGGGCTCTGTACTGACAGCTGAGAGCCTGGCACCTGCTTCCAATTCTGTGTCTCCATCTCTCTCTCTGCCCCTCCCCTGCTCACACTCTGTCTCGCTCTCTCAAAATAAATAAATAAACACAGACAGTGTAAAGGTGGGGAATGGACAGAAGCCTGAGACAAAGGAGAGGTGACAGGGTGCGCATCCAAGAGGGTGTGAAATTTTTCTGCTCAGGAGACTAGAGAGCAGGATGCAGCCATTTTAGCCCGTAGCAGACCCACACTTACCCACCCCAGTGAGTGAAGCAGCACCACCAAATGGAGAATGGAGCCATTACACAGAGCCCTATCCATCTGCAACCTCTGGGCACATCCCCCAGAGCAAGGCAAACCCCTTCCATGGGCTGAATCTGGGGACCATATTGTGCTACAAAGTTTCAGTTCTAGGAGACACTGGATCTAGCTTCTTTCAATTTCATTTTGTTTGCTTGTTCGTTTGTTCTTTTGTTTGCTCCAGTTTTTGTTGTTGTTTTTATTTCTTTTCTTTCTTGGATAAAAAAAGAGCAAAACTTTTTACTCTATTTTATTTTCTTCATTTTGTATAATTTTATTTTTTTAAAAATATTGTAAATTTGTAAGCTGTTTTTCTTTTCTCTTTTTTCTCTTTTCCATCAAAGATCTCTCCTCAAGCAGACCAAGACACATCTAGCATCTAGCTTCCTTTTCTTTGCTTATTTTAAAAAATTTGTTTAATTTTAATTTTTAATTTTAATTTATTATTATTTTTTCCCCAAAGTGACAAGATGGAGAAATTCACCCCAAAAGAATGTAAAAGGAGAAATGATGTGCAGGGATATAATCAACACAGATATAAGTAAGATGTCTAAATTAGAATTTAAAACCATGATTATAAGAATTCTAGCTGAGATTGAAAAAAACATAGTAGACCCCTGAGAATCCCTTTATGCAGAGACAAAAGAACTAAAATCTAGTCAAGCCCAAGTTGTAAATGCTGTAACTGAGATGCAATCTTGAATGGATGCCATGACAGTGAGGATGGATGAAACAGAGCACAATCAGTGTTACAGAAGATAAAATTATGGAAAATAATGATGCCGAAAAAAAAGAGAAAAACAAAGGCAAAAGATGACAACACAGGATTTAGAGAACTCAGGGACTTACTAAGAGGCATACGTTCATATCATGGGTGTCCCAGAAGATGAAGAGAGAGAAAAAGGGGAGAACATATATGTGAGCAAATTATAGCTGAAAAGTTCCCTAATCTAGGGAAGGTACAGACATCAAAATCCAAAAGGACAGAGAGCACAAATTAGATTCAACAAATAATGGCCATTACCAAGGCATATCATAGCTAAATTCACAAAATACACAGAAAAACTGAGAGTCATGAAAGCAGCATGGTGGAAAAGGTCCTTAACCTCTAAGGGAAGACAGATCAAGGTCGCAGCAGATCTGTCCACAGAAATTTGGAAGGCCAGAAAGGAGTGCCAGGATATACTCAATGGGCTGAATGGGAAAAATATGTAGCCAAGAATCTTTCCTCCAGGAAGGCTGTCATTCAGAATGTAAGGAGAGATAAAGAGTTAACAGGGAAACAGAAGCTAAAGGAATTTGTGACCACTAAACAAATCCTGCAAGAAATTTTAAGGGGGAGACTCAGAATGGAGAAGACTCCAGGGTGCCCAGCCTCTTCGCTGGATCTAAAGATGCCTTGGCCAAGTCAGGGCTTCTGCTCCTCTCTGGGCCGCAGCCTGGGGACGAGGCTGACTATTACTGTGCTACAACTCATGGCAGTGGGAGCGGCTTTCATTGCTCACAGCATCTCAGATAGCGAGCAAGCGAGAGAAAATACCTGTGCACAAAGATCATGATTCCCAGCATCTTTTCAGTATGAAACTTACCTGGAGACACATGCAGATGGGATTCTTCTGCAGAAAGATCTTTCCTTGAACAGGGAAAATAGAAATGCTCATGTTTGAATGTAATGTGAGAAAAAATTGGGCATCCCGGGAAGACACTGACAGTTGACATAACAGAGGCCAACCGCACGTCCCCACGGGGTCTGGAGAAGATGCACAGGAATAAATACTGTGTCTGCACCTGAACGTGCTGCCCAGCAAACATTCATCCACACATCAGTGTCACCATGTGGTCCTTAAAGGGCTTTGTGTCACTACTGATGTACCCACAGGTGACATATGGACAATAACCCTAGTCATAGTCAAAGTGCCCTCTGTCTGAACCAGCTACATGTGAATCTGGACCAGATCCTGCAGACTCTCCCTGCCAACACCCCCCAAACCCTCCCTCCTCTTTTCCCATCTGTTCCCATGTCCCTCAGACCTTCAGTCTCTCCCTCTGGCTCTTCAGGTCTGACATCCATCTCCATATTAGGATTTCAGAGGAAACTAGAAGTGATCTTGCTGTAGTTTCCTATCTCCAGGGTCCATCCCTCGGGAGGAAAATGGACAGAACATACAGCTGCATGTAGACCCCTCACATTCCCTTCCAGTTCTCAGACAACTGGGGAGTCCCCTGTCCCTCTGTCAACCCCTTTGGATCAGACCCCCAAGCAGCTTCACCTCCATCCCTGCCCCATTACACAGGAGTGTCTGTGTTTGGAAGAAGCAAACCTCTCCCAGCCGGTGCTGACCCACATCTGCACCCTGAGAAGTGACACCATATATAGGCACTGGCAGAAGGCAAAGAGCCATCCCTGGTTTCTGCTGAGATCCAAATCAGAGTCAGATGCACTCCAGGGATCTTGGGTCTCCTATCATTTTCCGGATCCAAAGATGCTTTGACCAGTTCAGGTTTTCTGATATCTCTGGACTCCAGCATGAGGACAAGCTGACTATTACTGTCTCATATGCCACGATAGTGCTAATGCTTATGTAGTGCGTCAGTCCCATTGGGAAGTGAGACAAAATCTCCCTTCACCCTCTGGGTCTGGTGACGTTACCCTTCAGGTGGCTCAGGGGGTGACTTCTGTGCTCAGATCTTCAACAGACCCTCCGTTGTCCCAGAGACAGATGATGTGACACTGTCATATCCTTTCCTTCAGTTATATTTTTAGACTGATGACCCATTCTCACCGTGCTCATGTTTTCAAAGGCAAACTTTGTTGCTGAGAGATAAAGAAAATATTCAGTGGAGATGTCCGAGAAGAAAAGGTGTTGATTCCCAATCAGCTCTAGGGCTCAGTCGCAGATGGTTTGGGTCTGATTGCTTCAATTCTGGCCTTCAGGTTACAAAAACAGAATGAGGAGATAAATGGTAGTCTATATAGAGGCAATAAACCATCAATACATAAAAATAAAAGCAGTTCCATTTATAGTGATATAATTATGCAATTCTTAAGGATGTATTTTGGAAAAATTGAAAGCCTTGTATATGGAAAACTACAAAGCATCGTAAGAGAAATTAGAGAAAACTGGAATGAATGAATAGATATTCCTTGCTTGTCGATCAATATGCTGAATTGGGTTAAGGTAAGAATTCTTTCTTTTTTTAAGTTTGTTTGTTTTTGAGAGAGAGAGAGAGAGAGAGAGAGAGAACGAAAGAGGGGAAGAGAGAGAGAAACCCAAGCAGACTCTGCACTGTCAGCACAGAACCCTCTGATGGGCTCGATGCCATGAACCGTGAGACCACAACGTGTGCAGAAATCATGAATAGTACGCTGTGCCACCCTGGTGCCCCAGAAATCATTCTTTCTTAGATTGTCATTCAGTAGCTGGTGTCAATAGCACCCTAGCACAAAATAGACAAAAAATGGAATATGTCACACAAATAAGCAGAAAACTATTTCAAAGAAAATATTAAAAAAACAGTATTCAGTTATATACATGTATCACAAGAAATACACACAACGATGAAATGGGGTGTATTGTGGGTATGCAAGGCCAGTTTTATATTAAACAATCAGTCAATGTAATCTCTAATATTAACAGGCGAAATAAGAAAAACCCTGGGGCACCAGATTGGCTCAGTTAAGCATAGGACTCTTGATTTCAGCTCAGGTCATGATCTCAGGGTTCCTGAGGTCAAGTGCTCCATGGGGCTCCATGCTGACAACATGGAACCTGCTTGAGATCCTTTCTCTCCTCTTCTCTCTCCCCCTCCCCAGCTCAAGCTATCATTCTCTCTCTAAATAAATAAATGAATACACTGAATTTTAAAAATTATTTTAAAAAAACCTGGTCTTATCAATCAATACAGAAAAAGCATTTCACACAATGCAAAACCTATTCATGACAAAGAATGAGAATGAATGAATGAATGAATGAATGAAAAAGACAACATTTCTCAGAGAATGAAAATAGAGGAGCACATCCTCAGCTTGATAAAGAAAATGATGAAACACCACAGCTAACACACACTGAGGTGAAGCTCTGAAAGCTTTTCCCCCAGGGTGGCAACCAAGGTCATCATGTCCAGTCTCAACACTGCTGTTAGCCATAGGACTGGATGTGCCTGACCAAACCATAAGGCAAGTCAAACAATGAGAGGCATACAGACTAAGGAGAACAAGAGCCAAAGGTCCCTATTTTCAGGCCAGAGGATGATATAGGGGAAAAATACAAAGGGAGCTATGAATATGTATGTAAATATATGAATTCAAAGGGTAATAAGCAATTTCGGGAAGGTGGCGGAACACAAGATCAATGTAGAAAGATCATTTAGTTGCGTCTATATGAGCATTAAACTTGTGAAAAACAATGTAAAAATAACACTTCAAACCACTCCATGATGAAGTATTTGGGTGAATATTTAACAAAACATGTACAGGACATGGATGCTGAAATCTCGACAATGCTGGGAATGTAATCAAAGTGGATCCAAAACCGTGGAGGGATATGTTGTGTTCAAGGATTAGAAGAGTCAATATAGTAGAGATGACAATTCTTCCCAACTTGTAGAGAAGTGTAATTCAATTCCTATCACAAGACAGAGTGGTGTGGATGGAAGGTAGACACAGTGGCCAAAGTAACAGAACAGAAAACTCAGAACCAAACTCACAAAAGCATGGATAAGAAATACTTATGGATACTTATGGATAAGAAAACCTTATTGACAAGGTTGCAGAAGCCTTTCAGAGGAGGAAGGATGGCCTTTGAACAAATGTCCACAGAACCACTGGATGTCCATCGAGAGAAATGAAGCTCACCAAAAACTCTCACTCCATAAAAAAATTCACTAAAAGGATTATTGACATAATTGTAAAGTATACAGTTGTAAACATAAAAATGGAAAAAGTCATCAGGCTCTAGGGTTTGTATAAACATGTTTAGATAAGACCCCATTAGCACAAGCCATAAAAAAACTGATCCATTGGACTTCATCAAAGATAAATTCATTGTTTTCCCTTTCCTTGATAAATCACTTAGCCACTAAATGAGCTAAAAAATCGCAGATTAAAACAAAACCCAATTTATTGGACACTCGTTGGCATCCATCGCTACAATGCATAGGAGCTGAAAAACATTCCCAAGGTTTACAGATGCTACATTGCACACCAGTGCAGGGATGTGATGTCAGCAGCATCTTCTGCCAGATGTCAACAACTTACCACTAACGGGAGGTAATGTTTGCATCTCACAGAGACCAGGACTCCTTCTGAGAGTGCAAAATACTGCAGTCATCACAGGCAGTATTATGGGATCACGTTGGCCATGATTCAGCTCAAGGATGTGTGAACAAACGGAGCTGAGGAAACCAGCTGGGCTCTCAGGGCTGTTGGACACAGTGAGGTATGTGCCTGTCAGCCAAGAGGGGGCGCTGTGGGAGTACCCTGTGGTATCTTCACAACTGCTCAGAGCCTGGGCCTGGGGACTGGGCTCTGAGCTCCCTGATGGGAAGTCGGCACGTGTGTCCCTTCTGGTGTGGCAAGGTCCCCCGAGCAGGGACCTGTGCGTTGTGCATGCAGGTGCTTCCTCCCAGGGTTCTCCCCAGTGGTGAAGCCAACCTCCATCGTCCCCAGGGTATGTCCTTCAGCTGGGCTGAAGCACCAGGGCTCAGGGAGGGGCTGGGCAGTCACTAGATGGACTTCATTTGCATGGACAGCTCCTCCTGCAGCAAGGGTGGAGGAGAAAAGGAGGCCTGGGGCAGCCCAGCCCAGTGTGGGTACTAGGGTCTATGTCACCATGGCTTGGACTCTTCTAGTCCTCATGCTTGTGTCTCAATGGACAGGTAGGGGCTTGCCTCAGGGACACAGGGGGATCTCAAAGGGTGCTTGCCATGCTCAGCATCCTGGGACATTTTCCTTGCATTTCTGGTTCCATCACTGACGAGTGTCTGTGTTTGCAGGTTCCCTGTCCCAGCCTGTGCTGACCCAGCCGTCCTCCCTGTCTGCATCTCCGGGAACAACAGCCAGACTCACCTGCACCCTGAGCAGCGGGTTCAGTGTTGGAAGCTACTACATATACTGGTACCAGCAGAAGCCAGGGAGCCCTCCCCGGTATCTCCTGTACTACTACTCAGATTCAAATAAGCACCAGGGCCCTGGTGTCCCCAGCCGCTTCTCCGGGTCCAAAGATGCCTCGGCCAATGCAGGGCTTCTGCTCATCTCTGGGCCACAGCCTGAGGACGAGGCTGACTATTACTGTGCTACAGGTTATGGCAGTGGGAGCAGCTACCGTTACTCACAGTGACTCAGATAACGAGGAAGTGAGACCAAAACCCCTGGGTTCAGAGACCTTGTCTCCGAGCCTCTTTTATTGAGAAGCTTCTGTGGAGGCTCCTGTAGGGGAGAGTCCTCTATGGTGAGACCTGTCCTTGAGGAGGTTGAAGTGACACACAAGAAATTTAATAGAGAACATATGGGAATCAACAGAGACCTTGAAATTCAAAAGACACCCAGAGCAAAAATGAGGTCTATGTTTTTCTGAATTACATGGATGAGGTAGGGTTCTAGTATTCAATGCAAAGAAATGCACATCACAGAGAGAAGAAGAAGAGTAGAGTAGATGTTTCATAAACAATATGTGCAGGGCCCCTGGGAAACGATGGGACACAGAGAGAGGACTGTGACTAAACAGGCTTTGCTGGCCCCCTTTGCCCCACGGTCTGCCCCACCCCATGTCCATATCCTAGTGCAGTTGTCTGTGGTGCCAGCTGTCTTCCCGGAACAGGTGCTACCACTGAATTTTTTAGTCAGTTGAAGAGACATGAAGAGCTTTTCCTGAGTGTATGGGCATCGACTGCTTTTTAACTCAAAATGACCATCATGCCAGGGTGCCTGGGTGGCTCTGTCTGTTAAGCGTCTAATTTCTGCTTGCGTCATGGTCTCATGGTTCGTGGGATCAAGCCCTGAGTGGGGCTCTGTGCTGACAGTTTGGAGCCTGGAAGCTGCTTCAGATTCTGTGTCTCCCTCTCTCTCTGCCCCTCCCCCACCGATGCTCTGGTGCTCTCTGTCTCAAAAGTAAGTAAACATGCGAACATTTGTTAAAAATAATAAATAAAAAAACTTCATGCCGAGTGGCTCATCGAGGGGAGGCCTGCCCTTGTGTCCTGCAGTTCCAGTAAGAATTTGCTATGGCCGAGGTCAAAGGTTGCTGTCTGCGCGCTTCTCTTGGATTTTGACGGTTCCCTGTCTCACCCGTGGGCCTTTCATCTATTTTGAGTTCATTTTTGATATATGGTGTAAGAAAGTGGTGCAGTCGTTCTTCTGCACGTTCTGCACGTTGCTGTCCAGTTTACTCCACACCATTTGTTGAAGACACTGTCTTCTTCCCATTGGATATTCTTTCCTGCTTTGTCCAGCATGAGCTAGTGTATAGTGTCCTGGACTTGACACTTTCCAGGTTCCTCTGTCTCCCCAGGAGTCATTGTCAACCTGTGCTCACCCAGCCTTCATCAGCGTCACAATCGAGGAAACAGAATCCCCATGAGCAGGAAACCCAGTGACAGCGAGTGTCACTGGAGTCCCATCAGCAGGGCAGGACTTGCTTTGAACACCTGCTCTCCTGGGGTGAGGCTGAAGCTCAGGGATCCGTGGGTGAGTCTCTGTCCCCATGGGCGGCTGAGCCCCCAACCATGTCTGGGTTCCAGGTAGCGCATGAAGCTGATCAGTGCATTGATTCTGGGACAGCAGCCTCAGTGTTGCTCCCTTGGAGCTCAAGGCCCACGGGGACACGAGGCACACTCTGCATCCTCTCAGGGCTGGACTGTCACCCCCAGACACTCCAGTGACACCTCCAGCCAGGATAGGCCTCTGCTGAAACGTCTGTCTCAACTCAGGGCTACAGGGCCTGTGACCTCAGAGACACAGTGCCCCTTATCTCCACCTCAGCTGGAGTCAATATGGGATCTTTGAAAGAATTTTCTGGGTCAAATTGGCCTTAGCTAGTGGAAAATCATTCCTCTAATCAGCGGCGGCTGACTGAGCAATTTTTCTATCCTGAACACGGTGAACACAAGACACAGTGACCATTGCTTTACCCACCCGGAGAGGAGTCTGACCCCTCATCGTTCCATGCAGCAAACTCTGTGTTTGTTCATTCCACCAGAGAGATCAGTGTGAGGTTCACTGGAACAGGCTCCTCATGGTGTTTCCCAGGGCACCATGTTGGGCTTTCCTACTTTACCTGTTAGACCAGACCTAATATGCAAAATCTTTATTAAAATAATAATAAGAATAGTAATAACAAAAATGAATCAAGTGATTTAAGCAAGGTATTGGCCCCTCTTCAACCAAGAACTAAATGTCACATATTTTCCATTATGTTTTCATGCATTTGGCAACCACTATTTTAAATCATATTCTGTCTGCAAGAAACATGGGTCCGGGGAAACACACTCGCAATTGAACCTGTACCTTCCCATTGAAACTGTCACTGAGTTTAAATCACTCTTTCGGAGCTGAGTTTTTGGAAAAAATGACACATCCGTTTTAAGGTAACAGTTGTCTAATAGGTGATTAACACATGAAGTCTGCCAACAGGTCCCTGTCAGAACACCTACAGCTGTCACTCCTTCCCTCCTAGAACTTCTGGCAGGTTTGCCCTTTGTGCTCTGAGGTCAATGCCACACACAGCCTCGCTTGGCAGGGCTCTTGCAGAGTTGGGTCTATGTGCTTGCAGAACAGATTATAGGAGGGAATCTGTGCCCACAGTGTGTGGAGAACTGTTTTCTAAGCTGGTGGAAATGGTGACAGATGACCAAGTTTTTTAGGGCTTAACCCTTCTAGGAACAGACACGAGGGCTTCTATACAACCCAGAAAGGAGTGCTCCCCAACTCCTCAGGGCTGTGTGAACATGTGTGGAAGGGGAGTTCCGGAGACCAGGGAGGAATCCCATAAGAGGAACGGCCAGCCTCCTGGACGGAAGGGAACACCTGTCCATGGAGACCTGTCACTGTTCTGAGCTTGATCATGATCTCAAAGGAGTGTGTCCCAGAGATGCCAGCTCAGTCTTGACCCATGAACGAGCAAGGGAGCAGTGGGGAGGCTGGAGCTGTCTCTCTGATGGGCGCTGGTCACCATGTCACACAATGGTGTGTCTGTGACTGGACACTAGGGGTCACTCAGGGCCTGGTTCTGAGGGGTCAGGGTTATTGAGACTTGAATCTGCCACCTGGCACTGCCTTTGCCTTCTGCTCAGGGCTCCCATCTGGGACCTCCCCACCCCCTGGCCCCACACAGCCCCTGCCCTGCCCACCCCTGACCTCCTCAGGATGAGGGACCAACCGGGGCCTGTGAAGGGTCAGAGAGCTGGGGGTCTCATGCATGGATGGGTCCTCCCTCTCTCAGAGGATGACGAGGGGAAGGAGGGGTTAGGGAAGGTCTGCTCAGCTGTGGGGTCACAGAGGGCAGGAGCAGTCATGAGGAACGGCTTCCACCAAGGACTGGGTCTCTCTCTTCCTCATCGTACTTGCTCACTGCACAGGTGACTGGATGCAGAGACAGGGGAAGGGGCCCTGCTTGCTCCTCTTGTCTCTAGACCCCAGCCTCATCCTCTCTGTCTCTTCTTCTTCCAGGGTCCTTGGCCCAGTCTGGGCTGACTCAGCAGCCATCTTCAGTGTCTGGGTCCCTGGGCCAGACACTCACCATTTCCTGCACTGGAAGCCCAGCCAACATTGGGGCTGGTTATTGTGTGTTTTGGTACCAACACCCCCCAGGAATGACCCCTAAAGCCATTCTCCACGAGAACACTTGGCCTTTGGGGGTCCCAGTTCTCTGGCTCCAAGTCTGGCAACACAGGCTCCTTGACCATCACTGGGCTCCAGGAGGACGACGAGGCTGATGATCACGGCTCAGCGTGGGACAAGAAACTCATTGCTTATGCAGTGCCCAGTCCTTTGGAGAAGTGAGACAAAAATCTGCTGTTTCCCCAGCAACGGGGGTCCTCTTGCAGCCTCCTCCCTTTGGCCAAGTCAGCTGCTTCCTTCGTTTGCTGTAAACTGTAGTGTGAGAACAATGTCAAGGAACTTTGGTTAGCAAATGATCCATATTCTATTAACCTCAGGCCCCCAAGCCTGTCCCCGGCTGGAGCACATTGTAGGAGATTCTCCTACCGGGGAGAAATTCCTGGGTGTCAGGGGCCAGCTGCCCTGGGGACAGAGTCCGTGACAGGTCAGGACAGAGCCAGGAACAAAGAGTCCAGGTGTGCCTGACTGTTGATACCCTACTGCCCAGATAATGTGCATCCATAGCACTTCCTGAACACCTAGTGTGTGCCACAAATGACTCTAGGGGTGTGGGTCCCATGTGGATGTGACAGGAAGGGTCCCCATGTTCAGGGAGTCGACAGTGTCTGGGAGAAGAGAGAGGACACAGAAGCTAAACATGTTGTAAAGGAAGGTTGTCAAAAGTCCTCTCCATGAATATCCTTGACGATGAAACACATTGCAGGAGCATGGGAGTAACATGGTCACTGTACATGAGAAGCCATAAAAGTGGTCATGGCCAAAGACATGAGTAGAGTTCATTACGATGCAATTGACAAGAAAATGTGTTTATTCCTGTGACACACAACACAAACACATTTTAAAGGTAAGTAGAGAACGTTACCTAGTTATAAGCAACATATAAGACTTCTGAAATATTATAAATAATTTGTTTTCAATGAATGACATTTCTGATAAACACAGGAAGTATTTTGGTAAAACAGAGTGCTTGTATTCTAGGCAGATAAGGTTAAAAGTGAATAAACCTTTTATTTCCATTTTTAATAAGAGCAGACCAATAGTTCAAGAAAATTTTGGCCTTTTAACCCAGAGAAAACACAATTTTAATTTTTCATCCATGCATTTTGATATGAAACCTCATTTATTTACTGAATATTTTAAAAATTTAACCAGTACTGACCACACTTAAAATTCCTTTCCAGGTTTCTTTCCCAAAATCCTACTACAGCTTTCTCTTAAACATTTAGATCTCGATCTAAGGATTCTTTGAATAACCGGACTCATGTTAGGACAAAATTGTTTTTCTTTTCCTTCAACACAAAATGTATTCCCTTTCTTCATACTTTTTCCCCTCAAAAAACACATGTCTTACTTTCCTGGAGCACGTAGTTGTTTTCCTTATTGTTTTTAGTAGCCTAAGTTATATTTATTAGAATTCCTAACTCTAGAGACCTTAGTTTTCTAGTGAAAATTAAATAGGAAGCAACTGTGAACTGTTTGCTATGCCAGTATTCTTTAGATTAGCAAATTTATGACTACCTTTCACAATTTCTAGAAACATAATAAAATATTTAAATAAATAACAACCCAAGTTTACTAATGGACCCACATTTATCTTTATAGTTTTTCTGTACTAAGACAAAAGTAAACAGATGGTTCATACTTAAATGTTTTATTATTTTATCTTATTTACCTTACAAAACATAAAGAACTATAATTGTTAGGAAGCAATTAGTAGCAATTAGTAGATTAAATGCAATCCCTATCAAATGCCCACATGCCTATTTTTCACTCTAAGAAAAGATGATCTTAAATTTCTGTGGAATTGCAGGGACTTAGAACACCCAAAAAATCCTGAAGAAGAACACATTTTCAGGACTGACAATTCTAGTTTTCAAAACTCACTGGGGCACCTGCGTGGCTCAGTTGGTTGGGCATCCAACTTCTGCTCAGGTCATGTTCTCACGTGAGTTCGAGCCCCATATTGGGCTCTGTGCTGAAAGCTCGGAGCCTGGAGCCTGCTTCGGATTCTGTGTGTCCCTGTGTCTCCGCTCCTCCCCTGCTCGCACTCTGTGTCCATCTCTCTCTCTCTCAAAAATATATAAACATTAAAAAAATTTTTTTTTAGATTTCAAAACTCACTAAAACTTACTTATGAAGCTATAGTCAACATGAATGTGGTACCTGCCTAAGGATAGACATAGGGATAAGTAAAACATATCTCAGAGGCCAGAAATGAATCATTCATCTATGGTCAATTGATTTTCAAAAGGATGCTCAGAGAATGTACTCTGAAAAAAAAGTTCTCTCCAACCAATGGTGCTGGGCCAACTAGATATCCACACACAAAAGTATGAAGTTAGACTCTTACCACATACTATAAACAAAAATGGATGTAAAATGGATCAAAGATCTTAATTTTAGAGCTAAAACTATAAAGATCTTAGAAGAAAACAAGAAGGAAATCCCCATGATTTTTGAGCTTGGCAAGAGATTCTTCACATAGGATATCATAAGAAACACCCAAAAAAGGGGGAGGGATGATCATCAATTGGGCTTCTCAAAAGTTCCTATTTTTGTACACCCAAAGATACTATCAAGAAAGAAAATGCAACCCTAAGTACAACCGCATTTCCCAGAGGCCACTGAAGGAGATAAGAAATGCCTGGGACAGCCTAGCTCTAGCCATGGGTTCTCAGTAGGACTGTGACCACCATGGTGTAACCTCTTGTCCTTGTGTTCTCTTCTTACCTCACAGGTAAGGACGGTCCTCGGTGACCCAAAGCAGCCTCTGAGCCTATGTCCACACCTTTGGATCAGACCTCCAAGCAGCTTCACCTCCATCCCTGCCCCATCACCCATGAGTGTCTGTGTTTGCAAGTTCTTTCTGCCAGCTTGTGCTGACTCAGACACCCTCCTTCTCCGCATCTCTGAAGAATCAAATAGACTCATTTTCACCCTGAGAAATGACATCATTGTTGTTTTAAGAAATATGCATAATGGTGCCAGTAGAAGCCATGGAACCCTCCGTGATATCTCCTGCGATTCAAGGCAGGGTCAAATACCACACCAGAGATCCCAGTGCCCTGTCATTTTCTGGATCCAAAGATGTTTTGACCAATGCATCTGTTCTGACGTCTCTGGAATCTCGTGTGCAAGGAAGTGACTCTTAGTGTCATATATGCCAAGATAGTACCAATGCTTACACAGTGCTTTAGATCCATAGGGAAGTGAGAGAAATTCTCCCTCCACTCTCTAGACCTGGTGGCATCCCCTGTCAAGAGGTTCCAGGAGTGACTTTTGTTGTCAGATCTTCCAAAAGATTATTTGTTGTCCGGGAATAAGATGATCTGAGAGTGCCATATCCCTTCCTTCAGTTATATCTTCAGAGTGATCCTTATTCACCCTGTGTTCATATTTTCGAAGGCAAACTAGCTTGTTCAGAGTTACAAATGACTCAGTGAAGGAGAGCCTGGCTGTCTCAGTGGTTAGAGCATGCAACTCTTGACCTTGGGTTCGTGAGTTCAAGCCCCACTTTAGGTACAGACGTTACTTAAAAATAAACTGTTGAGGGTCACCTGGGTGGCCCAGTTGGTGGAGCGTCCAACTCTTTGATTTCAGCTCAGGTCATGATCCCAGGGTGTTGGGATCGAGTCCTGTGTCAGACTCCACACTCACTTTCTCCCTTTTTCCTGTGATAGAGCTCTGCTGAGCTCCTGAGTTCCCTGGTGCTGGGCAGTGCCTTCCCAATGAGCAGATCTGAACAGATCCCTTAACAAGGAAGATAGACAAAATGACTATTACACATGCAAAGTGATTTCCAACTTCATGTGTCATTGTGGTATTACAAATTGAACAAGGACGTACCAGAGGCCTCCCATGACCATGGCTAAAGTTCAATACAGTGCCAGCACCAATACTACCGAGGATGTGGGGCAGCAGGAACTCTCATTCACTGCTGGTGGGAGTGCGAAAAGCCCCATCACTTGGGAAGATTCCTTGGCAGTGTCTTCCAAGGCAAACAAAGCCATAATGATATAATGCAAAAAGAACAGTCCTACGGATTACTCTATATGAGGTTCTTTTGTGCAACTAGAATATGCACCTAAATGTTTGTTGCTGTCTTATTTATGATTGCCAAGACCCCAAAGTGATCAATGCACCCTTTAGAATGGATAAACAATATCTGTATGTCCACACATGGAATAGGATGCAGGAGAAAGAAATGAGTTATCAGGCCACAAAACACATGGATGAAACTTCCATGCATATGTGTTAGTGTCAGAATCCACCATGAAGAGTCTGCAACAGTGAGTAGGGGGGATGAGGGGCAGGGATCCAGGCCCCAGCTCCAGGCCCTGGGTCGCTGTGCATCCCGTGTCCACCAGACGGCACTGGTGCTCCCCCAATCCCTCAGCTGGTAGGTTCCCTCTCCTTGTGTCTAGCAGGTGCTCTTGATGATTTGCACAGACAGGATTTTAAATCTCCCCAAACACGGAGGTGAGGCCGCAAGATGGCCTTGCAGTGGTCCCTGCTGGATGCCCAGCCCTGCTCTGTCCCCCCACCTGCAGCACCCCCATCAGGGTTTTTTGTGTCTTGTCTCCCCTGCTCTGGAGGGACCCAGCATGCCCACATTACGTGTCCTCCTGTGTGAGTGTGTGTCCCCTAGGTGAGCTCCTGTCCACATCCGGCACCCAGAGCCAGCATGCATCGTCTGAGCTGTTCCATTGGGACAGATGGTTTCTCTTCCCTCTCCCATGTATCTTGTCCTCAGCTCCATAGTGGTTCACAGGTTGTACTGAGTCAGGACTGCATGTGTCCCTGTCATCAGACCCCATCCATGAAGGATGCCTGATGTAGAGCAGGACCTTTCTCTTTCCCTGGAGGGACACTCTCAGGTGGTGGAAACACAGGCACCAGGGAAGCCTGCATTGGGAAAGGAGAGGTTCACCCAGACACCAGCAGGGGGCACGGTGACAAGGTCACCCTTTCTACAGGAAGGGGGCTCCCTGCTGAGTAGCCCTCCAGAGTAGAAAGCCCCAGGGCTGGACCCCTTGTTTCCAGTGGGGACAGGGCAGGTGTCTTCTCTGTTCCTAGCGGAGTCCCTGAACCTGGGCCTGTATGTGGTTCCAGCAGCTGCTTCTTCCAGGCCCACCCAGGGGGAAACTAGTGCATCACACAGTCTTCCTGTCAAGGGGCTGCAGACCTCTAAGTGCACAGGAGCGAGCAGCAGGGGTGGGTCCCATTTGCATGAGCAGCCCCTCCTTTTGAGCTCTGTGGACTGGGGATAAGAGAGGCCCAGGGCAGCCGAGCCCTGGCTCTGTGGTCTAGGAAGGGCGTGTGTCACCATGGCCTGGATCCCCGTCCTCGTCGTGCTCCTCTGCCACTGCACAGGTAGGGACAGGACCCAGTGTCCCAGGGTGGGCCTGCAGCCAGAGTGAAACCCCTGTGGCTCAGCTCCCTAATCCCATGTGCGCTGTTCCTTCTCTTCCCTCTGCTGTGTCTGTGTTTGCAGGTTCCCTGTCCCAGCCTGTCGTGACTCAGCCAGCCTCTCTCTCTGCATCTCTGGGAACAACAGCCAGACTCACCTGCACCCTGAGCAGGGACATCAATGTTGGAAGCTATAGCATATACTGGTACCAACAGAATCCAGGGAGCCCTCCCCGGTATCTCCTGTACTACTACTCAGACTCAGATAAGCACCAGGGCCCTGGGGTCCCCAGCCGCTTCTCCGGGTCCAAAGATGCCTCTGCCAATGCAGGGCTTCTGCTCATCTCTGGGCTGCAGCCTGAGGACGAGGCTGACTATTACTGTGCAATCTGGCCTAGTAGTGCTGGTCACTGTGACACAGACACATGAGGAAGTGGGACAAATACCCAGCCTGCTTAGACCACTGTAGTCTGAGTCTCTGAAGTCTAATGTAAATTGAATGCACAATTACTATACTTGGGTGTAGCTACTGGATCTGAATGTCCTTCTTCCCAATTTCCTATCAAACCTGTGTGAACTCTACGAAAAAAAGAAAAAAAAAGGAAAGAAAAATGACAACAACAATAAAGCAAACCAAAGACAACAAAAAAGTTATAATGATGCAGAAATTTTGCCTAGTGGTTCACACGTAAAAATTAGAGCCTGTGGATTTCGCTTTTTTTTCTCTTCACAAGGATCCATCAACTTGCCTTAGTTTTCTGATCAGAGTCTACAGACCGTGCCCACAGCAGACAGTCCTCCACAGCATGGCCTGTGTTCCTCCAGGGGTGAGAGCAGAGGCCCTCCCTTCCCTCCAGGCTCCTGTGCTCAGGGTTGACTGAGTAGCTCTGTGTCCCAGTGAGGAGACACTAAGGAATCACAGACACAGAGCTGGCCTGGCCCACTGGCTGGGTACCTGCCCTTCATTTGTGATGTCAGGAGAGGGTGACTGCCCCTGGGAGAAACTGTGTGTGCCAGTCAGCAAACTTCTCAGTGGGGCTTGTGAGGGACAGGTGGGAGTGCCACCAGTGCAGCAAAATTTTTAGTCTGCTTGGGTGATTTCACCGACGTGACTTCCCTACAGCTGACACCATCAGGGCCCATGGGCAGCATGTGGCTGGTTTCTGGAGCCCAGAAGAATGGACTGTGTCTTCCTCTCCTCTCCTGCCGCATCGGGGTTGTCCGTGATCCATGCAGTAGAGGGGCTGCGGGGCACTATGTTGTATAAAGGAAGTCGATCCCATGAGCCCTTCCAGGAGAATGTCTTGTCATATGTGACAACATGGACGAACCTGCGGGACATGACCCTAAGAGAAATAAGGCCTACACAGAAAGGCAAATGCTTTTTTATCTCATTTATATGTGGAACCTACAGGAAAAAGATAATAAAATCTCTGTCAATTTTTAGTGATGAGGATGAGTTAGAATAGGGTAACACATATAAAGATGGGAAAGAGGTTGGTGTGAGTGGAACTTCTTTAACATAAGATGGATTTTCAGCTAGTAATTTTTAATTATGAAAATACACACAACAGGAAATTTACTCTTTTCATCACTTTCTTGTGCAATTCAGAGATACGAAATATATTCATCATGTTGGGTGACCATCACGACTCTCCATTTCTCAAAGCTTTTTATCATCCCAAACAGTAACTGTGCACCCAGGAAGGGAGTGTGTCAGCTGGGTGTACAGAGAAGCCAGGGCCCCAGGAGCTCATGCCAATGCAGGAAGTAGCAGAGGGCAGAGGGCAGCTCCCATGGGGGCTCTTTGCGGATGTGGCCGGTCCCAGGTGGGAGCGTTCGTTAGGCTGTGCTTCTTACCCTGGAATGACCACGTGGGTGCACGCTGCAGCCCATGGCACGGGGATCCGTGTGCCTGCTGCAGGGGGTCCAGAAACTCCAGCTTTCTTTCCCAAAGTGTGTCAGGGAACATCCGTGAGAACTGAGGACCTCCTATGAGGCATCTGCTGTATGATTCATGCTTATTCTTCTCTGAATTCCCTGCAAAATCCATGTGTGCTCTCCTCCAGAGACTGAGGAAAGGCCTCATTCTCAGTCTACATTCTCTGTGCTTGTCAAGGGGAACTTGCACTTATTTCTGACCTTTTTATTTATATTATTTGGGTATTCTTAGGTTTATTTATTTATTTTGAGAGAGAGAGAGAGAGAGAGAGAGAGAGAGAGGAAGGAGCAGAGAGAGAGGGAGTGAGAATCCCAAGTAGGCTCAGAACCCGGCTCAGGGCTCAATCACAGAAGTGGAGATCATGACCCGAACTGAAATCAAGAGTCTGACACCCAACCGACTGAGCCACCCTATGTCTGGCCTTTTTCAATCTGTACCATTGATATATGTGTCTGCTTGGGGACTGATACCATACCAATTATAGGTAATGTAGAAAATGCAAAGTTTGATAGATGATAGAGAGATAGAATATACTCACGTGATCTATAGCCATGCACCGTCATTGATCTACCTCATCGAAGTCAGTGCAGAGGGTAATGGGGACTGGCCCGCCAGAATGGGAAGTGAGATGAGAAAACTGAACTGTCCCCCCAGGTCTCCCAAAAAAGGTTGTGGAGGGGCGTGCATGCTCTCCGCTCTTGTGCTCACTGGGCGGAAACATCATCCCCCAGTGGTCGATGACTCTTGGCCCCAACAACACAAGTCTCTAAGTAGTGGGAGGAGCCCAGGGTGATTCATGCTGAGGAGGCCCTGTGTGTGCAGCAAGGACTGAGGTGTGGTGGCACCTGCAGAAGCCCTGAGGGAGGAGAAGATCTGGCCCTGTGTGGGGGTGGACAGTATGCCAGGCTGACTGAAGTCCTTAGTGCCCTGGTGTCTCTCTCACAGCTCCAGGATGTCCCTTCCAGTCATGGGTGCGACTGGACACTGAGACTGCAGGGGGCGGTGTAGGCCTGTGCCTGAGTGGTGTCTGTGTGGGAGGGGTCCCAGCTGAGAACCCAGGCCTGGAACCCTGCTTTGTGCCCCCTGCAAAATTGTGCCTAGAGGAGTTTCCCTAGTCCCACCCACCCCACACTCAGCTGTCACCACATTCAGTCCCAGGGGAGGGAGAGATTTGCATGAAGGCTTCCCCTCTCTCTTCCAGGAAGGGAGAGGATAAGAGAGGCTTTGTGCAGGTCTCTCCCTTGAGGGCTCAGGACCACAGCCTGGAGTATCTCCACCCTGGCCTGGACCCTTCCCCTCCTCACCTTCCTTGCTCTCTGCTCAGGTTACTGGCTGTGGAAAGCTGAAGAATTGCTTTCGGGGGACCCCTAAGTTGCTTGTTTCCCCCATTTTGAGAACACACTGTGAGTAATAACCTGATACTGACCTGTGTCTCCACTGCTCTGTTGCTGGGTCCCGGGCACTGTCTGTGTTGACACAGGAAGCCTCTTTATCAGGGTCTGTGGGCTAGAAGGTCACCCTCAGCTGCACTGGAATCAGCAACAATGTTGGGTCGTATTAGGTGGGCTGGTACCCACAGATTCCCCACCGTGTCCCCAAAGCTGAGATGCTCAGAAGCACTAGGCCCTCCGGGATCCCAGCTGGGTTCTCGAGAACAGGGCCTCTCTGATCATCTCGGGCCTGCGGCCTGAGGACGAGGCTGGTCATTACTGACACAGTGCTCTAAGCCCGTGGGCAAATGATACAGCAACGTGCCCCAGTTTCCCATGGTCACTGCCAGTGACAAATAAACAGGGAGACCGAGGACACCCCGGAGGGTCTGAGGGTCTGACTCTCTGAGCACAGAACAACTATGAAGAGTCAGTGACAGTAGCTTCGTCTCATGTTGTTTTCTTCTAAAAATAAGACAAATCTCTTAAGATAATTTACAGGCATAAAGTGCAGTGATTTAAATGGTACGATTCAGTGGTCTGTAGTATGTTTCCTGAGTTTGGCAAACATCATCAGGATCAAATTGACAACATTTCCATCACCTGCAGAAAAACCCCTGACCCCCGAGCAGTGAGTCCATGGCCCCCCTGCATCAGCCCTTTGGAGCCAAAAATTCCTTTCTGTCTGCAGTGATTTTCCTGTTGTGCACATTTCACAGGTGCTGAATCACAGACCACGTGCCCCCGGAAGCACACCTTTCAGTGGCATCAGCGTGTGCATTGTTGTAGGAACATCATGGGCACCATATTTAAATACAGGGAACGTTTCATCGTTTCATCTAGAGACGTGTTCATCTTGTGCCGAGGACACGCGGATCTATCTAGATGGCTGCAATTTTAATAGAGGCTGTCGAAATAACATAATTATTTTCCAGGATGGTGTGTAATCACAGATTCTTTTTTAAAAGTTTATTTTCCGATGAATATTGTCCCCCATTGTCATTTTTTATTTTGTAGATTTCTGCATGCTGAAATTTTGTTCAATAATTTAGCCGGTGTTGTTTATTATTATGAAAAATAATATTATGTGTTACGGTCCATATTTCAAGTTTTTGTCTCATACATTTTCTCTTTCCTCATGGTGGGGTGTGGGCTCTGTGGCCTTTCTCTTTTTCCCATTCTCTCATGCCCGGCAGACTGTACATGTCTCCTCCCCCTCTTTTTCCTTAGTGAGATGTTTCCAGAGCGTCCTTCCTGACTTGGCTTTCTCACCCATCTGCCCACAGCATTGCATCTGAGACCTCCCGTTTCACTATTGCTCGCCTGGATGCCCGTCTTGTGGTCAGGGCTTGGGTCTCTCCACTTGCTGTCCTGTGTCTTCACTCTCAGGGGCTTTTTCGAGTGATGGTGGTTCAGACCCACGGCTAGCTTTCCCCTTCTGTCACCCCAGCCTTTTCGGGAACTGACTTCTCTTTCCACTGACGCTCATGATTTGTGGTGTGAGCTTGGTAGCGAGGCCACCAGGGATTCTGGGCTGGTTTTGTGTTCATTTATCATTGATTTTCACTTCCAGGTTGGAGAAGTTGATACATAATAAGTCTCATGTGGATATTACTTCAGCTACTCAGAATTTTTCATGAAAAATATTAAGTCTAAACTGATAACAATAAAAGGAGACCTCCCTTAACAACACATACCTTTAAAATTATTTCATTTTTTTCTAACTTACTTTGATATAAAGGGTGAAAATGAGCAGACAAAGATAATTTTAAGAAAACTGTTACTCAATATTTTCTGAAATTTCTTATTAATACACTTAAATGTCACTAAAACCACAGAGAATAGAGAGAAGGCAGGTTTCCAAGTTAAGGGATGAAATATATTACTTAGAAGTGTTGGAGCTCCTTTGAGTTCTCTCCTTGGTGAGGTACAGGCAGAGGCTTCAGCAGATGCTGTCACACAAAGGAAACTTTATTTGCCACAGATAAGGGGATCAGGGACAAGAATTATCAAAGCTGTGTCTCCCTGAGTGGAGGCAAGTGGGTTCCTTTCAATCAGGGCTAGGATGGATACCCAGAAAAGGGAGTTTTGTCATCTTATGCAAGAGTGGGCATGAGGTTGTGCAGGAATATGGAGAACAGGAGCTTGTGTCCCCATCATGTGGTAGGTCAATGAAGCTTGTCCTCCTCCTAGGGCAGAGACTTAACGTTATAAAGAGGCAGAGGTCCCTGGAGGACACTCCCTGGTCCATCTGCACTGGTGAAGCTGTTGAAGGAGATAAAACTGGTCTAGGCTCCCAGGCTCTTTCTGCTGTTTGCATCTGAAATAGATGAACTTCCTGTGAAAAGAAGGGTGTCAGTGGGGGTCCTGCTGGTGACTGTTTTAACCTCATTACCCTGTGGGGCAAGGTTTCAATCCTGCAAAAACAACTCAAGCATGTGCTTTAGGTCAAAGTTTACTTTTGTTCCTGCACTGGGACTTTTCCTCTGGGTCATTGTCTCTGAAGCACTCAGCCTATTTCCTGGCCTGGTGGAGACTGGTAGGTTGGCATCCCCTTTGTTCTCCTCAAACCCTCAACTCCTGACCTTGTTGCATTTCTGTTTTCTTTTCCTCCCAGGAAGGTGCTCAGTATGGGTGTTGGGCAAGTAGAACCTGCAGGGCACAGACCACATAAAATAGCTGGGGGCCTCAAATGAGTGCTCTTGGGGCAGGAAAGCTGTCTCCTCTTTATATACAGAGATTGTTTTCCCACCTGGGGACCCTTCAGTTCTGCTTTCAGACGGCTCAGGGTATTTAGTTTAAAAACATTGTGCTTGGGGCGCCTGGGTGGCGCAGTTGGTTAAGCGTCCGACTCAGCCAGGTCACGATCTCACGGTCCATGAGTTCGAGCCCCGCGTCGGGCTCTGGGCTGATGGCTCAGAGCCTGGAGCCTGTTTCCGATTCTGTGTCTCCCTCTGTCTCTGCCCCTCCCCCGTTCATTCTCTGTCTCTCTCTGTCCCAAAAATACATAAATGTTGAAAAAAAAATTAAAAAAAAATAAAAATAAAAACATTGTGCTAACAAGCGGCCCTGGATGGCTTAGTCAGTTAAATGTCTGACCTCAGCTCAAGTCATGATCTCCTGGTTTGTGATTTCAATTCCCAAGTCCACCTGTCTGCTGTCAGCAAGGAGCCAGCCTAGGGGCTAAAGCAGACAGGGGGAACAACCTCAGGGTTAACAAGGCACCTTTTCTTTTGTTAACCATCTTTGCTCTGGGCTGCTTTGCCTGCAGTGTAGAGGTCTGTAGCTCAATTTACCTCTTTACCTAACTTGGTCCTTTCCTCCAGTGAAAGCAGTTTTTCTGCTATAGTACTGGTTCGAGAGTGCTTCTGCCTTGAACGTCTAATCTTGCTTACCTCATATACCTTTGTATGGGGAGCCTTTGTTCCTGTTCTTATTTTAGGCCTTTTCCCCTTCCTCTCTACTGTGGGGGTTCTGCACCCCTTTCTATTCTGGGGTGCCTTTACATCCCCCTAGTCTTGGGGTGCCAATCTGTTTTGCCCAAATTCAGTTGTGAGCATCCTATGGCTTTGTATTTCTTTATGTCATATTAACCCGTTGGTGTAAGTCCAGGGAACTCCTAAGCTCATCCCACATAGTGAACATCATCTTTTGTCGTCAATAAGGAAACAAAACACGAGCCTGCTAACAATTAGTGGGTGATGCCATGAAACTTATCTTCTAGCTTCTACTTTCCAGTGTGGATTCTGGATGGAAGATATTTTCTCACTTCAAGGAGACTGAGGAAGTCTGTGCACTGTAGATACGGACAGCCCTAACAATGGACGACAGACAGGAATGTGAGAAATGAAGGATCACAGGGTGTCTGACTTGGGATGCCCCAAAGAGCAGCAGGGTCAGTCATCATGGCCATGTGCACCTGCAGCCAGGCAGCTGGGGGCTCAGCTGCAGCGGGAGCAGTATTTGGATTTGATGGGGTGAGTGGTTAGTAAGGCGGGTGGGATTAAACCTTGAGGGGTATGTGGGATGGATTGTGATCATGCTAATGATGACCCAGGATTTTAAGAAAGTGAGGAGGGATAGGGAGTCTAAGGAAGTGAAGAAACCAGCAGGAGAAGGGCGAGAGAAAATGCCATTTTTTCCATGTCATAAGTATCCTCTCACCCACCCTCATATTGGACAAGAGGGAGTGGTATCTCTCTCAGCAGGCTTCCTTCCTTGTCTCTTTGTCTTCAATGTAGAAGTAGAAATAAACCAGTCGTGATAAAAGTCAAAGTATTAAATGACAGATGAGGGGCCCCTGGGTGGCTCCATCACTTAAATATCTGAATTCGGTTCAGGTCAAGATCTCATGGCTACCGAGTTCAAGTGCCATGTCGGGCTCTCTGCTGACACCTCGGAGCCTCCACCTGATTCCCATTCTGTCTCCCTCTCTCTCTGCCCTTCCCCCACTTGGGTTCTGTCTTTCTCTCTCTCAAATATATATAAACTTTTTAAAATTTATTTATTTATTTATTTTTTATTTTTTTATATATATATGAAATTTATTGACCAATTGGTTTCCATACAACACCCAGTGCTCATCCCAAAACGTGCCCTCCTCAGTACCCATCACCCACCCTCCCCTCCCTCCCACCCCCTATCAACCCTCAGTTTGTTCTCAGACAAATATATATAAACTTTTAAAAAAGTAAAAAAGAAAGACAGATGAAAGCATCTCCCTCACTCTCTCAGGTAGGTTTAATTCTCTTCCACTTGCTGCACAGCTTAAAACCTATTTGTGCTCATGGAAAAGAAAGAATGAATATATGAATGAGAGTGATAAAAGTTTTCAGAGAACTAACTATAAGGAGTACATCTTCAGTTTGGTAAAGAGAACTATCAAACACTTTCCCTTCGTTGAACACACAGAGATGGAACACTGAAAGCTTTCCCACCACGGGTAGGGAGCAAGGCCACCAAGTCCTATCTCAACACTGCTGTTCACATAGGACTGGATGTGCCCGTCAGAACCATAAGGCAAGACAAACAATGAGAGGCATACAGATGAAGAAGAGCAAGAGACAGTTGCCCAATTCCAGGTGAGAGAATGATCTCCACGAAAACTACAAAGGAAGCTACAATTAATTATGCAAATATATAAATTCAAAGAGTAATAAATAATTTTGGAAATATTTTAGAATAAAGATCATCATAGATATATCATATAGATGTGTATATACTAGCAATAAACTGGTGAAAATAATTTTTAAAAAACCCTTAAAACCACTCCATGAAATGTTTAGGGGCATGTTTATTAATACAGGTATAGGCCACAGGTGCTAAAATCTGGACAATGCTGGTAAATGTAATCAAAGTGGACCGAAAACAATGGAAAGATATGTTCTGTTCGCGGATTAGAACACTCATTATTGTAAATATGCCAGTTCTTCCCGAATTGTATAAAAGTGTAATTCAGTTCCTGTCCTAGCAAGTCAGAGTGGTATGGATAGAGGATAGACCCATTGGCCAAGATAACAGAACATAAAACCCAGAAATGGACCCACAGAGATAAGCATAAACAATTTTTTTTTTTTTTACAAAGTGAAGAAGCCTTTCCGAGGAGAAAGGATGGACTTTTGGACAAATGGCCACAGAACAATTGGATATCCTGAGAGAGAAATGAATCATACATAAAACTCATTTTATATATATTAAAAAATCACTAAAAGGATTATAGAAATAACTGTAAACATAAAGCTGTAAACATAAAAGGAGAAAATATTCAGGATCTAGGGTTTCTATAAAAAAGTGTAGACAAGACACTGTCAGGATAACCCATGAAAAAACAAAAAAAGAAAAACAAAAAATGACACTTGTTAAACACGACTTCATCAAATATAAATTCATTGTATTGCCTTTTCTTCTTAAGGTAGTAAGCCAAGGATATTACCTAAAAATATAGAAGATTAACATAATACTCAATTTAATGGCCAGTAGCTGGAATCCATTGCTTTAACGCACAGGAGTTTTCAAACATTCACGAGATAGACATATTCTCAATTGTAGGCCAGAGGAGGGACATGAGGTCTGGAGTATCTTCTGCAAAGAACTGGCAATTTACCATTTAATTGAGGTAAATGCCTCCAAATCCTATGGACTAGGGCTTGTTTGGAGACTGAAAAATGCTACATTGATCACGGGCAACACTAGAGGATCATTATCCAAGATTCAGCTCAATGATGTGTGAATAAACAGAAGTGAGGAAACCCGCTGGGCTCTCAGGGTTGTGGGACACAGTGGGGTGTGTGCCCTTCAGCCAGGAGGGGGCGCTGTGGGACTGCCCTGTGGTCCCTACACAGGGCCTCAGTGGGGACCATTCACTAAAAGGAACCTGGGACTGGGGACTGGGCCCTGTACTTCCTGAGGGAGACTCAGCAGCTGCGTCCCTTCTGGTGTGGCAGAGTCCCCACTTGAGCAAGGACATGTGTGTTGTCTCAACAGATGCTTCCTTGCAAGGGTCTCCCCAGGGGTGAAGCCAACCTCCATCGTCCCCAGTATGTGATGTGAGGTGGCAAGAGTGACAGCTGACAAAGATTTTCAGTGTGGAACCCTGTAGGAATGCACACGAGGGATATGGGCTTCTACCCACAACCTGGAGAAAAGGTCTCCCTGTGTCCTCAGTGCTGAGGGAGCTTCTCGGAAAGGAAAACTCTCAGACCAGAGAGGAAGCAGGGAAGGGGGAAGAAATCGGCCTCCTGCACAGAACTGGCCATGTGTCAATGTGGACCCATCGGTGCTGTGGCCCTGATCCTCATCTGTGTGGTTTTACAGGAGTCACCACGTCAGTCCTGCCCTGTCAATAATAGCCAAGGGCGCTGTGGACAGACTCACTATGCTGAGCCAGAGGAGAGCACAGTGTGTCGTCAGGGGATCGGAGGCCACACAGAGGACACCTGGCCTGTCCCGAAGGAAGGGGATGGTGGACAGAGCAGTGGGAAGGCAGGAACTCTGATGAGATCTGCTCACCATATCACATATGCTGTGTCTGGGCCTGGACACCAGGGGGTGGTCGTCACCTGCTTCTGAGGGTCGGCCATGACTAGAGCTGGGACCAGTATGTGGACAATGCCTGTGCCCTCTGCTCAGGACTCCAAACTGTGACCTCCTCTCTCCTGGCATGGCCCCAGAGACCACCTCCCCGTCCAACCCACCTGACATCCTCAGGCAGAGGGACTTGACCCAGGGTCAGTGAAGTGTCAGAGAGCTGCTGGTCTGATTTGCATGGATGGGCCCTCCCTCTCTCAGAGGATGAAAAGGGGAAGGAAGGGATTAGAGGAGATCTGCTCAGCTGTGGATCCACAGAAGGCAGGGTCGGTGATGACCTCCACCATGGCCTGGTTCCGTCTTCTCCTCACCCTTCTCATCCAAAGCACAGGTGACTAGATGAGGGAACAGAGGAAGTGGTCCAGGGAGGACACGTGGGCCTTGGGTTCTCCTCTGATCTCTAGACCCCAGCATCATGCTCTCTTTGTCTCTCCCCTTCCAGGTTCCTGGGCCCAGTCTGAGCTGACTCAACCGCCCTCAGTGTCTGGGGGCCTGGGCCAGACGGTCACCATCTCCTGCGCTGGAAGTGCCAACAACATTGGTATTGGTGGTGTGAACTTGTACCAACAGTTTCCAGGAAAAGCCCCTAAACTCCTCATCTCCGCTTATAGCAATCAACCCTCAGGGGTTTCTGGTCGATTTTCTGGCTCCACGTCTGGCAACACAGGCTCCTTGACCATCACTGGGCTCCAGGCCGAGGACGAGGCTGATTATTACTGCACGTCTGCTGACCCTATTCAAAGTGCTGACACAGTGCTCCAGGCCCGTGGGGAAGTGAGACAAAAACCTGCTGTCCCCACAGTGATGCACTTTCCTTGTGCAGCCCCCACCTTCTGCCAACACAGCTGCTTCCCTAAAACGGAGGTCTGAAACCCAAACCAGTGAACTTTCTCTTGAGTATGTGTCCTTGTCCTCTCAATTCAGACACCTAACCCTGTCCGTGTAGGAGCACATTTTCTGTTTTATGCAAACTGAGCAGAAATTCCTGGATGCTGGGGCCGGTTGCCCTGGGGACAGAGTCCTTGAGGATTGAGCCTGCCTGCTGGCGCTGCCATAACATAATACCACCCACTGGGTGAGCAAATCAAAAGATATTTATTTTCTCACAGTTTTGGAGGCTAAATGTCCAAGTTCAAGGTGGGGGCAGGTTTGATGTCCCCTGAGGTCTCTCTCCTTGGCTTGCAAATGGTTACATTCGTCCTGGGTCCTCACGTGGCATTTCCACGTGTGTTCACCCATGCTGTGTCCACCACTTCTATAAAGTCTATAAAGTCACAATGTGGGTTTCCATATAGGAATCTATGGGGACCCAGTTCAGTCCATATCAAAGCACCAGGACAGAACCAGCGACACAGAGCATAGCTGTGCCTGACTGAGGATAGTCAACCGTCCACATGCTCTACATGCGTGGCATTGAGAGAACCCTCACTACACGACCTATGTGGGCTTGGGGCTCAGATCACAGTACAGAGATGACAGGGAGGGTCCCCATGCTCACAGAGCTGACACCGTCTTGGGCAAGAAAGAGGACACATAAGCCAGATGTACTGTGTCTCACACTGACTTCCCACATGGGGAAAATGTGTCTGCAGTCCCAGGTAATGTCCACACAACATAACCTCTGGATGACAGAGACTGGCCCTTACAGACCCACTGGTAAGAAACCCCAGCTTTCAGGATGACTGGATCAAACCACCCCACCCTCTGCCCTGACACCATCATGGCAACCAGGGAAGGGACACCTATTGCCCTACCCACCTATTGGGTAACACAGTGACTGTCTGGTGGGACCTGGACTCACTGACTAACCGTGTAGTTGGGAGAGTTGGGGTCCAGGTAGAAGAAAATGATGGAAGCTTCGCCAAAGAAGTCCCAGCCACCTGTACCATCTTCCCTCCATCCTCCATGTTATTCAGGTCAGAGCATGGACTATGGACAATCTGCACAGGGGACACAGGCCAGGTTCTTTATGTCTCATAAAACTACAGCTCATCCCCCAGACCATTCTCATGCCCCTGCACCAGATCAACTCCAACCCAACACACCCTCAGTGGCACGAGGTTCTGACCTGCAATGCAAACAGTCCCATGAGAAATAGAAAGCAGAACACATATTCCTACTATGATGGCCTCCTATTCCCCGAGGTTGTTAGAAGGTACAAAGTTTTCCAGAAACCTTAATGGTGACCATTTCTAGACCACACGCACCTGAGACCTTTTCTTTTGCTCTCACTCTGTCGGGTGAGGAACAGAGTCAGGGGCCAGTATAGGAAGCACTCTTTTGTCCACACAGTCCATATGGGGCTGCTCCTGCTCTCAGGCTCCCTCAGTCACCTCTGTGTCATTGCTGAGTGTTTCCACCTCACAGGGTCCTGGTCACAGGGAGCCAGATCACTGTCTGCCTGATTCCAATGCCACTGTGACTCTGCCTCTGAAAGACACAAAGCTTACTATTAAGAGTCACAAATGAAGTCTCCTGGTTATCCCACACTTGGAACTCTCTTTGTCAGTGTCCCACCTTAATGTTCTTTCTCTATTCATTAATGTCATGTTACATCTCCAGGCCTAGGGTTGTTTATTTTCCCAAATTCCACTCTTCTCCTTATCCCTCCTCCCCTTTCCACTAATCAGTTCATGAACCTATACCGTCATCTCCTGTCTGTCGCCACAGTAATGTGGGGTGCATTGCAGGAAAAACACAGGGTCATTAAGGAAGAGTTTACTACCTAGGAATCACTCTAGGATGTAAGAGAAGTAATTCATTTTTAAAGAATATTTTAATGTTTATTTATTTATTGAGAGAGAGACAGAGAGAGAGGGAGAGCATGAATAAGGGAGGGGCAGAGAGAGGGAGACAAAGAATCTGAAGCCGGTTCCAGGCTCTGAGCTATCAGCACAGAACCTGATGTGGCACTCAAAGTCATGAATCGTGAGTGAGACCTGAGCTAAAGTGGGACACTTAACCAACTGAACCAGCCAGGAGCACCTAGAAAAGGCATCTGCCCTTAAAGATTTCAGCCTCAAATGACTTTTTTTTTACATGTCAAATATTATTTTATTTATTTATTTTAAATATTAAGTTTATTGTCAAATTGGTTTCCTTACAACACCCAGTGCCCATCCCAACATGTTCCCTCCTCAATACCCATCACCCACCCACCTCTCCCTCCCACCCCCATCAACCCTCACTTTGTTCTCAGTGTTTAGAATCCCTTATGGTTTGCCTCCCTCCCTCTCTAACCTGTTTTTTTTTTCTTCCCCTTCCCCATGGTCTTCTGTTAAGTTTCTCAGGATCCACCTACAAATAAAAACATATGGTATCTGTCTTTGTCTCCATGAGTTATTTCACTTGGCATAACACTCTCCAGTTCCATCCACATGGCTACAAAGGGCCATTTTTCATTCTTTCTCTTTGCCACGTAATATTCCATTGTGTATATAAACCACACTTTCTTTATCCATTCATCAGTTGATGAACATTTAGGCTCTTTCCATGATTTGGCTATTGTTGAAAGTGCTGCTATAAACATTGGGGTACAAGTGTCCCTAAGCATCAGCACTCCTGTATCCCTTGGGTAAATTCCTAGCAGTGCTATTCCAGGGTCATAGGGTAGTTCTATTTTTAATTTTTTGAGGAACCTCCACATTGTTTTCAGAAAGGCTGCACCAGTTTGCATTCCTACCAACAATGCAAGGGGGGTTCCCATTTCTCCACATCCGCTCCAGCATCTATAGTCTCCTGATTGGTTCATTTTAGTCACTCTGACTGGTGTGAGGTGGTATCTCAGTGTGGTTTTGATTTGCATTTCCCTTATGAGGAGTGATGTCGAGCATCTTTCCATGTGCCTGTTGACCATCTGGATGTCTTCTTTAGAGAAGTGTCTATTCATGTTTTCTGCCCATTTCTTCACTGGGTTGTTTGTTTTTCGGGTGTGGAGTTTGGTGAGCCTTTTTTAGATTTTGGATACTAGCCCTTTGTTCGATATGTCATTTGCAAATATCTTTTCCCATTCCATTGGTTGCCTTTTAGTTTTGTTGATTGTATCCTTTGCTGTGCAGAAGTTTTTTATCTTGATAAGGTCCCAATAGTTCATTTTTGCTTTTAATTCCATTGCCTTTGGGGATGTGTCAAGTAAGAAATTGCTGCGGCTGAGGTCAGAGAGGCTTTTTCCTTCTTTCTCCTCTAGGGTTTTGATGGTTTCCTGTCTCACATTCAGGTCCTTTATCCATTATGAGTTTGTTTTTGTGAATGGTGTAAGAAAGTGGTCTAGTTTCTTCCTTCTGCATGTTGCTGTCTAGTTCTCCCAGTACCATTTGTTAAAGAGACTGTCTTTGTTCCATTGGATATTGTTTCCTGCTTTGTCAAAGATTAGTTGGGCATACTTTTGTGGGTCTAATTCTGGGGTTTCTATTCTATTCCATTGATCTAAGTGTCTGTTTTTGTGCCAATACCATGCTGTCTGCATGATTACAGCTTTGTAGTAGAGGCTAAAGTCTGGGATTGTGATGCCTCCCGCTTTGGTCTTCTTCTTCACAATTACTTTGGCTATTCGGGCCTTTTGTGGTTCCATACAAATTATAGGATTGCTTGTTCTAGCTTCGAGAAGAATGCTGGTGCAATTTTGATTGGGATTGCATTCATTGTGTAGATAGCTTTGGGTAATATTGACATTTTAACAACATTTATTCTTCCAGTCCCTGAGCACGGAATATTTTTCCATTTCTTTATATCTTCTTCAATTTCCTTCATAAGCTTTCTATAGTTTTCAGCATACAGATCTTTTACATCTTTGGTTAGGTTTATTCCTAGGTATTTTATGCTTCTTGGTGCAATTGTGAAGGGGATCAGTTCCTTTTTTTGTCTTTCTGTTGCTTCATTATTAGTGTCTAACAATGCAACTGATTTCTGTACATTGATTTTGTATCCTGAGAGTTTCCTGAATTCATTTATCAGTTCTAGCAGACTTTTGGTGGAGTCTATCGGGTTTTCCATGTATAATATCATGTCATCTGCAAAAGGTGAAAGCTTAACTTCATCTTTCCCAGTTTTGATGCCTCTGATTTCCTTTTGTTGTCTGATTGCTGATGCTAGCACTTCCAACACTATGTTCAACAACAGCAGTGAGAGTGGACATCCCTGTCGTATTCCTGATCTCAGGGGAAAATCTGTCAGTTTTTTCCCACTGAGGATGATATTAGCTGTGGGCTTTTCATAAACAGATTTTATGATGTTTAAGTATGTTCCTTCTATCCCAATATTTCGAGGGTTTTTGTTAGGAAAGGATGCTGAATTTTGTCAAATGCTTTTTCTGCATCGTTTGACAGGATCATATGGTTCTTATCTTTTCTTTTATTAATGTGATGTATCCCATTGATTGATTTGTAAATGTTGAACCAGCCCTGCATCCCAGGAATGAATCCAACTTGATCCTAGTGTATTATTCTTTTTATATGCTCTTGAATTCGATTGGCTAGTATCTTGTTGGCAATTTCTGCATCCATACTCATCAGGGATATTGGCCTGTAGTTCTCTTTTTTGTTGGGTCTCTGTCTGGTTTAGGAATCCAAGTAATGCTGACTTCATAGAATGAGTCTGGAAGTTTCCTTCCCTTTCTATTTTTTGGAATTGCTTGAGAAGGACAGGTATTATCTCTGCTTGAAATGTATGGTAGAATTCCCCTGGGAAGCCATCTGCTCCTGGATTCATATTTGTTGGGAGATTTTTGATAAGTGATTCAATTTCTTCACTGGCTATGGGTCTGTTCAAATGTTCAATCTTCCTGTTTGAGTTTTGGAAGTATGTGGGTGCTTAGGAATGTGTCCATTTCTTCCAGATTGTCCAGTTTGTTGGCATACAATTTTTCTTAGTATTCCCTGATAGTTGCTTGCATTTCTGAGGGATTGGTTGTCATAATTCCATTTTCATTCATGATTTTATCTATTTGGGTCATCTCTCTTTTCTTTTTGAGAAGCCTGGCTAGAGTCTTATCAATTTTGTTTATTTTTCAAAAAAAACAACTCTTGGTTTCATTGATCTGATCTACAGTTCTTTTAGATTCTGTATCATTTATTCCTGTTTTGATATTTATTATTTCTCTTCTTCTGCTGGGTTTGGGGTGCCTTGCTGTTCTGCTTCTATTCCCACTAGGTGTGCTGTTAGATTTTGTATTTGGGAGTTTTCTTGTTTCTGGAGATAGGCCTGGATTGCAATGTATTTTCCTCTCAAGACTGCCTTCGCTGCATCCCAAAGCGTTTGGATTGTTGTATTTTCATTTTCATTTGCTTCCATATATTTTTTGATTTCTTCTCTAATTGCCTGGTTGACCCATTCATTCTTTAGTAGGTTGTTCTTTAACCTCCATGCTTTCGGAGGTTTTCCAGACTTTTTCCTGTGGTGGATTTCAAGCTTCATAGCATTATAGTCTGAAAGTATGCATGGTATGATCTGAATTCTTTTATACTTATGAAGGGCCATTTTGTGACCCAGTATGTGATAGATCTTGGAGAATGTTCCATGTGCACTCAAGAAGAAAGTATATTCTGTTGCTTTGGGATGCAGAGTTCTAAATATATCTGTCAAGTCCATCTGATCCAATGTGTCATTCAGCGCCCTTGTTCCTTTATTGATCCTGTGCCTACATGATCTATCCATTGTTGTAAGTGGAGTATTAAAGTCCCCTGCAATTACCACATTCTTATCAATTTGGTTGCTTATGTTTGTGATGAATTGTTTTATATTTTTGGGGGCTCCCGTATTCAGCGCATAGACATTTATAATTGTTAGCTCTTCCTGATGTATACACTCTGTAATTATAATATAATGCCCTTCTTCATCTCTTGTTACAGCCTTTAATTTAAAGTCTAGTTTGTCTGATATAAGCATGGCTACCCCAGCTTTCTTTTGACTTCCAGCAGCATGATAGTTCTCCATCGCTTCACTTTCGATCTGAAGGTGTCCTCAGGTCTAAAATGAGACTCTTGTAGACAGCAAATAGATGGTCTTGTTTTTTTATCCATTCTGATACCCTATGTCTTTTGGTTGGAGCATTTAGTCCATTTACATTCAATGTCATTATAGAAAGATAAGGTTTAGAGTCATTGTGATGTCTGTAGGTTTCATGCTTGCATTGATGTCTCTGGTACTTTGTGGTCCTTGCAACATTTCTCTCACAGAGTCCCCCTTAGGATCTCTTGTAGGGCTGGTTTAGTGGTGATGAATTCCTACAGTTTTTGTTTGGGAAAACCTTTATCTCTCCTTCTATTCTGAATGACAGACCTGCTGGATAAAGGATTCTCAGCTGCATATTTTTTCTGTTCATTACATTGAAGATCCTGCCATTCCTTTCTGGCCTGCCAAGGTTCAGTAGATAGATCTGTCACTAGTCTTATCAGTCTCCATTGATATGTTAGAGTATGTTTATCTCTAGCTGCTTTCAGAATTTTCTCTTTATCCTTGTATTTTGCCAGTTTCACTAGGATACGTCGGGCAGAAGATCGATTCAAATTACATCTGAAGGGAGTTCTCTGTGCCTCTTGGTTTTCAATGCCTTTTTCCTTCCCCAGATCAGGGCAGTTCTCAGCTATGTTTTGTTCAAGTACACCTTCAGCCCCTTTCTCTCTTCCTCTTCTGGAATTCCTATTATATGGATATTGTTCCGTTTGATTGCATCACTTAGTTCTCTAATTCTCCCCTCATACTCCTGGATTTTTTTTATCTCTCTTTTTCTCAGCTTCCTGTTTTTCCATAATTTTATCTTCTAATTCACCTACTGTCCTCTGCCTCTTCAATACGGGCTGTGGTCGCCTCCATTTTATTTTGCACCTCATTTATAGCATTTTTTAGCTCCTCATGACTGTTTCTTAGTCCCTCGATGTTTGGTGCCATAGATTCTCTGCTTTCCTCTTTGCTTTTCTCAAACCCTGCGATTAATTTTATGACTAGTATTTTAAATTCATGTTCCATTATATTGCTTAAATCGTTTTTGATCAATTTGTTAGCTGCTTCTGGAGCTGGAGTTTCTTTTGAGGAGATTTCTTCCATTTTGTCCTTTTGGATAGTCCATGGGGTGGCACAGAACTGCAGGGCACTTCCCCTGTAATTTCTGGAGTAACTTGTGTTGGTGGGTGGGGCTGTAGTCACACTGATGTCTGTTCCTAGTCAACTGCTGGCATCACAGTCAGACTGGTGTGTACCTTATCTTCCCCTCTGCCTGGGTCAGGATTCACTGTGGAGTGGTGTGGCCCCCCAGGGGTCATGCATCTTTGCATTTACCTAAAGGAGTTGAAAACAATGTGTAGAAAAATACCCTGCACAAGTATGTTGACAGCGGCTTTATGCATAACTGTCCATACCTGGCAGCAGCCAATCGCAATGCCTTTCAGGAGGTGACAGGTGAGTAAGCCCCAACGATAGAATATTGATCAGAGCTACAAAGATATGAGGCACCAAGACATAAAAAGACACAGAAGACATTTTGTTGCATGTTGCTAAATGAAAGCAGCCAACGTGTAATGGCTGCGCGCTGTGTGACTCCAAGCATGTAACATTCTCCAAAGAGAGAAATCTATTTAGACAATAAAAGCATCAGTGGTTGCAAGGGGTTGGGAATAGGGAGGGATGGACAGCTGGAGCACAGAGGTTTTGGTGGCAGTGAAAGTGCTCTGTATGATTCTAAAATGGACATATATCAGTGTATAGCTCTTGACCTATTGAATGAACAATGTCAAGAGTCAGCTTTGCTGTTGTAAATATAGACTTTGGGTGACAATGACTTGTCAGTGTTGGTTCATGGTGTATAACAAGTGACCACACTCATGCTAGAGTTGGATGATGGGAAAGACAAGGTGGTGGAGGGGGTTGGTGTATTTGGGAACGCTGGAAATTCTACTAAATTCTTCTGTGACAATAAATCATAAAGTCTATTGATGTTTTTAAATATTCGGTAGGCAAGACCAAACATATGGGCATGTCTGGGTCTCGGGCAGCAGGGGGCGCTGTGACCTGTCTCTGAGCCTTGTGTGCTGTGATCCCAGCTGGGAGCCACCTGGCTCTGGTTCTCACTGTGGCTTAGCATGTGGGTGCTCTCAGGCCCTTGGGGAGCCCCAGGTCAGGCCCCACAGTTTTCGCTCCATCCCCTCCTGGGGTGAGATTTCCAGACAAGGGTCAGGTTCAGGGTTCAGGCTGGGGCTGGCCAGCGAGGGGGAGCGGGCTGGTTTGCATGAAGGGTCTCTCCCTCCCCTTGGGCTGCTGGAGGCAATAAGAGAGACTCTGGGAGCCCGGCTGAGGGACATTGAGGACACACTGCTGAGCAGGGGTCTCCACCAAGACCTGGGCTCCTCTCCTGCTCACACTGCTGGCTTACTGCACAGGTGGCTGGAGACTGGGATCGGGGCTGGAGATGAGAGGACTGTGGAACCATGTATGGGCCCTGTCCACTGACCTCTCTCTCACCCCGTGTCTCTCTTCTGACTTGCAGGGTCCTGGGCCCAGTCGGTGGTGACTCAGCCATCTGCAGTGTCCTAGCCTGTGAATAAGACTGTTACCACCTCCTGCACCAGAAGCAGCAGCAATTTTGGGGCTGGAGGTGTGTCCTGGTACCAGCAGCTCCCAGGCAGTGTCCCCAACGTTGTCATCTATGGTAGCAGTGCTTGGCTGCGGGGGTCTTGTCCATATTCTCAGGCTCCAGGTCAGGGAACGTGGCCTCCATGAGCATCTCTAGCCTCCAGGCTGAGGATGAGGCTATTATTACTGCTCAGTGTGGGACCACAGTCTCAAAGCTCACACACTGATCCAGGCCTGTGGGGAAGGGAGACCCAAATCTGCTGTCCCCTGAGCAATGGGACTTCCTGTGCAGCTCACACCCCTTGGCCGACACAGCTGCTTCTTTGTTCGTTTCTTTTAATAGTGGAGTCTTAGACAAGGCTAGGGAATTTCGTCTAGAAATAGTGCCCTTGTTCTCTCAAATTGTGCCCGTAAACCCAGCCCTACTCTGCAAAACATTGTCTGATTTTCTTCCGTTGGGCAGGATTTTTCACACCTGGGGGCAGGCTGTTCTGGGAATTGAGTCCCCATTGGGTCAGAGGCAGGCAGATTTCATGTGTTCCTGATCAGGATAGATGACTGTATTGGGATCCGTCCCTGCACACCCTCTGGTGAACACCAAGAATGTGCCAGGCATGACCCTTGGGCTTAGGTTCAGCGTGAGTGCACTAGGGACAATCTACGTCCTCATGTTGCTGAAAATGTCCTGGGAGAGAAAGGGGACAAAGAAGTATGAATAGCAACACATAAGATGTTTCTGGAGAGTGAACAAGGGTGAGGCAGTGAGGTGGACCTGGAACATTGGAGGGGTTGACAGGAACTCCCTCGAATCTGACATGCTGTGATGATGTCTCAGTGCTGCATAGATGATCAAGGAGCCAGAGGGGAGCATGAGGAGGGGACCAGGCAGAGGCTGTTGACTGTGTCCCCGTCAGACCCCTCCTCCTCAGGTCAGGGGTCCAGGCTCAGGTCCTGCTGGAAGAGCTGTGCTGAGAGGTGGGTCCCAGGGAGGCACCTCTGCCTTCTGACAAGGCAGAGCTGACTCTTTCCAACCCCTTCCCCTGTGGTCCTTGTTGATGGACTCCCCCACTCCCACAAGCAGTAGACAGAAGAGGAATCCAGGTGAGGGCCCGGGGGTCTGACCCTGCTCAGTAATCTGGGGTCAGAGGTAGGAGGAGCGCCCCAGCCTTCCCAAACCGTGGGATGTGGCCAGTCCAGGCTTCTGTCTGCCTGTTATGCCAGCCGCAGGACACATCATTCCTCAGGGGCCAGGTCTCTGGTCAACCTGTCTTCCACTCATGTAAACCCATGAGGGAGTGTCAGGATCTGGGGAGGCTGCGGTAGGGAATGGAAGGGTGGGTGGGGGTGAAAAGGTTGCAGCCTGGTGATGGGCCCAGAGGTGAGGGATCTCCCCCAGTAGTGAGGAGGGGGCCGTGGAACTGGCAGGAGTCAAGAGGGCTTTCCCTTCCCCCAGGCGTGATACTCACATTGCCTTTCACGTGCTTTGTCACCTGTAACGGGGCCAGAAAGGGGTGCTGTGGGCACGTGTATGAAGCACACGGGTGAGCCCAGAGCTGTGGACCCAGCACCTGGCAGCCATCAGGAACAGCTCAGAAACGAGGGTCCAGACAACCACGGGCCTCTAACTGGGGTGCCAGTTTTGTCACAGAGGACACGATATTTCCGGGGTGTGAAGGTATGTGGGATAGAATGGAATAATTCATGTGGTTTTGGCCAGCAATCAGGGACAGAAGTCAGAGCCACCAGGGTACCAGCCACCAGTGTGCTCCCTAGATGATACTCACCTGATAGGACCTGGGGCTCATCACCACCCAGGCTGCCTGTGCCCTTAGGTTAGCTCCTCTCTTCTTCCTCTGGCTCATTCCACCTGTGAAATCCCAGGGCACGGGAGCTGGACAGACGTACAGCAAGGGCGTACCTGAGTGCAGCAACTCCACCCACATGGGAATTTCTGGATAGAAGGAGACTTTCAGGAGCCCAGTCTCCATAACAGAGCTTTAGAGGTCAGAGTCTGCATGTCCATCATGACCTGGGCCCCTCTCCTCCTCACCTCCCTCCTTCCCCACACAGCTGAGAGCCAGCCTCATCCAAGGTGGGTGGGAGATGTGCCAACTCTGATCCAAACCCTCACTCTCATTCACAGTGGACTCCTGCCCTGCTCAGACTCCTCTGGGTCCCTTTAGAGTGTCTGTGAGCCAGGCAGGGCTGACTCGGCCACCGTCAGTGATCAAGGTCCTAGAATGATGGCCAGGTTCTCTTATACTGGACACAGTAACATTGCTGGAAATGAGGCAGAAGCTTGGCTTCAGCAACACCTGAGCCATGTTCTCAAACTTCATTTCAATGGAAGAACAAACACTAGCCCTCTGGGGTCTCCACTGAGTTTCTGGATGCAGGGCAAGCAGCCTGGCTTCCCTGAACATCCCTGGTCTTCAGGCTGAGGGGGAGGGTGTTTATTCCTGGTCAGCGTGGAAAAACAGCCTTGGAGTTGCACAGTGCCTCAGGCCAGTTGGGAAGCGACACCCCAACCCTGAGCTCCCAGGTTCACCCATCACCTGAAGACCATGTCACTGGCCCCTGAAGAGACAAGAGCTGGGTTTCCGCTGACAATCGTGTGGACCACTCAGGATTGGAAGACATAATAATGTGAGGATAAAAGGTCGGATCTGCAGAATTAGCAAGTGCATGGGAAGTATCATTACGGATCTATTTGGCCTTTGTGACTATATGTACATTCACGTGCTTTCCTGAAGGGGAGACACAGATTTCAGGGTTCAGTAAATGGATACTTATTTTCCAGGTCTTTCTGTTCCATTTGGAGATGCTGAATTCGTGTGTTCAGCTGGTCCATCTCTCTTCCCTCCAGGAGACATGTTCACCAGGGTCACCAGCCCCCACGCTCCCCTGTTTCTTGGGCCTTGGCACATGTTCTGCCCTCTGACCCAGGGCTATCCCCCTTCTGCAGGGACATTGGTTTGGTCACCCTACAGATCCCACCTTACATACCACAGCTGTGCTCAGACCTCTCTGTCCCGATTCCCGTGCACACCGCACATGCACCTGGGCAGTATCCCCGTCTGTATGTCTTGGGGCACCCCGTGTGTCCTTCCAGGTACCACATGCAGTGTGTGACAAAAGGAGACACAGTTGCAGCTCCAGGGATACAGTTGACAGAGGTGACCTTTTGCGATAAATCATAGTCTTCACTGAGGTGCTCTGCCCTGAACACCTGCTCTCCTGGGCTGATGCTGATGGTCAGGAATCCCAGGGAGAGTCTCTGTCCCTGTGGACAGCTCATCCCCCAACCATCTACGGGCTCCACTCTGCTCTTGGTCAGGACACTGATTTTGTGACATAGCCTCAGTGCTGCTCTCACGGAGCTCAAGCCTCATGGGGACAACAGACAGAAACCCCCTGTGCTGTCAGCGGTGGGCTGTCACTCCCTCAGTGACTACAGTGGTACCTCTATCCAGGCTGCACTCTGAAGGAAAGTTTTGTGTCCCAAACCAGAGCCACAGGGGCTGTGATCTCAAGGACAAAGCCTGACTTTTCTCCACCTCTCCATCACTCAGATGAGATAGCTTTGACAGAATCTTCGGGGTCCAGGTGGCCTGGGGTACTAGAAATTCATTCATCTCGTCACGGGTTGTTGAATGATAAATTGCTCTATACGCAACATGATGGACACAAATTGTGGGGACTGTAGCTGTTCCCACTGCAGAGAGTGGTCAGCCCCAAATCCTTTTGCCTTAGAAGCTCTGTCTTTTGGTAATTTTATGAGTATTATGGTTCTGAGTGCCTAAGTAGAGACCCCTCAAAGGGTCTCATTGGGCATCATGTTGACCTTTCCTACCTGGAAGATTAGACCCACAATACAAATAAGTGATTTTAGAAAAAGGATATAAACCCCTCTTATACTGAGACCAGAATAAATTCCTGCACAGCAGGACCTTTCTCTTTCCCAGGAGGGTCATTCTCAGGTTATGGAAACACAGACATCAGGAAGCCAGTGGTGGGAAAGGAGAGGTTCACCCAGAGACCGGCAGGGGGCACTGTGACACTGTGTCTGGGGCTTTCTGCAGGACAGGGGCATCCAGCTGGGCAGTCCTCCACTGACAGAAATCAAGGACTTGGGCCCCTTGAGTCCAGTGGGGCCAGGGCAGGTGTGTCCGGTCAGGACCTGGAGGAATCCCTGGACCTGGGCCTGTGTGGTCCCCACAGCTGCTGCTTCCAGGCCCACCCATGGGGAATGCAGTGCATCAGGAAGTCTCCATGTCCAAGGGCCACAGACCCTGTGTGTGCACATGGAGAAGAGGCAGGGGTGGGTCCCATTTGCATGAGCAGCCCCTCCTCTGTGACCCTGTGGACAGGGGATAAGACAGGCCAGGGGCAGCCCAGCCCCAGCTCTGTGGCCTAAGAAGGGGGTGTGTCACCATGGCCTGGATCCCTGTCCTCCTCGTGCTCCTCTGTTACTGCACAGGTAGGGATAGGATCCAGGGCGCCAGGGTGGGCCCGCAGCCAGAGTCAAATCCTTGTGGCCAAGCTCCCTAATCTCATGTATGCTGTCCCTTGTCTTCCCTCTGCTGTGTCTGTGTTTCAGGTTCCCTGTCCCAGGCTGTCGTGACTCAGCCAGCCTCCCTCTCTGCATCTCTGGGAGCAACAGCCAGACTCACCTGCACCCTGAGCAGGGACATCAATGTTGGAGGCTACTACATACACTGGTACCAACAACATCCAGGAAGCCCTCCCCGGTATCTCCTGTACTACTACTCAGACTCCAGTACACAGTTGGGACCTGGGGTCCCCACCCGCTTCTCCGGATCCAAAGATGCCTCGGCCAATGCAGGGCTTCTTCTCATCTCTGGGCTGCAGCCTGAGGACGAGGCTGAGTATTACTGTTCAATCTGGCACAGTAGTGCTGGTCACAGTGACAGGAACTCATGGGGAAGTGGGACAAATACCTCACCCTGCTCAAATCCCTGCACTCTGACTCTCTTCCAGTTGAAAATGACTGGAATGCACACTGACTGCCTTTGAAGTAGCTTCTAGGTCACAATACTCTTCCTCCTCCCAGCATCCTATTCAACCTCTTTTACTCTCAGGAAAACAAACAAGCCAACAAACAAACAGGCAACACAGAAACCCACGATATTGCCGACACTTTGTCTGGTGGTTAAAGTGTAAAACTCAGAGAGTGTTGACCTGGCCCTTTTTCTCTTTACAAAGGCACACCCACTGTCTTAGTTTTCTGGTCAGAGTCTGGACAATCGCAGCAGGTGGACAGTCCTCCACAATGTGGACTCTGTTCCTCCAGGGGTTGGGGCAGAGGCTCCCTTCCCTCCAGGTTCCTGTGCTCAGAGCTGGCTGAACAGCTGTGTGTTCCAGGTAGGATGTACTAAATAAGATTGGTGCCAAGGGAGGACTCAGAAGAGAAGAAATAGCGGGCACAGAGCTGGCTGGGCAACCAGGCTAGCTACTTGGCCCTTAAATTGTGACGTCAGGGGAGGGGGGTTAGCCAGGGGAGAAACTTAGGTGTCAGCAAAACTCTCCATAGTGCTTGTTAAGGTAACATGCAGCACTCCTTCATTGCTACAAAATGCTGGGTCTGCTCTTGGGAAGGTGGGAAGTAGATCCCACAGATGTGAATTTACCAAAGCGGATACCATCAGGGACTTTGGGTACCCCTGTGGCTGGTTTCCTGAACTCCCAGGCCCTGACTCTGTCCTCCTCTCTTTTCCTGTGACATCAGGGCTCATCAGTGATCCAAGCAGCAGGGAGGCTGTGGGGCGACAGGGCAGGAGGTCCCCTATCTGTGCACAAAGAAGTCCAGTCCTATGTCTTTCCAGTAAGAAGTTCTTCCATTTCTGACAACATGGACGAACCTGATATTACCAGATATTACCCTAGGAGAAATAAGCCCTACAGAGAAAGAAAAAATGCAATATGATCTCATTTATATATGGAATCTACAGGAAAAATAATTTTAAAAATTACTGTCAAGTTTTACTGATGACGATGAATTAGAATAGGGTAACACATACCAGGACAAGAAGGATGTTTGTATTAGTGCAGCTTCTTACATATAATTTGATTTTGAACTGATAATTTATAGTGATGAAAATAAACATAACAAGATTTATTATTTTAATCACTCTTTATTGTGGAATTCAGAGATACTGAGTGTACTCACAATGTTTTGTAACCACCACAACTGTCCATTTCCAGAGCTTTTTCATCATCCCGAGCACCCAACATGGGAATGGGTAATCTGGAATGGCAGAGGAGCCAGGCTCCAGGAACCCATGCCTGTGCAGGAAGCAGCAGAGGGCAGAGGGCAGCTCCCATGGGGCTCTTGGCAGATGTGGCCTGACGCGGCTGAGAGAGTCTTTAGGCTGGGCTTCTTACCCCAGATTGACCATGTGGATGCATGCTGACCACCATGGCATGCGTACCAATGTGTCCCCTTGCAAGGTGTCCAAGAATACCAGCTTTCTCTCCCAGAGTGTGTCAGGAACACCAGTGAGAACCTTAGGATCTTGTTTGGGTCATCTGCTGTATGTTTCCTGTATATGCCTATCTGAATCCCCTCCAAACTCCGTGTCACTTCTCCTCTAGAAACCTTGCAAAGGCCCTGTTTGCAGCGTACTTGCTCCCTGGTGGTCAAGGGGAACTTGGATTACTTTCTGGTCTTGTTATTCTGTGGCATCTATCTATGTGTGGCTTCCTAGGCCAGTTTCATACTGTTTGTATTCCTAGAACTTTGTTATAAATTTAAGCAGGAAGTATGGTGCCTCCAGATATTTAATCTTCTTTCTCAAGAAAGCTTGGGCAATTTAAGTTCTTTTTCTGCCTCTATACAAAAGTCAGGACTTTTTTTTCTATTTCTGTGAAAAATATCATAGGAATTTTCATAGGAATTGCCCTGAATATAGATTGTTTTGGGTAGTATGGTCATTTTAAGGTTACTTTTGTTGTGGAAAACACTGGATATAGGAATTCTGGATGAAATACATGATACACACAGCTTCCCTTATCTGCAACAGTCACAGATAAGATTCAGATTGTTCTGTGACTTCTCATGTGCTTCAGCATTTTGTAGTTACGGATGTGAATTGATAACTTTTCTCTTAAGTTTTAGGTCTTCTTCTTCATCTTGAAATCTGATGCATAAAATTACACATTAACCACTGTCTCAAGAATAATTTTGGCTAACAGAATTGGATTTAATATGAATCTTTTTTTGACATTTATTTATTTTTGAGGGGGTGCAGAGAGAGAGGGAAACAGAGGAACAGAAGCAGGCTTGGCATTGACAGCAGAAAGTCTGGTGCAGGGCTTGAACTCAGGAACTGTGCCATCACGACCTGAAATCGAAAGTCAGATGGTTAACGGACTGAGACACCCAGGTGCCCCGAATTTACTATAAATCTTTACGTCTGATGTGAGTTAAGTTCTGAACACAGTTGATGACAAAGAAAGCAATGGCCGTATACGTATCATGAAACAATCTACTAACCATTCAGAAACGAGCATTGGATCACATTCTTATTCCACAGTGGGATGAAGTCCAATTTTGTGGCTTTTCTTTCACCTATTACTCCAGAAATTGTATGTTTTTCCATTTCCCCGGCCACCCTTCTAGTTCTTTCTGCTGCATAGCGACTACACAAGGCAAGGGTATTTTACAATGCCTCGGGATGGTCACACAATGTTTTCAGACAGTGCCATTTTCGTTCAGATTCTTATTTTCCCTGATGTTTGGAGAAATCTCATAATTGAATGGTGATATGATTACCTTCCCATCAAAACCAGCAGTTACCTTGTTGCTACTTCAGATAATAGATGGCTTCCAAGAGCAAATGAGGGTGACTTCCACAGCCTGGGGTGCCTCTGGTGTAGACTCCCCCACCTCTGGTCTTCTGCCCCGTGGCTATCAGGAGACAGGGACTAGGACTGAGTCAGAAGAGACCCTGTTTGTTCATACCCAGCACGGGCTTTGAAATTCCCAGTGGACTCACTCCTGGAGGACTGACCACTAAGTTTCTCCAAAGAGACAAGAGGCCATTTCACTGGGGAGGGCAGAAAATATTCCCAGGGATGGGGTACATGTGGAATGAACTAGAAGCATGGCCAGGATGTGAGAAGCAGATGCATGCCCTCAGTCTGCCTTTCCAGGCAAGAAACTTGGGACTGAGGCCACCAGGGACATGGAGGAGATGACTCGGAGCAAGATGTCACCCTGTCACTCAGTGTCCCAGGCTCTCTGCAGTCATTGATTCTGTGTAGTCCCAATATATGCCTCTTTCAAGGTCTCCCCCAGGGGACATCAGGGTGACCAAGGGGCAGTAAAAGAGAGGAAGTTAATTTGCATGAAGCACCTCTCCTCCTCATAGGTCTGCAGGCATGAAAAGGCCCAGAGGAGACCCCAATCCAACCCAAGAACATGAGGAGGCAAGACCTGTGAGGATCCCCTCCATGGCCTGGATGGTGCTTCTTCTCAGGTTCCTTGCTTACGGCTCAGGTCAGGGGAAGAGACTGCTTTCTTGGAGGGCACATAAAATCAAGGTTTCAGGGTGACCTTTGCCTCTCATAATAACACATGTGCCTCCTTTTGGTTTTAGGAACCAATTCTCATACTGTGGTTATTCAAGAGCCATCACAGTCAGTGTTTGCAGGAGGCATGGTGACACTCACCTGTGACTAGCTCTGGGTCAGTATCTATCAGTAACTTCCCTGGCTGGTACCAACAGACTCCAGGCAGGGGTGCCCACACACTTATCTACCATAAACAATCACCTGTCTCGGGTCCTTGATCACTTCTCCAGGTCCATCTCCAGGAACAAAGCCGTCCTCACCATCACAGGGGCCAGCTTGAGGATGAGGCAGATTAGCACTGTATGCTGTCTCCGGGTAGTGGCATTCCACAGTGATCTCAATCTATGGAGAAGTGCAACCAGGGTTCAGAATGTCTCAGCCCTGAGCAGCAGGGAAGCAAGCGAGGGGGAGGATGGTCAACCCCACCATGGGAAGGGAGGCTCCCTAGCCTGATTCTGCTGTGCAGTGGTTCATCCCGATGTGCCCATCCCATCTCTCCCAGTGTGTGTCCATCTCACCAGTGTGACCCCCAAGACTGGGCTTCCTTTCCACATCTGCACATATAATGAAGGGGAGGGGGTTCAGCACCTAAATATATCAACAAATGGTCAGAGCCAGCAACCTCAGCAACCTGCTCCCTGTGAGATGCTTATTCAAATGACATTAAGAGCCATGTTGTCATTCCTAATCTGTTGATGGAGACCGACTGAATAAGTTACGCAGGCCAAGCCATCAGTCAGGCAAATACTGTAACACCCACATCCTTCCTATGGGGGATAGAAGGCGTCTCTAAAGCCCTGGTTGTCTGTGATATTTCCACGCCTCTCAACATGTCACACTGTGGTCTCAGTTTGACACGGGGACAACAGACCCATCACCTGCCCTCCATCTGCTCTCCCACCTGACTTCCCCTGTGTCAGTCAGGGCATTCCTGTCTCTGTGGGCATCACCCTCTAGCCACGTAACTCTCTGGACCATCACTCCCTCTCCCACAGCCTGCGGTCCATTCAGTTACCTCCCTCTGTCCCACTTGGGGACACAACCCATTTCACCCTTCCTGTTTTCTCTGCTGTCATCTTCCCCCAACCACCCCCAGGGTTGCCTTCCAATTCTCTTTGCCCCAAAATCTATCTTAGAACTTCCTGCAGAACTAAATCTCTAATGAGCAGCACTGACCAGGAGAAGCCCAGCTGGAATGAAAAGACTCCCAGCACAGGGATGGGAGGTTGCAGGATGGCCCAGCAGTAGTCCTACTGGGCTCCCGGGCCCTACTCTGTCCCAATACCCTCAGCAGCCTCATCAGAGTTTGTGGAGTCCTTTCTGCCATGCTCCAGAATGGCACAAATTTCCATAATCTGTGTCCTTCTCTGTGAAGGTTTGTGACCGCTCACCAAGTTCCTGTTCACTCATCACCCAGAGTCAGCCTGCCCCCTAGGAGCCCCCTGTGGGGGCAGATGCCCTGCTCTCTGTTCTCTGCATCTTGTCATCAGCTCCACCGGGATTCCTAGACTGTCTTGGGTCAAGATTGCTCCTGTTCTTCCCACTATAGCCACGCCCAAGGAAAAAGCCGGTTCAGGGAGAGAACACCAGGACTGCCCCTCCATCCTTCTCTGAAGGATCTGTCTCACGTGGTGGAAGCACAAATATCAGGGACGAAGGTAAAGGAGAGCATTGGGAGCAGTGGGAAAGAACGAGAAAGTGGAAAGAATGAGACGTTTGCCCGGAGAGCAGCAGGGGCTGCTGTGTGATCATGTCTAAGGGTTTCTGCAGGACGGGGGATCCAGCTGGCAGTCCTGCACTGACAGGAGGCCCCAGGTCTGGGCCCCCTTGTTTCCTGTGGGGACAGGGCAGGTGTGTCCCATCAGGGCCTGGTGGAATCCCCTGGACTTTGGCCTGTGTGTGGTCCCCACAGCTGCTGCCTCCAGGCCCACCCAGGGGGAATGCAGTGCATCAGGAAGTCTCCGTGTCCAAGGGCCACAGACCCTGTGTGTGCACATGGAGAAGAGGCAGGTGTGGGTCCCATTTGCATGAGCAGCCCCTCCTCTCTGAGGCCTGTGCACAGGGCATAAGAAAGACCCAGGGCAGACAAGCCCTACCTTTGGGCCTAAGAAGGGGGTGTGTCACCATGACCTGGATCCCCATCCTCCTCATGCTCCTCTGTCACTGCGCAGGTAGGGATAGGATCCAGGGCGCCAGGGTGGGCCCGCAGCCAGAGTCAAATCCCTGTGGCTCAGCTCCCTAATCTCATGTCCCCTGTCCCTTCTCTTCCATCTGCTGTGTTTGTGTTTGCAGGTTCCCTGTCCCAGCCTGTTGTGACTCAGCCAGCCTCCCTCTCTGCATCTCTGGGAGCAACAGCCAGACTCACCTGCACCCTGAGCAGGGACATCAATGTTGGAGGCTATAACATATACTGGTACCAAAAGAATCCAGGGAGCCCTCCCCGGTATCTCCTGTACTACTACTCAGACTCCAGTACACAGTTGGGACCTGGGGTCCCCACCCGCTTCTCCGGATCCAAAGATGCCTCAGCCAATGCAGGGCTTCTGCTCATCTCTGGGCTGTAGCCTGAGGACGAGGCTATTACTGTCTATATATCATGGCAGTGGGAGCACCTATCATTACTCACAGTGATTCTGACAAAACCCTTACATCTCTTTTATTGAGAAGTTTCAGTGGAGGCTTGTGTATGGGACACTCCACTGTGGGAACATCTGTCTTTGAGGAGGAAGGAGTGACACAGTGTTATTGCCTGAGACAGCACAGGCATCCTAGGAGTGCACACAGGTGAGGGAATAGAGCCCAGTACACATGCCCCAGGGTCTACAATAGGTAGACCCTTTGTGATTCTACAAACCCAGTTGGAGGTTTTAGTCACATTCGGTTTGCAGAAATGACTGAGTTTAGATGTCCTAGCTGAAGCCCAGAGGGTATCTGTGTCCTGCTAAAGGGTCAATCAGGGAACATAAAAAAAAGTCTATGGTTTGATTGAACGACCTTCCTCCCCCTGGACTGGGCAACATAAGGATGGTTTTCCTGGAAAGAAACCTGGTCATGAGTACGCTGCCTTCTTTCTCTCTTAGGACCTATGGCTTCAATACTCATATACCTAATTGTTGCCCCCTCCCCCCACCAATTTAATCCACCTTTTAACTTTGTGTCCTCCGGAATGCAAGAATTCCATATATGAATGATGGTTCAACAAGGATTCCAGCCCGGGGCACCAGAGGATCCCCTCCTCCTAAATCCCATGGACCAGACCACCAAGGCATTTCACTCAAATCACCTGTCAGCATGTTAGTATAATACCATGCTCTGGCCTATAACTGCACAGAAACCTAGACGGACAGACAAGTTTATGTATGGACAGCACACCCCCACTGTTCAACATGAGCCGCTACTGAAGATGAGACCTCTGCCCAAATGGCAAGGATTTGTCATTGTTGATCTAGCAAGCGGGAACACAGAGGCCAGCTTTAGGCGACAGGCTGGAGCAATGGTCACCTGAGTATGGTAGAAGGTCCCACAGTGACGAGTGGGCTGGATGCAAACAGGCCTGTTAGACAAGTCACCTCAAAATATCTATAAGCCCTAGCTGACTCCTACCCAGACAAGGTACCAAAAAAGGAAAAAAAAAGTCCACAAATTTCACACCTCCTTACCTTCCCCTCTTGACCACAGCCCCCACCACTGCCTCCTGGGAGACCATCTCTGCTTTGCTGTCCTGCCTGCTGCTCCCTTACAGTGTATTCCCTAAACTTCTATCTCCTTTGCTCTGCTTGGGTGAATTCTTTCACCACCCATGCTGCTGGCCTACACCTGATTGGGTTGCCCAACAATCCAAAGTTTACTCCTAAATTAGTCTAAGAAAGCAAAAACCTTTGTTGCACAGGTGGTAAGGAGGCTGTAGTGAAAATGGCGTCCCCAGTCTCACGGGTAATTATGACCCAACGGTGCCACAGGCCCACTAAACTGGGACACTGGGCTGGTGCTCCTGGAATAGACTTTCCAGCACAAACAAACTTGAAGGTTAAGGTGACAGATGTTTCCTAGGGTCTGGAAACCCTCATGACTAACTCCCCCAACAGCAGGCCCATCTGGACCAAGAGAGAGACAGAGGCATAGACAGACAGAGGGAGAATGTTCTCCAGTCTGTTTGGTTGGCCAAAAAGTTGCACCCAAACAGGTACATTTTCCAGATTGTGAACACCAGGCAGAATATGCTCACTAGTCATAAAGCCAAGATATTAAGGTCATACAAGATGAAAGAGAAATCCACATCCGTGGAGATATATATATATATATATATATATATATACATATATATATAATTATTATTATTAGTTTATTCTGGCTAGGCCTTGGTTTCTTGCAGCCACACTAATCACTAAGAGAGATGTGGCATGGGGTTGGGAACTGAGGGGTGCTTTACAGTATAACTTCTTTCATGGAAATTTTCCTGAGATTGACAGATTACCTAGTATCAATCTAACTTATTCCGCGACTAATTTATACTAACACATGTGTCTTCTTGAAGTGCTGAGTGCTCTAAATGCTTTGAAGACCTAAGCTCTGGGGAACTAGATGGCTCAGTTGGTTAAGCATTCCAACGTTGGCTCAGGTCATGATCTCATGGTTCATGGGTTCGACCCCATATTGGGCTCTGTAATGACAGCTGAGAGCCTGGCGCCTGCTTCCAATTCTGTGTCTTCATCTCTCTCTGCCCCTCCCCTGCTCACACTCTGTGTCTCTCTCTCAAAATAAATAAATAAACACAGACAGTGTAAAGGTGGGGAATGGACAGAAGCCTGAGACAAAGGAGAGGTGACAGGGTGCGGATCCAAGAGGGTGTGAAATTTTTCTGCTCAGGAGACTAGAGAGCAGGATGCAGCCATTTTCGCCTGTAGCAGACCCACACTTACCCACCCCAGTGAGAGAAGCAGCACCACCAAATGGAAAATGGAGGCATTACACAGAGCCCTATCCATCTGCAACCTCTGGGCACATCCCCCAGAACAAGGCAAACCCCTTCCATGGGCTGAATCTGGGGACCATATTGTGCTACAAAGTTTCAGTTCTAGGAGACACTGGATCTAGCTTCTTTCAATTCATTTTGTTTGCTTGTTCGTTTGTTCTTTTGTTTGCTCCAGTTTTTGTTGTTGTTTTTCTTTTCTTTCTTGGATTAAAAAAAAGAGCAAAACTTTTTACTCTATTTTATTTTCTTCATTTTGTATAATTTTAATTTTTAAAAAATATTGTAAATTTGTAAACTGTTTTTCTTTTCTCTTTTTTCTCTTTTCCATCAAAGATCTCTCATCAAGCAGACCAAAACACATCTAGCATCTAGTTTTCTTTCTTTGCTTATTTTTATTTATTTTTATTTTTATTTTTTTAAAATTTTTTAACGTTTATTTATTTTTGAGACAGAGAGACAGAGCATGAACAGGGGAGGGGCAGAGAGAGAGGGAGACACAGAACCTGATACAGACTGCAGGCTCTGAGCGGTCAGCACAGAGCCTGATGCGGGGCTCGAACTCACGGGTCGTGAGATCATGACCTGAGCCGAAGTTGGACACCCACCCGACCAAGCCACCCAGGTGCCACACTTTGCTTATTTTAAAAAATTTGTTTAATTTTAATTTTTAATTTTAATTTATTATTATTTTTCCCCAAAGTGACAAGATGGAGAAATTCACCCCAAAAGAACGTAAAAGAGAAATGATGTGCAGGGATGTAATCAACACAGATATAAGCAAGATGTCTAAATTAGAATTTAAAACCATGATTCTAAGAATACTAGCTGAGGTTGAAAAAAACATAGAAGACACCTGAGAATCCCTTTATGCAGAGACAAAAGAACTAAAATCTAGTCAAGCCCAAGTTGTAAATGCTATAACTGAGATGCAATCTTGAATGGATGCCATGACAGTGAGGATGGATGAAACAGAGCACAATCAGTGTTATGGAAGATAAAATTATGGAAAATAGTGATGCCGAAAAAAAGAGAAAAACAAAGGCAAAAGATCACAATACAGGATTTAGAGAACTCAGGGACTTACTAAGAGGAATACGTTCATATCATGGGCGTCCCAGAAGATGAAGAGAGAGAAAAAGGGGGAGAACATATATGTGAGCAAATTATAGCTGAAAAGTTCCCTAATCTAGGGAAGGTACAGACATCAAAATCCAAAAGGACAGAGAGCACAAATTAGATTCAACAATTAATGACCATTACCAAGGCATATCATAGCTAAATTCACAAAATACACAGAAAAAGTGAGTCATGAAAGCAGCATGGTGGAAAAGGTCCTTAACCTCTAAGGGAAGACAGATCAAGGTCGCAGCAGATCTGTCCACAGAAATTTGGAAGGCCAGAAAGGAGTGTCAGGATATACTCAATGGGCTGAATGGGAAAAATATGTAGCCAAGAATCTTTCCTCCAGGAAGGCTGTCATTCAGAATGTAAGGAGAGATAAAGAGTTAACAGGGAAACAGAAGCTAAAGGAATTTGTGACCACTAAACAAATCCTGCAAGAAATTTTAAGGGGGAGACTCAGAATGGAGAAGACTCCAGGGTGCCCAGCCTCTTCGCTGGATCCAAAGATGCCTTGGCCAAGGCAGAGCTTCTACTCCTCTCTGGGTCGCAGCCTGGGGACGAGGCTGACATTACTGTGCTACAACTCATGGCAGTGGGAGCGGCTTTCATTGCTCACAGCATCTCAGATAGCGAGCAAGTGAGAGAAAATACCTGTGCACAAAGATCATGATCCCAACAACTTTTCAGTAGGAAACTTACCTGTAGACACATGCACATGGGATTCTTCTGCTGAAAGATCTTTCCTTGAACAGGGAAAATAGAAATGCTTATGTTTGAATGTAATGTGAGAAAAAATTGGGCATCCCGGGAAGACACTGACAGTTGACATAACAGAGGCCAACCGCACGTCCCCACGGGGTCTGGAGAAGATGCACAGAAATAAATACTGTGTCTGCACCTGAACGTGCTTCCCAGCAAACATTCATCCACACATCAGTGTCACCATGTGGTCCTTAAAGGGCTTTGTGTCACTACTGATGTACCCACAGGTGATATATAGACAATAACCCTAGCCATAGTCAAAGTGCCCTCTGTCTGAACCAGCTATTGTGAATCTGGACCAGATCCTGCAGACTCTCCCTGCCAACACCCCCCAAACCCTCCCTCCTCTTTTCCCATCTCTTCCCCTGTCCCTCAGACCCTCAGTCTCTACCTCTGGCTCTTCAGGTCTGACCTCCATCTCCACGTTAGGATTTCAGAGGAAACTATAAGTGATCTTGCTGTAGTTTCCTATCTCCAGGGTCCATCCCTCGGGAGGAAAACGGACAGAACATACAGTTGCATATATGTAGTCCCCTCACATTCCCTTCCAGTTCTCGGACAACTGGGGAGTCCCCTGACCCTCTGCCAACCCCTTTGGATCAGACCCCCAAACAGCTTCACCTCCATCCCTGCCCCATTACACAGGAGTGTCTGTGTTTGGAAGAAGCAAACGTCTCCCTGCCAGTGCTGACTCACATCTGCACCCTGAGAAGTGACACCGTATATAGGCACTAGCAGAAGGCAAAGAGCCATCCCTGGTTTCTGATGAGATTCAAATCAGAGTCAGATGCACTCCAGGGATCTTGGGTCTCCTATCATTTTCCGGATCCAAAGATGCTTTGACCAGTTCAGGTTTTCTGATATCTCTGGACTCCAGCATGAGGAGAAGCTGACTATTACTGTCTCATATGCCACGATAGTGCTAATGCTTATGTAGTGTGTCAGTCCCATTGGGAAGTGAGACAAAATCTCCCTTCACCCTCTGGGTCTGGTGACATTACCCTTCAGGTGGCTCAGGGGGTGACTTCTGTGCTCAGATCTTCAACAGACCCTCAGTTGTCCCAGAGACAGATGATGTGACACTGTCATATCCTTTCCTTCAGTTATGTTTTTACACTGACGACCCATTCTCACCGTGTTCATGTTTTCAAATGCAAACTTTGTTGCCGAGAGGTAAAAAAAATATTCAGTGGAGATGTCCGAGAACAAAAGGTGTTGATTCCCAATCAGCTCTAGGGCTCAGTCGCAGATGGTTTGGGTCTGATTGCTTCAATTCTGGGCTTCAGGTTGCAAAAACAGAATGAGGAGATAAATGGTAGTCTATAGAGAGGCAATAAAGCATCAATATATAAAAACAAATGCAGTTCCATTTATAGTGATATAATTATGCAATTCTTAAGGATGTATTTTGGAAAAATTGAAAGCCTTGTATATGGAAAACTACAAAGCATCATAAGAGAAATTAGAGAAAACTGGAATGAATGAATAGATATTCCATGCTTGTGGATCAATATGCTGAATTGGGTTAAGGTAAGAATTCTTTCTTTTCTTTTAAGTTTGTTTGTTTTGAGAGAGAGAGAGAGAGAGAGAGAGAGAGAAAGAAAGAGGGAAAGAGAGAGAGAAACCCAAGCAGACTCTGCACTGTCAGCACAGAACCTTCTGATGGGCTCGATGCCATGAACCGTGAGACCACAATGTGTGCAGAAATCATGAATAGTACACTGTGCCACCCTGGTGCCCCAGAAATCATTCTTTCTAAAATTGTCATTCAGTAGCTGGTGTCAATAGCACCCTAGCACTGTAATGCCTGAAGTTCCGAAACCTCCCACAAAAGTCCACCAGAGTCGTAAGTCAAAGCCAAGCGGCAAGGGTCGTTTACTGCAGGTTCGAACCTGGTCCCCCGCACACTCGTCGCCGGTGACGCAAGAGGCCACGATCAGGGTTGGTACAGCGTTTTTATAGACAGAGACAAATAGCACAGGGGAGGTTTCAAATTATGAGGGGCCTGATTAGTTGATTTTAAAGTAAGGACATTTGTTGTTCTCTGATTGGGCGTCCTTTGTCTGTCCTTTGGCGGGAAGGCTTTGTCTGTTACTTGTGGCGGGAGAAAAAAGGGGGAAGGGGGAAGGGGGTAGGCTAGGTGAGGAATGTGCTAAGCAAGCAGGTTTACAGAAGCGAGAAATGCCGGTTAGTTTATGTACAATCGCTCATTCCATCACATATCAGACTACATTTAGGAAGGTTTACAACCCATTCTACTACACAGCGGGTTACATTCAGGAAAGGCCTCACAATGCTCGTAGCAAACAGCAAGCAAAACAGACTTCTCAGCAATTGTATTTCTTATCAAAGATCCATAATAAGCAGAAAAGAGGACTTTAGCTTTAAACTAAGGCAGGGCTGTCATTTGGATTTAAAGCTGTTCTTTTCAGCACAAAACAGACAAAAAATGGAATATGTCACACAAATAAGCAGAAAACTATTTCAAAGAAAATATTAAAAAAACAGTATTCAGTTATCTACATGTATCACAAGAAATACACACAATGATGAAATGGGGTGTAATGTGGGGATGCAAGGCCAGTTTTATATTAAACAATCAGTCAATGTAATCTCCAATATTAACAGGCCAAATAAGAAAAAACCTGGGGCACCAATTTGGCTCAGTTAAGCATAGGACTCTTGATTTCAGCTCAGGTCATGATCTCAGGGTTCCTGAGGTCAAGTGCTCCATGGGGCTCCACGCTGACAACATGGAACCTGCTTGAGATCCTTTCTCTCCTCTTCTCTCTCCCCCTCCCCAGCTCAAGCTATCATTCTCTCTCTAAATAAATAAATGAATACACTGAATTTTAAAAAAGCCTGGTCTTATTAATCAATACAGAAAAAGCATTTCACACAATGCAAAACCTATTCATGACAAAGAATGAGAATGAATGAATGAATGAATGAATGAATGAAAAAGACAACATTTCTCAGAGAATGAAAATAGAGGAGCACATCCTCAACTTGATAAAGAAAATGATGAAACACCACAGCTAACACACACTGAGGTGAAGCTCTGAAAGCTTTTCCCCCAGGGTGGCAGCCAAGATCATCATGTCCAGTCTCAACACTGCTGTTAGCCATAGGACTGGATGTGCCTGACCAAACCATAAGGCAAGTCAATCAATGAGAAGCATACAGACTAAGGAGAACAAGAGCCAATTGTCTCTATTTTCAGGCCAGAGGATGATATACGGGAAAAATACAAAGGGAGCTATGAATATGTATGTAAATATATGAATTCAAAGGGTAATAAGCAATTTCAGGAAGGTGGTGGAACACAAGATCAATGTAGAAAGATCATTTAGTTTCGTCTATACGAGCAATAAACTTTTGAAAAAAAGGTAAAAATAACACTTCAAACCACTCCATGATGAAGTATTTGGGTGAATATTTAACAAAACATGTACAGGACATGGATGCTGAAATCTCGACAATGCTGGGAAATGTGATCAAAGTGGATCCAAAACCATGGAGGGATATGTTCTGTTTAAGGATTAGAAGAGTCAATATAGTAGAGATGACAATTCTTCCCAACTTGTAGAGAAGTGTAATTCAATTCCTATCACAAGACAGAGTGGTGTGGATGGAAGGTAGACACAGTGGCCAAAGTAACAGAACAGAAAACTCAGAACCAAACTCGCAAAAGCATGGATAAGAAATACTTATGGATACTTATGGATAAGAAAACCTTATTGACAAAGTTGCAGAAGCCTTTCAGAAGAGGAAGGATGGCCTTTGAACAAATGTCCACAGAACCACTGGATGTCCATCGAGAGAAATGAATCTCACCGAAAACTGTCACTTCATAAAAAAATTCACTAAAAGGATTATTGACATACTGTAAAGTATACAGTTGTAAACATAAAAATGGAAAAAGTCATCAGGCTCTAGGGTTTGTATAAACATGTTTAGATAAGACTCCATTAGCACAAGCCATAAAAAAACTTATCCATTGGACTTCATCAAAGATAAATTCATTGTTTTCCCTTTCCTTGATAAATCACTTAGCCACTAAATGAGCTAAAAAATCACAGATTAAAACAAAACCCAATTTTTTGGACACTCGTTGGCATCCATTGCTACAATGCATAGGAGCTGAAAAACATTCCCAAGGTTTACAGATGCTACATCGCACACCAGTGCAGGGATGTGATGTCTGCAGCATCTTCTGCCAGATGTCAACAACTTACCACTAACGGGTGGTAATGTTTGCAACTCACAGAGACCAGGACTCCTTCTGAGCGTGCAAAACACTGCAGTCATCAAGGGCAGTATTATGGGATCACGTTGGCCATGATTCAGCTCAAGGATGTGTGAACAAACGGAGCTGAGGAAACCAGCTGGGCTCTCAGGGCTGTTGGACACAGTGAGGTATGTGCCTGTCAGCCAAGAGGGGACGCTGTGGGAGTACCCTGTGGTGTCTTCACAACTGTGCAGAGCCTGGGCCTGGGGACTGGGCTCTGGGGTCCCTGATGGGAAGTCTGCACGTGTGTCCCTTCTTGTGTGGCAAGGTCCCCCGAGCAGGGACCTGTGCGTTGTGCATGCAGGTGCTTCCTCCCAGGGTTCTCCCCAGTGGTGAAGCCAACCTCCAAGGTCCCCAGGGTGTGTCCTTCAGCTGGGCTGAAGCACCAGGGCTCAGGGAGGGGCTGGGCAGTCACTAGATGGACTTCATTTGCATGGACAGCTCCTCCTGTGGCAGAGGGTGGAGGAGAAAAGGAGGCCCGGGGCAGCCCAGCCCAGTGTGGGTACTAGGGTCTGTGTCACCATGGCTTGGACTCTTCTAGTCCTCATGCTTGTGTCTCAATGGACAGGTAGGGGCTTGCCTCAGGGACACAGGGGGATCTCAAAGGGTGCTTGCCATGCTCAGCATCCTGGGACATTTTCCCCCCATTTCTGGTTCCATCAGTGACCAGTGTCTGTGTTTGCAGGTTCCCTGTCCCAGCCTGTGCTGACCCAGCCGTCCTCCCTGTCTGCATCTCCGGGAACAACAGCCAGACTCACCTGCACCCTGAGCAGTGGCTACAATGTTGGCGGCTACCACATATACTGGTACCAGCAGAAACGAGGGACCTCTCCCCAGTATCTACTGAGGTTCTACTCAGACTCAAATAAGCACCAGGGCCCTGGGGTCCCCAGCCACTTCTCCGGGTCCAAAGATGCCTCGGCCAATGCGGGGCTTCTGCTCATCTCTGGGCCACAGCCTGAGGACGAAGCTATTACTGTGCTACATATCATAGCAGTGGCAGCAGCTACCCTTACTCACAGTGACACAGATAACGAGGAAGTGAGACCAAAACCCCTGGGTTCACAGTCCTTGTCTCCGAGCCTCTTTTTTTGAGAAGCTTCTGTGGAGGCTCCTGTAGGGGAGAGTCCTCTCTGGTGAGACCTGTCCTTGAGGAGGTTGAAGTGACACACAAGAAATTTAATAGAGAACATTTGGAAATCAACAGAGACCTAGAAAGTCAAAAGACACACAGGCAAAATGAGATCTATGTTTTTCTGAATTACAGGGATGAGGTAGGGGTCTAGTATTCAATGGAAAGAAATGCACATCACAGACAGAAGAAGAAGAATAGTGTAAATGTTGTGAAAACAATGTGTGCAGGGCCCCTGGGAAATGATGGGACACAGAGGACTGTGACCAAACAGGCCCTGCTGGCCGCCCCTCCCCCCCCACGGTTTCCCCCACCATGTCCATTTCCTAGTGCAGTTGTCTGTGGTGCCAGCTGTCTTCCCAGAGCAGGTGCTCGTACTGAAATTTTTATTCAGTTGAAGAGACATGAAGAGTTTCTCCTGTGTGTGTGGACCTTGACTGCTTTTTAACTCAAAATAATCTTCATCCCAGGGAGCCTGGGTGGCTCAGTCATTGTCTATTTCTGTTCGGGTCATGGTCTCCTGGTTCGTGGGATCGAGCCCTTCATGGGGCTTTGTGCTGACAGCTCGGAGCCTGGAAGCTGCTTCAGATTCTGTGTCTCCCTCTCTCTCTGCCCCTCCCCCACTCATGCTCTGTTGCTCTCTGTCTCAAAAGTAAATAAACACACAAACATTTTTAAAAAATAATAAATAGGGGCGCCTGGGTGGCTCAGTCGGTTAAGTGTCCGACTTCAGCTCAGGTCACGATCTCGCGGTCCGTGAGTTCAAGCCCCGTGTCGGGCTCTGGGCTGATGGGTCAGAGCCTGGAGCCTGCTTCCGATTCTTTGTCTCCCTCTCTCTCTGCCCCTCCCCCGTTCATGCTCTCTCTCTGTCTCAAAAATAATTAAACGTTAAAAAAAATTAACAAAAAATAATAATAAATAAAAAAAACTTCATGCCGAGTGGCTCATCGAGGGGAGGCCTGCCCTTGTGTCCTGCAGTTCCAGAAAGAATTTGCTATGGCCGAGGTCAAAGTTTGCTGTCTGCGCGCTTCTCTTGGATTTTGACGGTTCCCTGTCTCACCCGTGGGCCTTTCATCTATTTTGAGTTCATTTTTGATTACGGTGTAAGAAAGTGGTGCAGTCGTTCTTCTGCACGTTGCTGTCCAGTTTACTCCACACCATTTGTTGAAGACACTGTCTTCTTCCCATTGGATATTCTTTCCTGCTTTGTCCAGCATGAGCTAGTGTATAGTGTCCTGGACTTGACACTTTCCAGGTTCCTCTGTCTCCCCAGGAGTCATTGTCAACCTGTGCTCACCCAGCCTTCATCAGCGTCACAATCGAGGAAACAGAATCCCCATGAGCAGGAGACCCAGTGACAGCGAGTGTCACTGGAGTCCCTTCAGCAGGGCAGGACTTGCTTTGAACACCTGCTCTCCTGGGGTGAGGCTGACGCTCAGGGATCCGTGGGTGAGTCTCTGTCCCCATGGGCGGCTGAGCCCCCAACCATGTCTGGGCTCCAGGTAGTGCCTGAAGCTGATCAGCGCATTGATTCTGGGACAGCAGCCTCAGTGCTGCTCCCTTGGAGCTCAAGGCCCACGGGGACACGAGGCACACTCTGCATCCTCTCAGGGCTGGACTGTCACCCCCAGACACTCCAGTGACACCTCCAGCCAGGATAGGCCTCTGCTGAAACGTCTGTCTCAACTCAGGGCTACAGGGCCTGTGACCTCAGAGACACAGTGCCCCTTATCTCCACCTCAGCTGGAGTCAATATGGGATCTTTGAAAGAATTTTCTGGGTCAAATTGGCCTTAGCTAGTGGAAAATCATTCCTCTAATCAGCAGCGGCTGACTGAGCAATTTTTCTATCCTGAACACGGTGAACACAAGACACAGTGACCATTGCTTTACCCACCCGGAGAGGAGTCTGACCCCTCATCGTTCCATGCAGCAAACTCTGTGTTTGTTCATTCCACCAGAGAGATCAGTGTGAAGTTCACTGGAACAGGCTCCTCATGGTGTTTCCCAGGGCACCATGTTGGGCTTTCCTACTTTACCTGTTAGAGCAGATCTAATATGCAGAATTTTTATTAAAATAATAATAATATAAATGAATCAAGTGATTTAAGCAAGGTATTGGCCCCTCTTCAACCAAGAACTAAATGTCACATATTTTCCATTATGTTTTCACGCATTTGGCAACCACTATTTTAAATCATATTCTGTCTGCAAGAAACATGGGTCCGGGGAAACACACTCGCAATTGAACCTGTACCTTCCCATTGAAACTGTCACTGAGTTTAAATCACTCTTTCGGAGCTGAGTTTTTGGAAAAAATGACACATCCGTTTTAAGGTAGCAGTTGTCTAATAGGTGATTTACACATAAAGTCTACAAACAGGTCCCTGTCAGAACACGTACAGGTGTCACTCCTTCCCTCCTAGAACTTCCTGCAGGTTTGCCCTTTGTGCTCTGAGGTTAATGCCACACACAGCCTCGCTTGTCAGGGCTCTTGCAGAGTTGGGTCTATGTGCTTGCAGAACAGATAATAGGAGGGAATCCGTGCCCACAGTGTGCGGAGGACTATTTCTAAGCTGCTGGAAATGGTGACAGATGACCAAGTTTTTTAGGGCTTAACCCTTCTAGGAACAGACACGAGGGCTTCTACACAACCTGGAAAGGACTGCTCCCCAACTCCTCAGGGCTGTGTGAACAGGTGTGGAAGGGGAGTTCCGGAGACCAGGGAGGAATCCCATAAGAGGAACGGCCAGCCTCCTGGACGGAAGGGAACACCTGTCCATGGAGACCTGTCACTGTTCTGAACTTGATCATGATCTCAAAGGAGTGTGTGCCAGAGATACCAGCTCAGTCTTGACCATGAATGAGGAAGGGAGCAGTGGGGAGGCTGGAGCTGTCTCTCTGATGGGCTCTGGTCACCATGTCACACAATGGCGTGTCTGTGACTGGACACTAGGGGTCACTCAGGGCCTGGTTCTGAGGGGTCAGGGTTATTGACTCTTGGGATCTGCCAACTGGCACTGACTTTGCCTTCTGCTCAGGGCTCCCATCTATGACCTCTCCACCACCTGGCCCCACACAGTCCCTGCCCTGCCCACCCCTGTCCTCCTCAGGATGAGGAACCAACTGGGGCCTGTGAAGGGTCAGAGAGCTGGGGGTCTCATGCATGGATGGGCCCTCTCTCTCTCAGAGGATGAAGAGCGGAAGGAGGGGTTAAGGAAGATCTGCTCAGCAGTGGGGTCACACAGGGCAGGAAAGGTGATGACCCCCACCATGGCCTGGTTCTCTCTCCTCCTCATCCTACTTGCTCGCTGCACAGGTGACTGGATGAAGAGACAGGGGAAGGGGCCCTGCTTCCTCCTCTTGTCTCTAGACCCCAGCCTCATCCTCTCTGTCTCTTCTTCTTCCAGGGTCCTTGGCCCAGTCTGGGCTGACTCAGCAGCCATCTTCAGTGTCTGGGTCCCTGGGCCAGACACTCACCATTTCTTGCACTGGAAGCCCAGCCAACATTGGGGCCGGTTATTGTGTGTTTTGGTACCAACAGCTCCCAGGAATGACCCCTAAAGCCATTCTCCATGAGCACACTTGGCCTGTGGGGGTTCCAGACCGGTTCTCTGGCTCCGGGCCTGGCAACACAGGCTCCTTGACCATCACTGGGCTCCAGGCAGACGACGAGGCTGATGATCACGGCTCAGTGTGGGACAAGAAACTCATTGCTTATGCAATTCCCAGTCCTTTGGGGAAGTGAGACAAAAATCTGCTGTTTCCCCATCAATAGGGGTCCTCTTGCAGCCTCCCCTCTTTGGCCAAGTCAGCTGCTTCCTTCGTTTGCTGTAAACTGTAGTCTGAGAACAATTTCAAGGAACTTTGGTTAGCAAATGATCCATATTCTATTAACTTCAGGCCCCCAAGCCTGTCCTCGGCAGGAACACATTGTAGGAGATTCTCCTTCCGAGGAGAAACTCCTGGGTGTCAGGGGCCAGCTGTCCTGGGGACAGAGTCTGTGACAGGTCAGGACAGAGCCAGGAACAAAGGGTCCAGGTGTGTCTGAGTGTTGATACCCTACTGCCCAGATAATGTGCATCCATAGCACTTCCTGAACACCTAGTGTGTGCCAGAAATGACTCTAGGGATGTGGGACCCATGTGGACGTGACAGGAAGGGCCCCCATGTTCAGGGAGTCGACAGTGTCTGGGAGAAGAGAGAGGACACAGAACCTAAACGTGTTGTAAAGGAAGGTTGTGTCCCAGGATCTTGAGGAGTGGTGAGGTCTTTGGGGTTAGAGCTGGAGCACTGTAGAGTTTGATAGTGAACCCCAGACCTGATGCCCAGAAATGGCACCCCAGTTGTGCACAGATAAGGAAGGATTAGCAGGGGAGCAAGAAGGTGTGACTTGGCAGGGGCTGTGGACTGAGCCATAGTCAGGTTTGGGGCTCCGAGTGAGAGGTGGAGGGTGGGGAAGGTCAGGGGCCTCACGATGGGAAGGAATCAGTGGCTGAGGATGGGGAAGGGAAGGAGAGGAAGAACATGAAGACTGCCTCTGTGTGAGCTGCTGTGGAGTTACATCAACTTTCTCTGAAGTTGTTCAGATTTACTTTGCACGAATCCTGGGAAAAGGGCAGTGTTAGTCCAGCTCAGTTGGTGGGACAAAAGTCAAAATGTTAGGTTTGAGACTTATAGCTAGGCATTGTAGGAAGCTATGGAAATCAGGTTCTAGTCCAGGTTTTAATGAACAGGATTAGAATCAAGTATTTACCCATGTGTTTATTGAAATAAATTTTTTCCTCTACAACCACGCTTGTTTTTACTCCTTACAGCCAAATGGACATTCATTTGTTTGCAAAATAAGTGTGATTTCAAAAAGAACTTTGTGTGATGATTATTTACCTAACTACAGCAAAATAACTGTTGACCGTATACACTCTTTAAAACCTGCTTTGCTGGGACTTTTATAAGAAAGCTCTACGGTGAACATTTAGCAGCCCCTGCAGGCCAAAAGTCCAGCCAAACTGGTGCCAAAAACCTGCCATCAGACTTAGCCTGCAACGCCTCTATAAGTGGGCAATTTCTCTGTGCTCAGGGTCCCAGTATATCCCAAGTTTCCTGCACCTTCCAGAAAATGTCCTGCTTGACGCACTGGAAGAGTTGCTGGGAACTCTGTAAGCAGGTGGCAGGCTGATACTTCCAAGAAGCTGCATTGGATCCATAAAGCCAATGTTAGGACAAAATTACTTTTCTTCTCCTTCAACACAAAATGTATTCCCCTTCTTCATACTTTTTCCCCCCAAAAACACATGTCTTACTTTCCTGGAACACATAGTCATTTTCCTTATTATTGTTAGTAGTCTAAATTATATTTGTTAGAATTCCTAACTCTAGATACCTCAGTTTTCTAGTGAAAATTAAATAGGAAGCAACTGTGAAATGTTTGCTATGCCAGTATTCTTTAGATTAGCAACTTTATGACTACATTTCACAATTCCTAGAAACATAATAAAATATTTAAATAAAGAACAACCCAAGTTTACTAATGGGCCCATATTTATCTTTATAGTTTTTCTATACTAAGACAAAAGTAGATAAAGAGATGGTTAGTATGAATGTTTTATTATTTTATCTTATTTACCATGCAAAACAAATAAAGAACTACAATTGTTAGGAAGCTATACTCTCCATAGCAATTGGTAGATTACATGCAATCCCTATCAAGTGTCCAAATGTCTATTTTGCACTCTAAGAAAACATGATCGTAAAATTTCTGTGGAATTGCAGGGACTCAGAACATCCAAAAAATCCTGAAGAAGAACACATTTTAAGGACTGACAACTCTAGATTTCAAAACTCACTGGGGCACCTGGGTGGCTCAGTTGGTTGGGCGTCCAACTTCTACTCAGGTCATGTTCTCACAGCTGGTGGTTTGAGCCCCGCGTTGGGCTCTGTGCTGAAAGCTCGGAGCCTGGAGCCTGCTTCGGATTCTGTGTCTCCCTCTCTTTCTGCTCCTCCTCAGCTCACACTCTGTGTCCATCTGTCTCTCTCTCAAAAATATATAAACATTAAAAAAATTTTTTTAAATTCCAAAGTCACAAAACTAACTTACGAAGCTACAGTCAAGACCAATGTGGTACCAGCCTATGGACAGACATAGAGATAAATTAAACATATCCCAGAGGCCATAAAGAAATCATTCATCTATGGTCAATTGATTTTCAAAAGGGTTCTCAGAGAATGTAGTCTGAAAAAAAGGTCACTCCAACCAATGGTGCTGGGCCAAGTAGCTATCCACACACAAAAGTATGAAGTTAGACCCTTACCACATACTATAAACAAAAATGGATGTAAAATGGGTCAAAGATCTAAATTTTAGAGCTAAAACTAGAAAGATCATAGAAGAAAGCAAGAGGGAAATCCCCATGATTTTTGAGCTTGGGAAGAGATTCTTCACGTAGGATATCATAAGAAACACCAAAAAAAAGGGGGGGTGGTGATCATCAATTGGGCTTCTCAGATGTTACTATTTTTGTACACCCAAAGAAACTATCAAGAAAGAAAATGCAACCCTAAGTACAACCCCATCTCCCAGAGGCCACTGAAGGAGATAAGAAATGTCTGGGACAGCCTAGCTCTAGCCATGGGTTCTCAGTAGGACTGTGACCACCATGGTTTAACCTCTTCTCCTGTGTTCTCTCCTTACTGCACAGGTAAGGACCGTCCTTGGTGACCCAAAGCAGCCTCTGAGCCTATGTCCACACCTTTGGATCAGACCTCCAAGCAGCTTCACCTCCATCCCTGCCCCATCACCCATGAGTGTCTGTGTTTGCAAGTTCTTTCTGCCAGCTTGTGCTGACTCAGACACCCTCCTTCTCCACATCTCTGAAGAATTAAATAGACTCATTTTCACCCTGAGAAATGGCATCATTGTTGTTTTAAGAAATATGCATAATGGTGCCAGTAGAAGACATGGAACCCTCGGCGGTATCTCCTGCAATTCAAGGCAGGGTCAAATACCACACCAGAGATCCCAGTGCCCTGTCATTTTCTGGATCCAAAGATGTTTTGACCAATGCATTTGTTCTGACATCTCTGGGATCCAGCGTGCAAGGAAGTGACTGTTAGTGTCATATATGCCAAGATTGTACCAATGCTTACACAGTGCTTTAGATCCATGTGGAAGTGAGAGAAAATCTCCCTCCACTCTCTAGACCTGGTGGCATCCCCTGTCAAGAGGTTCCAGGAGTGACTTTTGTTGTCAGATCTTCCAAAAGATTATTTGTTGTCCGGGAATAAGATGATCTGAGAGTGCCATATCCCTTCCTTCAGTTATGTCTTCAGAGTGATTCTTATCTGTCCTGTGTTCATATTTTCAAAGGCAAAACTAGCTTGTTCAGAGTTACAAATGACTCAGTGGAGAGAGCCTGGCTGGTTCAGTGGTTAGAGCATGCAACTCTTGACCTTGGGTTCCTGAGTTCAAGCCCCACTTTAGGTACAGACGTTACTTAAAAATAAGCTGTTGAGGGTCACCTGGGTGGCTCAGTTGGTTGAGCGTCCAACTCTTTGATTTCAGCTCAGGTCATGATCCCAGGGTGTTGGGATCGAGTCCTGTGTCAGACTCCACACTCACTTTCTCCCTTTTTCCTGTGATAGAGCTCTGCTGAGCTCCTGAATTCCCTGGTGCTAGGCAGTGCCTTCCCAATGAGCAGATCTGAACAGATCCCTTAACAAGGAAGATAGACAAAATGACTATTACACATGCAAAGTGATTTCCAACTTCATATGTCATTGTGGTATTACAAATTGAACAAGGACATACCAGAGGCCTCCCATGACCATGGGTAAAGTTCAATACAGTGCCAGCACCAATACTACCGAGGATGTGGGGCAGCAGGAACTCTCATTCACTGCTGGTGGGAGTGCGAAAAGCCCCATCACTTGGGAAGATTCCTTGGCAGTGGTTTCTACGGCAAACAAAGCCTTAAGGATATAATGCAAAAAGAACAGTCCTACAGCTTACTCTAAATGAGGTTCTTGTGTGCAAACGAGAATGTGCACCTAAATGTTTGTTGCTGTCTTATTTATGATTGCCAAGACTCCAAAGTGATTACCTTAGAATGGGTAAACAATATCTGTATGTCCACACATGGAATAGGACACAGGAGAAAGACATGAGTTATCAGGCCACAAAACACATGGGTGAAACTTCCATGCATATGTGTTAGTGTCAGAATCCACTGTGAAGAGTCTGCAACAGTGAGCAGGGGGGATGAGGGGCACGGACCCAGGCCCCAGCTCCAGGCCCTGGGTCACTGTGCATCCCGTGTCCACCAGACGGCACTGGTGCTCCCCCAATCCCTCTGCTGGTAGGTTCCCTATCCTTGTGTCTAGCAGGTGCTCTTGATGATTTGCACAGACAGGATTTTAAATCTCCCCGAACACGGAGGTGAGGTCGCAAGATGGCCTTGCAGTGGTCCCTGCTGGATGCCCAGCCCTGCTCTGTCCCCACACCTGCAGCACCTCATCAGGGTTTGCTGTGTCTTGTCTTCCCTGCTCTGGAGGGACCAGGCATGCCCACGCTACGTGTCCTCCTGTGTGAGTGTGTGTCCCCTAGGTGAGCTCCTGTCCACATCCGGCACCCAGAGCCAGCATGCATCGTCTGAGCTGTTCCATTGGGACAGATGGTTTCTCTTCCCTCTCCCGTGTGTCTTGTCCTCAGCTCCATAGTGGTTCACAGGTTGTACTGAGTCAGGACTGCATGTGTCCCTGTCATCAGACCCCATCCATGGAGGATGCCTGATGTAGAGCAGGACCCTTCTCTTTCCCTGGAGGGTCACTCTCAGGTGGTGGAAACACAGGCACCAGGGAAGCCTGCTTTGGGAAAGAAGAGGTTCACCCAGACACCAGCAGGGGGCACGGTGACAAGGTCTGGGGCTTTCTGCAGGATGGGGGCTCTCTGCTGAGTAGCCCTCCAGGACAGAAAGCCCCAGGACTGGACCCCTTGTTTCCAGTGGGGACAGGGCCGGTGTGTCCTCGCTGTTCCTGGAGGAGTCCCTGAACCTGGGCCTGTATGTGGTCCCAGCAGCTGCTTCTTCCAGGCCCACCCAGGGGGAAACTAGTGCATCACATAGTCTTCCTGTCAAGGGGCTGCAGACCTCTAAGTGCACAGGAGCAAGCAGCAGGGGTGGGTCTCATTTGCATGAGCAGCCCCTCCTTTTGAGCTCTGTGAACTGGGGATAAGAGAGGCCCAAAGCAGCCCAGCCCGGGCTCTGTGGTCTAGGAAGGGCGTGTGTCACGATGGCCTGGATTCCCGTCCTCGTCGTGCTCCTCTGCCACTACACAGGTAGGGACAGGACCCAGTGTCCCAGGGTGGGCCTGCAGCCAGAGTGAAACCCCTGTGGCTCAGCTCCCTAATCCCATGTGCGCTGTTCCTTCTCTTCCCTCTGCTGTGTCTGTGTTTGCAGGTTCCCTGTCCCAGCCTGTCGTGACTCAGCCAGCCTCCCTCTCTGCATCTCTGGGAACAACAGCCAGACTCACCTGCACTCTGAGCAGGGACATCAATGTTGGAAACTATAGCATATACTGGTACCAACAGAATCCAGGGAGCCCTCCCCAGTATCTCCTGTACTACTACTCAGACTCCAGTACACAGTTGGGACCTGGGGTCCCCACCCGCTTCTCTGGATCCAAAGATGCCTCGGCCAATGCAGGGCTTCTGCTCATCTCTGGGCTGCAGCCTGAGGACGAGGCTGACTATTACTGTGCAATCGGGCACAGTAGTGCTGGTCACAGTGACACAGACACATGGGGAAGTGGGACAAATACCCAGCCTGCTTAGACCACTGTAGTCTGAGTCTCTGAAGTCTAATGTAAATTGAATGCACAATTACTATACTTGGGTGTAGCTACTGGATCTGAAAGTCCTTCTTCCCAATTTCCTCTCAAACCTGTGTGAACTCTACGAAAAAAAGAAAAAAAAAAGGAAAGAAAAATGACAACAACAATAAAGCAAACCAAAGACAACAAAAAAGTTATAATGATGCAGAAATTTTGCCTAGTGGTTCACACGTAAAAATTAGAGCCTGTGGATTTGGCTTTTTTTTCTCTTCACAAGGGTCCATCAACTTGCCTTAGTTTTCTGATCAGAGTCTACAGACCGTGCCCACAGCAGACAGTCCTCCACAGCATGGCCTGTGTTCCTCCAGGGGTGAGAACAGAGGCCCTCCCTTCCCTCCAGGCTCCTGTGCTCAGGGCTGACTGAGTAGCTCTGTGTCCCAGCGAGGAGACACTAAGGAATCACAGACACAGAGCTGGCCTGGCCCACTGGCTAGGTACCTGCCCCTCATTTGTGATGTCGGGAGAGGGTGACTGTCCCCTGGGAGAAACTGTGTGTGCAAGTCAGCAAACTTCTCAGTGGGGCTTGTGAGGGAAAGGGGGGAGTGCCACCATTGCAGCAAAATTCTCAGTCTGCTTGGGGGATTTCACAGTCGTGAGGTTCCTACAGCTGACACCATCAGGGCCCACGGGCAGCCTTGTGGCTGGTTTCTGGAGCCCAGAGGAACGGACTGTGTCCTCCTCTCCTCTCCTGCCACATCGGGGTTGTCCGTGATCCATGCAGTAGAGGGGCTGCAGGGCACCATGTTGCATAAAGGAAGTCGATCCCCTGAGCCTTTCCAGGAGAAAGTCTTGTCATTTGTGACAACATGGACGAATCTGTGGGACATGACCTTGAGAGAAATAAGGTCTACACAGAAGGCAAATGCTTTATCTCATTTACATGTGGAACCTACAGGAAAAAGATAATAAAATCACTGTCAATTTTTAGTGATGAGGATGAGTTAGAATAAGGTAACACATATAAAGATGGGAAAGAGATTTGTGTGAGTGCAACTTCTTAAACATAATTTGCATTTTCAGCTAGTAATTTTTAATTATGAAAATACAACAGATATTTACTCTTTACATTACTTTCTTGTGCAATTCAGAGATATGAAATATATTCGCCATGTTGTGTGACCATCACGACTCTCCGTTTCTCAAACTTTTTATCATCCCAAACAGTAACTATGCACCCAGTAGGAAAATGGGTCAGCTGGGTATACACAAAAGCCCAGGCCCCAGGAGCCCATGCCAATGCAGGAAGCAGCAGAGGGCAGAGGGCAGATCCCATGGGGCTCTTTGCCGATGTGGCCTGACCCAGGTGGGAGTGTCGTTAGGCTGTGCTTCTTACCCCAGAATGACCATATGTGTGCATGCCCATGGCACGGGGATCTGTGTGCCCACTGAAGGGGGTCCAAAAACTCCACCTTTATTTCCCAAAGTGTGTCAGGGATCATCCGTGAGACCTGAGATACTCCTATGAGGCATCTGCTATATGATTCATGCTTATTCTTGTCTGAATTCCCTGCAAAATCCATGTGTGCTCTCCTCCAGAGACTGAGGAAAGGCCTCATTTTCAGTCTACGTTCTCTGTGCTTGTCAAGGGGAACTTGCACTTATTTCTGACCTTTTTATTTATATTATTTGGGTACTTTCAGCTTTATTTATTTATTTTAAGAGAGAGAGAGGGAGAAGGAGCAGAGAGAGAGGGAGAGAGAATCCCAAGCAGGCTCAGAACTCAGCTCAGGGCTCAATTATAGAAGTTGAGGTCATGACCTGAACTGAAATCAAGAGTCTGACACCCAACCGACTGAGCCACCCTATTTCTGGCCTTTGGAATCTAGAGCATTGATATATGTGTCTCTTTTGGGGCCGATACCATACCAATTATAGGTAATGTAGAAAATTCAAAGTTTGATAGATGATAGAGAGATAGAATATACTCACGTGATCTATAGCCATGCACTGTCATTGATCTACCTCATCGAGGTCAGTGCAGAGGGTAATGGGGACTTGCCCGCCAGAACGGGAAGTGAGATGAGAAGACTGGGCTGTCCCCTCAGGGCTCCCAAAATGCTGTGGAGGGGCGTGCATGCTCTCTGCTCTTGTGCTCACTGGGCGGAAACATCCTCCTCCAGCGGTCAATGAGTCTTGGCCCCAACAACACAAGTCTCTAAGTAGTGGGAGGAGCCCAGGGTGATTCATGCTGAGGAGGCCCTGTGTCTGCAGCAAGGACTGAGGTGTGGTGGCACCTGCAGAAGCCCTGAGGGAGGAGAAGATCTGGCCCTGTGTGGGGGTGGACAGTATGCCAGGCTGACTGAAGTCCTTAGTGCCCTGGTGTCTCTCTCACAGCTCCAGGATGTCCCTTCCAGTCATGGGTGTGGCTGGACACTGAGACAGCAGGGGGCGCTGTGGGCCTGTCCCTGAGGGGTGTGTGTGGGGGCAGAGGTCCCAGCTGAGCACCCAGGCCTGGAGCCCTGCCTTGTGCCCCCTGCAAAATTGTGCCTAGAGGAGTTTCCCTAGTCCCACCCCACACTCAGCTGTCACCACATTCAGTCCCAGGGGAGGGAGAGATTTGCATGAAGGCTTCCTCTCTCTCTTCCAGGAAGGCAGAGGATAAGAGAGGCTTTGTGCAGGTGTCTCCCTTGAGGGCTCAGAAGCACAGCCTGGGGTGTCTCCACCCTGGTCTGGATCCCTCCCCTCCTCACCTTCCTTGCTCTCTGCTCAGGTTACTGGCTGTGGAAAGCAGAAGCATTGCTTCTGGGGACCCCTAAGTTGCTTGTTTCCCCCATTTTGAGAACACACTGTGAGTAATAACCTGATACTGACCTGTGTCTCCACTGCTGTGTTGCTGGGTCCTGGGCACTGTCTGTGTTGACACAGGAAGCCTCTTTATCAGGGTCTGTGGGCTAGAAGGTCACCCTCAGCTGCACTGGAATCAGCAACCATGTTGGGTCGTATTATGTGGGCTGGTACCCACAGATTCCCCACCGTGTCCCCAAAGCTGAGATGCTCAGAAGCACTAGGCCCTCCGGGATCCCAGCTGGGTTCTCGAGAACAGGGCCTCTCTGATCATCTCGGGCCTGCGGCCTGAGGACAAGGCTGGTCATTACTGACACAGTGCTCTAAGCCCGTGGGCAAATGATACAGCAACGTGCCCCAGTTTCCCATGGTCACTGCCAGTGACGAATAAACAGGGAGACCGAGGACACCCCGGAAGGTCTGAGGGTCTGAATCTCTGAGCACAGAACAACTATGAAGAGTCAGTGACAGTAGCTTCGTCTTGTGTTGTTTTCTTCTGAAAATAAGACAAATCTCTTAAGATAATTTACAGGCATAAAGTGCAGTGATTTAAATGGTACGATTCAGTGGTCTGTAGTATGTTTCCTGAGTTTGGCAAACATCATCAGGATCAAATTGACAACATTTCCATTACCTTCAGAAAAACCTCTGACCCCCGAGCAGTGAGTCCATGGCCCCCCTGCATCAGCCCTTTGGAGCCAAAAATTCCTTTCTGTCTGCAGTGATTTTCCTGTTGTGCACATTTCACAGGTGCCGAATCACACCACGTGCCCCCGGAAGCGCACCTTTCAGTGGCATTAGCGTGTGCATTGTTGAAGGAACATCACGGGCACCATATTTAAATACAGGGAACGTTTCATCGTTTCATCTAGAGACGTGTTCATCTTGTGCCGAGGACACGCGGATCTATCTAGATGGCTGCCAATTTTAATAGAGGCTGTCGAAATAACATAATTATTTTCCATGATGGTGTGTAATCACATATTCTTTTTTAAAAGTTTATTTTCCGATGGCTATTGTCCCCCATTGTCAATTTTTATTTTGTAGATTTTTGCATACTGCAATTTTGTTCAATAATTTAGCCGGCGTTGTTTATTATTATGAAGAATAATATTATGTGTTACGGTCCATATTTCAAGTTTTTGTCTCATACCTTTTTCCTTTCCTTGTGGTGGGGAGGTGGGCTCTCTGGCCTTTATCTTTTTCCCATTCCCTCATGCCCAGCAGACTCTACATGTCTCCTCCACCCTCTTTTTCCTTCGTGAGATGTTTCCAGAGCGTCCCTCCTGACTTGGCTTTCTCTCCCATCTACCCACAGCATTGCATCTGAGACCTCCTGTTTCACTATTGCTGGCCCTGGATGCCCGTCCTGTGGTCAGGGCTTGGGTCTCTCCACTTGCTGTCCTGTGTCTTCACTCTCAGGGGCTGCTTCGAGTGATGGTGGTTCAGACCCACGGCTAGCTTTCCCCTTCTATCACCCCAGCCTTTTCGGGAACTGACTTCTCTTTCCACTGACACTCATGATTTGTGGTGTGAGCCTGGGAGCCAGGCCACCAGGGATTCTGGGCTGGTTTTGTGTTCATTTATCATTGATTTTCACTTCCAGGTTGGAGAAGTTGATACATAATAAGTCTCATTTGGATATGACTTCAGCTACCCAGAATTTTTCATGAAAAATATTGTTAAGTCTAAACTAATAACAATAAAAGGAGACCTCCCTTAACAACAGATACCTTTAAAATTATTTCATTTTTTTCTAACTTACTTTGATATAAAGGGTGAAAATGAGCAGACAAAGATAATTTTAAGAAAACTGTTACTTAATATTTGTCTGAAATTTCTTATTAAGAGACTTAAATGTCACTAAAACCACAGGTAGAGAGTAGAGAGAAGAAGGCAGGTTTCCAAGTTAAGGGATGAAATATATTACTTAGAAGTGTTGGAGCTCCTTTGAGTTCACTCCTTGGTGAGGTACAGGCAGAGGCTTCAGCAGATGCTGTCACACAAAGGAAACTTTATTTGCCACAGATAAGGGGATCAGGGACAAGAATTATCAAAGCTGTGTCTCCCTGAGTGGAGGCGAGTGGGTTCCTTTCGTTCGGGGTTAGGATGGATACCCAGAAAAGGGAGTTTTGTCATCTTATGCAAGAGTGGGCATGAGGTTGTGTAGGAATGTGGAGCACAGGAGCTTGTGTGCCCATCATGTGGTAGGTCAATGAAGCTTGTCCTCCTCCTAGGGCAGAGACTTAACGTTATAAAGAGGCAGAGGTCCCTGGAGGACACTCCCTGGTCCATCTGCACTGGTGGAGCTGTTGCAGGAGATAAAACTGGTCTAGGCTCCCAGGCTCTTTCTGCTGTTTGCCTCTGAAATACAAGAACATTCCTGTGAAAAAGAAGGGTTGTCAGCGGGGGTCCTGCTGGTGACTGTTTTAACCTCATTAACCTGTGGGGCAAGTTTTCAATCCTGCAAAAACACCTCAAGCATGTGCTTTAGGTCAAAGTTTACTTTTGTTCCTGCACTGGGACTTTTCCTCTGGGTCACTGTCTCTGAAGCACTCAGGCTATTTCCTGGCCTGGTGGAGACTGGTAGGTTGGCATCCCCTTTGTTCTCCTCAAACCCTGAACTCCTGATCTTGTTGCATTTCTGTTTTCCTTTCCTCCCAGGAAAGTGCTCAGTATGGGTGTTGGGCAAGTAGAACCTGCAGGGCACAGACCACAGAAAATAGCTCGGGGCCTCAAATGAGTGCTCTTGGGGCAGGAAAGCTGTCTCCTCTTTATATACAGAGATTGTTTTCCCACCTGGGGACCCCTTCAGTTCTGCTTTCAGACGGCTCAGGGTATTTAGTTTAAAAACATGGTGCTAACAAGCGGCCCTGGATGGCTTAGTCAGTTGAATGTCAGACCTCAGCTCAAGTCATGATCTCCTGGTTTGTGATTTCAATTCCCAAGTCCACCTGTATGCTGTCAGCAAGGAGCCAGCCTAGGGGCTAAGGCAGACAGGGGGAACAACCTCAGGGTTAACAAGGCACCTTTTCTTTTGTTAACCATCTCTGCTCTGGGCTGCTTTGCCTGCAGTGTAGAGGTCTGTAGCTCAATTTACCTGTTTATCTAACTTGGTCCTTTCCTCCAGTGAAAGCAGCTTTTCTGCTATAGTGCTAAGTTGGAGAGTGCTTCTGCCCTAAATGCCTACTCTGGCTTACCTCATATACCTTTGTATGGGGAGCCTTTGTGCCTGTTCTTATTTTAGGCCTTTTCCCCTCCCTCTCTATTCTGGGGGCTCTGCAACCCCTTTCTATTCTGGGGTGCCTTTGCAGCTCCCTATTCTTGGGATGCCTTTATATCCACCTAGTCTTGGGGTGCCAATCTGGTTTGCCCAAACTCAGTTGCCAGAGTGCAGCTCCAGCAGATCCAGGGGTTCCCGAAGGATGAACAGCCTTGGCGATAAAGTGAAAATAAAAGAAAACTAAAATAAAAAACTAAAATAAAAACAAAAAATAAAAATGGACACAGACAACAGCAATGTGTTGAACCGGCCGATTTATTGCAGGAAATGTGGAATTATATACGTTAGTGATTTCCTTGTAGCATACGTCAACTATGTTTTTCTAACATTACCTAATTTTGAAAATGTTCCTATGTGTAAACAACCTTTAAGAAATAACATGGTGATTTTGCCCTAACTTTCCCGCATACCCTTTGATTATAGATTAATTTCTTACATTATTCCATTATGCATCTGCGTTTGTCTATAATCTACAAAGGATTTGCTTAGCTGTTCTGGTGAAAGGCCCTCCATTTCTTAACACCTCAAGTGGAACAGTTATAGGGACATGACCTCCTAACCACATGAGGCCAGAAGAACAATGTGTTTGCCTCGGTCCGAGGTGCCAGAAAGGGGCTGAAAAAGCCTTAGAAACCCATGCCTCATACATTCTCAGAGAGACAATGCACCTAGGAACCAATGAACCATTCTGTAGCTTAACCGACTAGGTTCAGTCACCATTTGGAATGCCTCCGGGGGCCAGGTGGGCCTAGGAGGTTGAAGTCACCTGTGCCCAGAGATACACTCCTTAGTTGCCCGAGTGAGGCTTTCAGATCCGTATGTCTCTCCTTACAGGCCCTCTTTGCTGGCAAACGCATGAGGCTATCCTTCCTGCAAGTAGAGGAGTCTCCATAAGGGATGGCAAGGGCTAACCGTAAGGCCGGACAATTTCTTGCGGAACCTTAATTTCTTCCCTAATGGTTGTTTTCCCAGGGGGCCTGCCGAGCGCAATTCCCCAACAGACAATACCCCAGGTACTTTTAAGGCCAAGTTACATAAAAGCAGGAGTACAAGACGCTTCACTGTCGGAGGGCCGCCATGCAGTCACCAATCTGTCCACTGCCTGGGGTCTGCCACTCAGGCTGGGAGAGCTCGGCTTCCAGCACTCACTTGTGAGCATTCTATGGCGTTGTATTTCTTTATGCCTTGTTAGCCCCTTGGTGTAAGCCCGGGAGACTCCGACGCTTATGTCCCACAGTGAACATCGTCTTTTGTTGTCAATAAGAAAACAAAACATGAGCCTGATAACAATTAGTGGGTGACACCATGAAACTTACATTCTAGCTTCTATTTTCTAGTGTGGAGTCTGGGTAGATGATACTTTCTCACTTCAAGGAGATTGAAGAAGTCTGACTGTGCACTGTAGACAGGGACAGCCCTAACAATGGACTACAGAGAGGAATGTGAGAAATGAAGGATCACAGGGTGTCTGACTTGGGATGCCCTGAAGAGAGTCTCATACATTCACAGCGGGAGTAGCCATCACGGCCATGTGCACCTGCAGCCAGTCAGCTGGGGGACTCAGCTGGAGAGGGAGCAGTATGTGGATTTGAGGGTGTGGGTGGTCAGTGAGGCGGGTGGGACTAAACCTCGAGGGGTATTTGGAATGGATTGTGATCATGCTAATGATGACCCAGGATTTTAAGAAAGTGAGGAGGGATAGGGAGTCTAAGGAAATGAAGAAACCAGCAGGAAAAGGGAGAGAGAAAATGCCATTTCTTCCATGTCATAAGTATCCTCTCACCCACCCTCATATTGGACAAGAGGGAGTGGTATCTGTCTCACCAGGCTTCCTGCCTTGTCTCCTTGACACCAAAGGAGAAGTAGAAATAAATCAGTTGCGATAATAGCCAAAGTATTAAATGACAGCTGAGGGGCCCCTGGGTGGCTCCGTCAGTTAAATACGTGACTTCGGTTCAGGTCATGATCTCATGGCTACTGAGTTCAAGTGCCATGTCGGGCTCTCTGCTGACAACTCGGAGCCTCCAGCCTGCTTCCCATTCTGTCTCCCTCTCTCTCTGCCCTTCCCTCCCTTGGGTTCCATCTGTCTCTCTCTCAGATATGTATAAACATTAAAAAAATTAAAAAAGAAATACCGATGAAAGCATCTCCCTCACTCTCTCAGGTGGGATGAATTCTCTTCCACTTCCTGCATAGCTCAAGACCTATTTGTGCTCATGGAAAAGAATGAATGAGTATATGAATGAGAGTGATAAAAGTTTTCAGAGAACAAAATATAGAAGAGTACATCTTCAGTTTGGTAAAGAAAACTATAAAACACCTTCCCTTCGGTGAACACACACAGAGATGAAGCACTGAAAGCTTTCCCACCTCGGGTAGGGAGCAAGGCCACCATGTGCTATCTCAACACTGCTGTTCCATAGGACTGGATGTGCCCGTCAGAACCATAATGCAAGACAAACAATGAGAGGCATTCAGATGAAGAAGAACAAGAGACAATTGTCCCATTTCAGGTGAGAGAATGACCTACAGGAAAACTACAAAGGAAGCTACAATTGAGTATGCAAATATATAAATTCAAAGAGTCATAAATAATTTTGGAAACATTTTAGAATAAAGATCAACATAGAAAGATCATATAGATGTATACATGCTAGCAATAAACAGGTGAAAATAATAAAAAAAACCTTAAAACCACTCGATGAACTATTTAGGGGCATATTTCACAAAACAAGTATAGGCCACAGGTGCTGAAATCTGGACAATGCTGGTAAATGTAATCAAAGTGGATCTAAAACAAGGAAAGATAAGTTCCGTTCATGGGTTAGAACACTCATTATAGTAAATATGCCAGTTCTTCCGAAATTGGATAAAAGTGTAATTCAGTTCCTGTCCTAGCAAGTCAGGGTGGTATGGATAGAGGATAGACACATTGGCCAAGATAACAGAACATAAAACCCAGAAACGGACCCACAGAGTGAAGGATAAACACTTTTTTTCTTTTACAAAGTAGAAGAAGCCTTTCCGAGGAGAAAGGATGGACTTTTGGACAAATGGCCACAGAACAATTGGATATCCTGAGAGAGAAATGAATCATACATAAAACTCATTTTATATATATTAAAAAATCACTAAAAGGATTATAGACATATCTAAAACATAAAGCTACAAACATAATAAAGGAAAAAATATTCAGGATCTTGGGTTTCTATAAAAATGTTTAAATAAGACACTGTCAGGCTAACCCATGAAAAAACAAAACAAGAAAAACAAAAAATGACACTTGCTAAATAGGACTTCATCAAATATAAATTCAGTGTTATTTCCTTAGCTTTTTAATGTAGTAAGCCAAGGAAATTACCTAAAAATATAGAAGATTAACATAATACTCAATTTAATGGCCAGTAGCTGGAATCCATTGCTTTAACGCACAGGAGTTTTCAAACATTCACGAGATAGACATATTCTCAATTGTAGGCCAGAGGAGGGACATGAGGTCTGGAGTATCTTCTGCAAAGAACGGGCAACTTACCATTTAATTGAGGTAAATGCCTCCAAATCCTATGGACTAGGGCTTCTTTGGAGACTGAAAAATACTACATTGAACATGGGAAGCACTATAGGGTCACATTATCCAAGATTCAGCTCAATGATGTGTGAATAAACAGAAGTGAGGAAACCCGCTGGGCTCTCAGGGCTGTGAAAACATAGTGGGGTGTGTGCCCTTCAGCCAGGAGGGGGCGCTGTGGGACTGCCCTGTCTCCCTACACAGGGCCTCAGTGGGGACCATTCACTAAAAGGAACCTGGGACTGGGGACTGGGCCCTGTACTTCCTGAGGGAGACTCAGCAGCTGCGTCCTTTCTGGTGTGGCAGAGTCCCCACTTGAGCAAGGACATGTGTATTGCCTCAACAGGTGCTTCCTTGCAGGGGTCTCCCCAGTGGTGAAGCCAACCTCCATCGTCCCCAGTATGTGATGTGAGGTGGCAAGAGTGACAGCTGACAAAGATTTTCAGTGTGGAACCCTGTAGGAATGCACACGAGGATGTGGGCTTCTACCCACAACCTGGAGAAAAGGTCTCCCTGTGTCCTCAGTGCTGAGGGAGCTTCTGGGAAAGGAAAACTCTCAGACCAGAGAGGAAGCAGGGAAGGGGGAAGAAATCGGCCTCCTGCACAGAACTGGCCATGTGTCAATGTGGACCCATCGCTCTGTGGCCCTGATCCTCATCTGTGTGGTTGTACAAGAGTCACCACGTCAGTGCTGCCCCATCAATAATAGCCAAGGGCGCTGTGGACAGACTCACTATGCGGAGCCAGAGGAGAGCACAGTGTGTCGTCAGGGGATCGGAGGCCACACAGGGGACACCTGTCCTGTCCCGAAGGAAGGGGATGGTGGACAGAACAGTGGGAAGGCAGGAACTCTGATGAGATCTGCTCACCATGTCACATATGCTGTGTCTGGGCCTGGACACCAGGGGGTGGTCGTCACCTGCTTCTGAGGGTCAGCCATGATTAGACCTGGGACCTGTATGTGGACAATGCCTGTGCCCTCTGCTCAGGACTCCAAACTGTGACCTCCCGTCTCCTGGCATGGCCCCAGAGACCACCTCCCCGTCCAACCCACCTGACATCCTCAGGCAGAGGGACTTGACCCAGGGTCAGTGAAGTGTCAGAGAGCTGCTGGTCTGATTTGCATGGATGGGCCCTCCCTCTCTCAGAGGATGAAAAGGGGAAGGAAGGGATTAGAGGAGATCTGCTCAGCTGTGGATCCACAGAAGGCAGGGTCGGTGATGACCTCCACCATGGCCTGGTTCCCTCTTCTCCTCGCCCTCCTCATCTACTGCACAGGTGACTAGATGAGGGAACAGAGGAAGTGGTCCAGGGAGGACACGTGGGCCTTGGATTCTCCTCTGGTCTCTAGATTCCAGCATCCCCCTCTCTTTGTCTCTCCCCTTCCAGGGTCCTGGGCCCAGTCTGAGCTGACTCAGCCGCCCTCAGTGTCTGGGGGCCTGGGCCAGAAGGTCACCATCTCCTGTGATGGAAGCATCACCAACATTGGTAGAATTAATGTGAACTGGTACCAACAGCTTCCAGGAAAGGCCCCTAAACTCCTCATCTATGGTAATAACAGACGACCGTCAAGTGTCACTGACAGATTTTCTGGCTCCAAGTCTGGCACCACAGGCTCCTTGACCATCACTGGGCTCCAGGCTGAGGACGAGGCTGATTATTACTGCCAGTCTCTTGATATTACTCAAGGTGCTGACACAGTGCTCCAGGCCTGTGGGGAAGTGAGACAAAAACCTGCTGTCCCCACAGCAATGGGACTTCCTGTGCAGCCCTGACCTTTTGGCCAAGTCAAGTGCTTCTTTGTTTGTTTCGTACAAACTAGGGTCTGAGACCCTCCACAACCCATATGTCTACAAAGTCTTTCCACATTCTTTGCAATTCCTCCTTGAAGCCTGTCTTTCAGATCAATATACTGTGTGATTTTCTCAAACTGAGCACAAATTTCTGGGTGCCAGGGGCAGACTGCCCTGAGGACAGGGTCCATGACAGTTCACAGCAGAAACAGGAACACAAATCCAGCTCTGTCTGAGTCAGGACACATCAGGAGTGTCCGCTATGTGTCCTGGTAACAAAAGCTCCCACTAATTGCCCCTAAATCCTCATCTATTATGATAGTTGGATCCATTGTGGATCCTGATTCCCTCTTTGGCTCCATGTCTAGCAACTCTGGCTCCCAGATCTTCCCTGGGCTGAGGGCGGAGGGCTGAGGGCTGAAGAGGAGGCTTCTGGTCCCTGCCCCTATTGGGACAGCATCGTGGGCTCACACAGAGTCCCAGGCCCATGAGAACTGAAAGCAGAACCCCTTTCTCATCTGCTGGGAGGGTGAGGCCCCATCAGCTGCTCAGGTTCAGCCTGTGACTTTTGCTTCTGATGCTCCTGCTGCTGCCACCATGGTGCAGGCAGCACCACCTGGGAGTGAGGGCTCCTCCTTCCCTTCTGTCCCCAACGTCACTCACAGCAGCCCCTTCCTAGACAAAGGGTCTCAAAGGACACAGAAAGCTCATTCGTCCATCACGTTGAGACACAAGGTCTCTAAGTTCATGGACTGAGGGTCGTAGGTCCAGTGTTCTCAGCTCCCACCTGACTTCTGAGGAAGCCAGGGTCTCCATCCTTGGCCAATTACCTACTTCTAGAAGTTTCCGGACCTATGTAATCCTCTTATTAGTCTTCAGTAGAAAGAACTGTTCTTTTGGCTCTTTGGGATGACTTCTTCTCTCACCGCAGCACCAGCCCCAGAGTATATATGACTAAATCACATTTTTTTTTTTGCCTTTTGAAATGAATCCCTGTCCATTCCCATCAATGCTGAGAACCAATCAGTGATTTTCTTATTCACTTGCAGTGCCTACTACTTACAGAAAGATGTTGAATAATAATGGTGTTTAGGTCACATTAGCCTTTTCATCTTGTAGAAATGTCCTCCCCACCCCCATCTCATTACCTAATTTTCTGGGTGTGGGACTGAGTTCTCTGTGTGTGGGAGACTCTGTGTTATCACAGAGTCTGTGAATGTGACAAATGAAACTATGATCTCTGAGGGCCGTTACTGTATTTTGTGTATTGTGTTAGTGTATTATTTATTTCTTTATTCGTCTATTTGCATCTAATTTAGTTAGCATATAGTCCAATAATAATTTCAGGAGTAGATTCCAGTGATTCATCCCCTATGTATAACACCCAGTGCTCATCCCAAGTGTCTTCCTTAATGCCTCTTACCCATTTAGCCCACAACCCCCCCACAACCCCGCCAGCAACCCTCAGTTTGTTCTCTATATGTAAGAGTCTCTTATGTTTTGTCTCCCTCTTTGTTTTTATATTATTTTTGCTATCCTTCCCTTATGTTCATCTGGTTTGTATCTTAAGTTGCTCATATGAGTGAAGTCATAGGATGTTTCTCTTTCTCTGACTGGCTAATTTCACTTAGCATAATATCCTCCAGTTCCATCCCCGTAGTTGAAATGGCAAGATTTCTTTCTTTTGATTGCCGAGTAATTATATATATATATATATATATATATATATATATATATATATACATACATACCACATCTTCTTTTTCCATTCATCTGTCGATGAACATTTGGACTCTTTCCATACTTTGGCTATTGTCGATAGTGCTGCTAGAAACATTGGGGTGTCTGTGCCCCTTTGAAACAGCACACTTGTATCCCTTGGACAAATACCTAGTAGTGCAATTTCTGGATTGTAGGGTAGTAGTTTTTTTTCTGTTTTCCCACTCAATTTTTTTTAAATTTTTTTTCAACGTTTATTTATTTTTGGGACAGAGAGAGACAGAGCATGAACGGGGGATGGGCAGAGAGAGAGGGAGACACAGAATCGGAAACAGGCTCCAGGCTCCGAGCCATCAGCCCAGAGCCCGACGCGGGGCTCGAACTCACGGACCGTGAGATCGTGACCTGGCTGAAGTCGGACGCTTAACCGACTGCGCCCCCCAGGCGCCCCCCACTCAATTTTTTAAAAAATATAACTTATTGTCAAATTGGTTTGCATACAACACTCAGTGCTCATCCCAACAAGTACCCTCCTCAATGCCCATCCTCCATGGGTAGTTCCATTTTTAGTTTTTTGAGGAACCTCCATACTGTTTTTGAGAGTGACGGAACCAGTTTGCATTCCCACCAGCAGTGCAAGTGAGATCCTTTTTCTCCGCATCCTTGGCAATATCTGTTTTTGCCTGAGTTATTAATGTTAGCCCTTCTGACTGGTGTGAGATGGTATCTCATTGTGTTTGTATTTCTTTGATGTATTTCTTTGATGATGGGTGATGTAGAAATTTTTTCATGTGTCTTTAACCATTGGGATGTCCTCTTTGGAAAAGTGTCTATTCATGTCTTTTGCCCATTTCTTCACTGGAATATTTGTTTTGGGGGGATGGTTTGGTGTTTGAGGGTATGTGGGAAAGGCTGGGACAATCCTGTTTGTCCCCTGCCAGCAGGGACACCATTCAGGGCCTCCAGGGTTTCAGGCATCAGTGTGCTCACTAGATGATGCTGACCTGCCAGGACCTGGGGATTATCACCACCCAGACCACCTCTATCGCTGTATTAGTTCATTAAAGCCTCCTCTGTGTGCTCCCACTTGTGAAAGCCCTGGGCATGGAAGCTGGACAGACAGACAGAAAGGGTTCACTTGAGTGCAGCCACTCCACCCCCATGGAAGTTTCTGGAGCTATAAATATACTATGGGGAGCTCAGTCTGCACAATAGAGCTGGGTATCTACCATGACCTGGGCTTCTCTACTACTCACCCTCCCCACTCTCTGCACAGGTGAAGGCAGGCCTTACCCAGGACAAGTGGGAGATCCCCCCACCCTGATCCGGGAGATCCGGGGTCACTGCCCCACACCTTGCACAGGGCTCTTCACCCAGTCAAGTGGGACAAGACCTCTCTCTGCTGCCCTTGTTCCACCCATCTTGTCTCTGTTACTTAGTGTCACCAGCACTAGTCAGAGTCAGCGACTAGTCCTCACTGAGGAGATCTCTGCCGTCACGGCCAAGCAACACAGGCCTACCTAAGGCCATGACGGCCATCTGGATATTCAAGAATGACCACTTGGCCTTTGCCATCAATGCTAAGTAATAACCATTGATTTTGGCTTTTTAATTACATTTTCTAGCTATTGAGGAATAATTTGAAAATAAAAGAAGTGAAGATCTCCTTTACCTGTTCTTGATCTTTGTGGAAATCGTCTCCTCACTACTGCAAGAACTAAGATGTGAGCCTCAGGACTACATCATCCGTGTGCACGAGAGTGTGTGTTTTACCATATTATACATGTATCTGTTTGTATTTTTATGTGGGTTTTATTAGGATATGGTGTTAAATCTAGTGAAAGGCCCTTTTGAGACTAATTGGGGCAATATGGTCATATCTCTTGATGTAATAATATGGTGTGTAATATAAAACTCTTTCTTATTATGTAACCCAATTTGTATCATTGGAATCAATCACACTTAATGATACTATCAATTTGTAAATATGGTATTGAGGTCTCCTTGTCAATATTTTGTACCCAATATTTCTATCAATATTTCATGATACTCTTCTACTATTTTCCTTTTTGTGAAAAGTATTTTGAAAGTGTATTTATGAGTTTTATAACATTTTTAAAAGAAGTAAGAAATATTCAATACCGTGTTATATTATGAAAAAATATGAAGCATATAAATTGGAATCATCTAAATTCTGAGGTTTTGTTAGATGTCCCTTGTGAAAACATCTGTACCTAATGTATTTCTGTGGAGTGGTTCTGTAATAACATTTTCCATTTTTATATTGAAATTGGTCTATTCAGTCAATGTATTTCTAGGGCAGCCAATTTTGTAACTTCTAAGAAACTATGTATTTAATGTATTCTTACTAAGATGTACCACTTACAAGTTCTTTTTATTCATTTTTCATTTTTCCATGTGAGATTAACAGGATGCACTGTGGGACAGCCCTGTGGTCCCTACACAGCTGATCAGTGAGGACCAATCACTCAAAGGAGACCAGACCTGGAGGCTTTGTGTTGTCGCAGCAGGTGCTACCTCCCAGGGCTCCCCGGGCAGGAGTTCCACCCCCATCCTCCGCAGTGTGTGGTGTGAGCTGAGCTCCAGCACCAGGGCTGAGGGAGGGGCTGGGTAGGCACTGGATGGACCTCATTGGAGGTCCTCATTGGACCTCATGCACAGCCCCTCCTGTGGCAGAGGGTGGAGGAGAAAAGGAGGCCTGGGGTGGCCCAGCCCAGTGTGGGGACCAGGGTTCTGTCACCATGGCCTGGGCGCTGCTCCTCCTCCTACTCCTCCTTCACTGCACAGGTAGGGACAGGCCTTATGGACACGGGGTGCTCCCCACAACACCCCCCTCTGCTCAGAATCCTGAATTTTGGTTTCCATTTCTAGCCAAATCTGCAAAGGATGTGTGTGTTTTCTGGTTCCCTGTCCCAGCCTGTGCTCACTCAGCCACCCTCCTTCTCTGCATCTCTGGGAACAACAGCCAGACTCACCTGCACCCTGAGCAGTGGCTATAGTGTTGGCGGCTACCATATATACTGGTACCAGCAGAAACTAGGGACCTTTCCTAGGTATCTACTGAGATTCTACTCAGACTCAGATAAGCACCAGGGCCCTGGGGTCCCCAGCCACTTCTCTGGGTCCAAAGATGCCTTGGCCAATGCAGGGCTTCTGCTCATCTCTGGACCACAGCCTGAGGACAAGGCTGACTCTTCCTGTGCTACAGCTCATGGCAGTGGGAGCAGCTTTGGCTACTCACAGTGACTCAGATATGGAGAAAGTGAGACAAAAACCCCTGGGTCCACAGACCTTGTGTCTGAGCCTCTGTTATTGGGAAGCTTCTGTGGAGGCTCCTATAGGGGAGACACCTCTGTGGTGAGAGCTGTCCTTGAGGAGGAAGGACAGACACACAGATGATGCTCTTGCCTGAGATAGCACACGTGTCCCAGGAGCCCACATAATCAGGGAATGGAGCCCAACTGCACATGCCCCTGGGTCTGGAGAAACTTAGTAAGAACAACTATTTTACGACCAAAATCTCTGTCTCTCCCTCTAGTTATATCTCGTTTACTACTCACAGAATACTTCACTTCACACACTCATGTTCATCAATTATATGTTTTGTATCTGTTTTCCCACATCTAGAAATTCTTTGGGACACACAGTGAGTGTCCTACAATTTAACTGAATTTAAGGCTTAGTTTGACTGCTTGGAGATAGTCTCAGATGCACAGTTGAAGGGCTCAGCACCAGGAGGCTGCTCCCCATTTTGATGCCAACAAAACTAGTAGATTGCCTGCACCCTCTGTCCAATGTGGCTACACGTCGAAGGTTCCCACGACTCCCTCCTCAGGTCCATTAATTTGCCAGATCAACTCACAGAACTCAGGGAGACACTGACTCCTTTTGTCAGCTCATTAAAGATATGATGAAGGGGACAAGTGAACAAGTACTGAAGAGACCCTTAGTGTCAAGTCTGGGAGCGTCTCAAGCACCAGAGCTTCGGTCCCCGTGCAGTTGAGGTGCATCTGATCTGGGAGTGGATGTGTTCGCCAAACCAGAAACTCTTCAAACACTTTACTTTGGGATTTTATTGAGGATTTGGGTAGACGTGATTGGACATTAACTGCACTGTCAGTCTTCCCTCCCTGTCTCAAGTATGAGGGGGTGAATATTCGCAGGCTCTGATCAAGGCTTGGTCTTTCTGGGGACCAGCCCCATCCAGGAGCCATCCAGGAGCCCACCCAGAGTCACATCATTAGAACTAAGACGCTTCTAGTGCTCTTGTCACTTAGGAAATGGCAAGAATTTCAGAAACTCTGTGTCAGGATCCAGGGCGCAGAGACTCCTATATAGTTTCTAAGATCACACAGTAGTATTGTCTCAACTGGACAAGGTGAACTAGATAGGCATGTTCATCCACAAATCTCAGGCCAGAAACTGTGACTCTTGTGTTACTGACGACACATCCATACTCGATATGTTAATAAGCACCTTGGTCATAGACACAATTTTCTCTTTCACCCATCTGACAAAAAGTGAGTCACAACTTCTTCAGACTCACCTCATCCCCTCCCCCTCCCAACACAGGTTCCTCTTCTCCTTCTGCTCCTGCCTCCCTCAGGCCTTCAGTCTCTCCCCATGGCTCTTCAGGTCTGAACCTCATCTCTATGTTAGGATTTCAGAGAGAAGTAAAATCTTACAGTAATTTCCACTCTCGAGGGTTCATCTCTAGGGAGGAGAAGTCACAGATATTGGACTGGCAGGAAATCCCCTCATCATCTGATTTTCGCTCTCATCTCATGCGGGGGTCACTGCTTCAGTCTTTCCAGCGACACCTGCACCAATCTGGATCTCTGCTGAAAATTCTTCTGTCCCACCCAAGGGCCACAGTGACAGTGACCTCAGGGACACAGTTCCCCTTATCGCCATCTCTCCACCACTCACATATGGAATCTTTGACAGAAATTTTTCAGCCCAGTTGGCCTCAGATAATAGAAATTCATTCCTCTACTCATGGATGTCTGAATGAGCTTTTTTTCTATCCTGAATATGCTGGACACAAAGAACAGAGGTAGAGCTGTGTTCACCCCAGAGACAAGTCTGACCCCAAATCGCTCTTTCCTGGAAGCTCCCTCAGTGCTTGGTAATTGCATCACAGAGATGGTTCTGGAGTTCATAGAAATAGGTCCCTCATGGGATTTCACTGGACATCATGTCGGGCTCTCCTACCTGCAGAAAAATTCCACCATGCTATACTAATGACAAAGAAAACATGATTTTTGAAAAACTTTATCGACTCCTATTCGACCTCCAGGAGAAAGCATCCCTTCTACATTGTTCCCACAATTTCTATCTCTTTTTCTCTGTAGTAAATACAGATCTGTGAAAAGTATCCTAGTGATTGTATCTGCATTTTCATAAGAACATTCTCATTGAGTTTCAATCAATGTCACTGAGAGAATTTTTTTACACAGAAGCATACACCCATTTATTTTTTAAAATTATTTTGTTGTATTTTTTTCAATATGAAATTTTCTGTCAAATTGGTTTCCATACAACACCCAGTGCTCATCCCAGCAGGTGCCCTTCTCAATGCCCATCACTACACTCCACCCCCCCCCCCCCCCCCCCCCGCCATCAACCCTCAGTTTATTCTCAGTTTTTCAGAGTCTCTTATGGTTTGGCTCTCTCCCTCGAGTTCTCTCCCTCAAACTTTTTTTTTTCTTCTCCTCCCTCATGGTCTTCTGTTAAGTTTCTCAGGATCCACATAAGAGTGAACACATATGATATCTGCCTTTTTCTGACTGACCTATTTCACTTTGCCTAATACCCTCCAGTTCCATCCACATTGCTGCAAATGGCCAGATTTCATTCTTTCTCATTGCCAAGTAATATTTCATTGTATACTTAAACCACATCTTCTTTATCCATTCAGTACTTGGTGGATATTTAGGCTCTTTCCGTAATTTGGCCCTTGTTGAAAGCGCTGCTATAAACATTGGGGTACAAGTGCCCCTAAGCATCAGCACTCCTGTATCCCTTGGGTAAATTCTTAGCAGTGCTATTGCTGGGTCATAGGGTAGATCTATTTTTAATTTTTTGAGGAACCTCCCCACTGTTTTCCAGAGTGGCTGCACCAGTTTGCAACCCTCAGTGAAAGACGGTTCCCATGTCTCCACATCCTCTCCAGCATCTATAATCTCCTGATTGGTTCATTTCAGCCACTCTGACTGGTGTGAGGTGGTATCTCAGTGTGGTTTTGATTTGTATTTCCCTGATGAGGAGCGACGTTGAGCATCTTTCCATGTGCCTGTTGGCCATCTGGATGTCTTCGTTAGAGAAGTGTCTGTGTATGTTTTCTGTCCATTTCTAAAGTGCACACTTGGCTAAGTGGTGACTAATACATAAACTGTGTCATTGGATCCCTGTCAGAGCACCTGCTGCGGTCACTCCTTCCCTCTTGGAACTTCCTGCAGGTTTGTCCTTGGGCTCTGGGTTCAGTGCCACACACAGGACCCCTGCAGACTTGTGTCTGTGTGCTGGGGGACAGATCCTGGGAGGGAATTACTAACCACAGTGTGTGGAGAACTGTTGTCTCAAATAAGCAGACATAGTGACAGATGGCAAAGATTTTTAGTGGACAGTGCCCCTAGGAATACACACAGTTGTTCCTTCCCACAGCATTGAGGACAGAAGGAGAGCTTCTGTTCAGGCTGTGGGAACCTCAGAGCAGGAGAGATCTGGAAACCAGGGAGGAAGCACATAATAGGAAAGAACACAGAATCTTACACAGAAGGGGCCACGTGTCCTTTGGTACTCGTCACAGCTCCGGACATGATTCTGATCTAAGTGGCATTTTTTAGAAATAGCACCTCAGTCCTGACCCATGAAACATACAGGGAAACATGGCCTGGCTTTTCTAGAGGAGTCTTAAAAGAGCAGAAAGTCTGGTTTGAGGATATGGGACGCTACCCAGAAGGATACCTGGCCTGGCCCTAGGAAAGGGGCAGTGGACAAAGCAATGGGGGACAAGAGCTCCTTTTATGGGCTCTGGTTACCATTTTGCACAATGATGTTTCTGAGTCTGGACACAAGGGGGCTCACAGTGCCCATTTCTGAGGGTTCAGGGGTGATGAGACCTGAGACCTGTCACCTGCACTGCCTGTGCCCTCTGCTCGAGACTCATAACTGTGACTTCCGCACAGCCTGGCCCCACACAGCCATTCCTCTGCCCACCCCCTGGCATCCACAGGCAGAGGCACCTGACTCGGGTCCAGTGAGGGCTCAGAGAGCTGGGGAATCATTTGCATGGACAGGCCCTCCCTCTCTCAGTGGATAAAAAAGGGAGAGATTAGGGGAGGTCTGCTCAGCTGTGGGGGCACAGAAGACAGGACTGGTGATGGTCTCCACCATGTCCTGGTCTACTGTCCTTCTCACCCTCTTCACTCACTGCACAGGTGATTGGATGTGGGGACAGGCGAAGGGGCTCTGGGGGGACACGTGGGCCTTGCTTCCACCCTCTTGTGTCCAGACCCCTGCTTCACCCTGTTTGTATCTCTTCATTTTCCAGGGTCCTGGGCCCAGTCTGTACTGACTCAGCCACCCTCGGTGTCAGGCTCCTTGGGCCAGAGGGTCACCATCTCCTGCACTGGAAGCAGCTCCCACATCAGTAACAATTTTGTGAGCTGGTACCAACAACTCCCAGGCACAACCCCCAAAACCATAATCCTTTGGGATGATAGCAGACCCTCGGGGGTCCCTGAACGATTCTCCGGCTCCAAGTCTGGCAGCACAGGCACCCTGACCATCACTGGGCTCCAGGCTGAGGACGAGGCTGATTATTACTGCTCAGCATGGGATGATAGTCTGAGAGCTCACACAGAGCTCCAGGCCCGTGGGGAAGTGAGACAAAAACCTGCTGTCCCCACAGTGATGCGCTTTCCTTGTGCAGCCCCCACCTTCTGCCAACACAGCTGCTTCCCTAAAACGGAGGTCTGAAACCCAAACCAGTGAACTTTCTCTTGAGTGTGTGTCCTTGTCCTCTCAATTCAGACACCTAACCCTGTCCTTGTAGGAGCACATTTTCTGTTTTATGCAACCTGAGCAGAAATTCCTGGATGATGGGACAGGTTGCCCTGGGGACAGAGTCCTTGAGGATTGTGCCTGCCTGCTGGGGCTGCCATAACATAATACCACCCACTGGGTGAGCAAATCAAAAGATATTTATTTTCTCACAGTGTTGGAGGCTAAATGTCCAAGTTCAAGGTGGGGGCAGGTTTGATGTCCCCTGAGGTCTCTCTCCTTGGCTTGCAAATGGTTACATTCGTCCTGGGTCCTCACGTGGCATTTCCACGTGTGCTCACCCATGCTGTGTCCACCACTTCTATAAAGTCTATGAAGTCACAATGTGGGTTTCCATATCGGAATCTACGGGGACACAGTTCAGTCCATATCAAAGCACCAGGACAGAACCAGCGACACAGAGCATAGCTGTGCCTGACTGAGGATAGTCAACCGTTCACATGCTCTACATGCGTGGCATTGAGAGAACCCTCACTACATGACCTATGTGGGCTCGAGGCTCAGATCACAGTACAGAAATGACAGGGAGGGTCCCCATGCTCAGAGAGCTGACACCGTCTTGGGCAAGAAAGAGGACACATAAGCCAAATGTACTGTGTCTCACACTGACTTCCCACATGGGGAAAATGTGTCTGCAGTCCCAGGTAATGTCCACACAACATAACATCTGGATGACAGAGACTGGCCCTTACGGACCCACTGGTAAGAAACCCCAGATTTGAGGATGACTGGATCAAACCACCCCACCCTCTGCCCTGACACCATCATGGCAACCGGGGAAGGGACACCTATTGCTTTGGGTAACACAGTGACTGTCTGGTGGGACCTGGACTCACTGACTAACCGTGTAGTTGGGAGAGTTGGGGTCCAGGTAGAAGAAAATGATGGAAGCTTCGCCAAAGAAGTCCCAGCCACCTGTAGCATCTTCCCTCCATCCTCTGTGTTGTTCAGGTCAGAGCATGGACTATGGACAATCTGCACAGGAGACACAGGCCAGGGTCTTTATGTCTCATAAAACTACAGCTCAGCCCCCAGACCATTCTGATGCCCCTGCATCAGATCAACTCCAGCCCAACACACCCTCAGAGGCATGAGGTTCTGACCTGAAATGCAAACAGTCCCATGAAGAGTAGAACGCAGAAAACATATTCCTACTCTGATGGCCTCCTGTTTCCAGAGGTTTTTAGAAGGTAAACGTTTTCTAGAAACCTTAATGGTGACCATTTCTAGACCACCACGCACCTGAGACCTTTTCTTTTGCTCTCACTCTGTCGGGTGAGGAACAGACTCAGGGGCCAGTATAGGAAGCACTCTTTTGTCCACACAGTCCATATGGGGCTGCTCCTGCTCTCAGGCTCCCTCAATCACCTCTGTGTCATTGCTGAGTGTTTCCACCTCACAGGGTCCTGTTCACAGGGAGTCAGATCACTGTCTGCCTGTTTCCAATGCCACTGTGACTCTGCCTCTGAAAGACACAAAGCTTACTATTAAGAGTCACAAATGAAGTCTCCTGGTTTTCCCACACTTGGAACTCTCTTTGTCAGTGTCCCACCTGAATGTTCTTTCTCTATTCATTAATGTCATGTTACATCTCCAGGTCTAGGATGGTTTCTTTTCCCAAATTTCACTCTTCCCCTTATCCTCCTCCCCTTTCCACTCATCAGTTCATGAACCTATACCGTCATCTCCTGTCTGTCGCCACAGTAATGTGGGGTGCATTGCAGGAAAAACACAGGGTCATTAAAGAAGGGTTTACTTCCTAGGAATCACTCCAGGGTGTAAGAGAAGTCATTCATGTTTTACAGAATATTTTAATGTTTATTTATTTATTGAGAGAGAGACAGACAGCATGAACAAGGGAGGGGCAGAGAGAGGGAGACACAGAATCTGAAGCAGGTTCCAGGCTCTGAGCTGTCAGCGCAGAGCCTGATGTGGGGCTCAAACTCATGAACCATGAGAGTGTGACCTGAGCTAAGGTCGGACGCTTAACCAACTGAACCAGCCAGGAGCCCCAAGAAAAGTCATTCTGCCCTTAAAGATTTCAAACTCAACTGACTTTTGTCTCTCATAAATATACTGGTTTCTCCTGACGGTTTTGAGGGTGGATTCTCCGACTGTGGTGACCCAGGAGCTTTCACTGGCAGGGTCTCCAGGACGGATGGCCACACTTACCTGTGCCTTTCGCTCTGGATCTGTCTCTACCAGACAACCAGCCACCCACTTGGGGCCCATGATGGCTTCTCCAGGTCCATCTCTAGGAACAAAGCCACCCTCACATCTCAGGGGCCCAGCCTGAAGATGAAGCTGACTGTCACTGCATGCTGTATATGGATAGTGGCATCCCACAAGGATCTAAATCTATGGGATATTACAACCAGAACCTCCTCATGGGCTCAGACTGGCTCAGCCCTTAGAGGCAGGGGAGAAAATTATGGTGGGGGGAGTAGTCAACACCACCAAGGAAAGGAGGCTCCCTGGTTCCATACTTGTGTCCAGCGGTTCATGACCACGTGCCCCCATCCCCCTTGTGTCAGGGTGAGTCCATTTCCCAGTGTCACGCTACAAGATTGTGCTTCCTTCTTTCTTCTCTGCCTGTAGTGATGGAGAGGGCATCCACCTCCCAAATGTATGAACCAGCAGTGAGTCCCTGAGACCTCACTGCTCCCTGTGACATACTTCTTATTCAAATAGCATTAACAGCCATGGTCTCATTTATTAATTTGATTACAGAGACCAAATTAATATTGAATATTTCTTCATCTGAAAAGACAGGAGCTGGATCCACAGCACATGCCAGATGCTTCTAGTCTGTGTGCAATGAAGATCGTGAAGGAGAGAAACAGGTGGGGGAGTTCGTGTGTTACTGTTGTCTGAGCTACCCACACTTTTCACCTCTTCAGCTTTGGAGCATAATTTAATTTTCTGTGACAGGATATGCCTTTTTAATGGTGCAAAGTAAAAACTTCTCAAAACCTAATAGTCACACTATGGTAGAATAAAAAATTACTTACTCATTTGGGAAGGATTTTATATCTGAGAAAGCAATCAATGTATGTCAGGAACTTGGGTCACCCCAAGTGCATGGGTGTTTGAGGACTAACAGTGAGCAGGCTGTCTGAACTGACCCCAACATCATTTCTACCCAGAGCTGCAGTTTGACCAGTGGGCATAGGAGGTGATGTGGGCCTCCCTTGGGTCAGGACAGTGGGGTCCATCTGTTGTGTAATCCCCCAAATTTGCCAGGGTTGGGGCGTTGGTGTCCATGCGGGCCAGTGGGGTCTCAGCAGCTGTGTCCCCTCTGGTTGGGCAGAGCGTCCTGCTCTCAGGTCTGTGGAAGATCCCAGCAGCTGCTTTTTCCTTGGCACCTCTCATGGGAGAAACTCTGAGACTCTCCCTCGGACTCGAGTCTATCTAAGAACTAAGCTCGGACTTCAGCTCATGCTCAGGACGGAGCAGATTGTCTAACAGGAAAAAGTTCATGTGAGCAGTGCTCCCCTTTCAGGCCACCGGAGAAGACAAAAGAGGCCTGGTCACCCAGCCCCAGCTTGGATCTCAGGACAGCAGTGTCCCCATCACCTGGTCTGCTGTCCTCCTCATGCTGCCCTCTCACTGGTCACACAGGAACAAGCCTCAGAGACCTGAGCTTGGCCCTGCGACAATCAGGTGATGGGAAGGATTAGACAAGAACATGATTGTCAGGCAGGGATGCTGGTGTCGGATCACCGGGGAAGGAGCTGGAGTGGGAAGAAGAACCCGCACACCTAAGTCTAAATCACGACAGGAGACAAGGGAGGAAGGAGCAGGTAGGGAGTGTCTGGGACCAGAGGCTTGAGCATGTCAGCAGGGATGACGAAGGTCCTGGGGCCTGGGGACATTAGAGAAGTCTGCCTCCCCCAGGTAAGGCCTGGCTCAGAAACCTCTGAGCTCATGCTTGCCTGGAGCTGCCCAGGGGCAGTGGGTCTGTCAGTCACCTGGTGTCCTCCCTGCAGGGTCTCCTGGGGTGGGGGTCACCGAAGTCTGCACCTCCAGGGCCACCGCCACCATTTGCTGTGTGCCATCCCCAGGACAGGGGCCGTGCCCTCCTCCCTCTGCATCCTCTTCCATCTGGACCGCAATTAAGTCACAGCTAAGGTATCTGAGGACATTAGAGTCTTTGTCCCCTGCAGGTCCCTGCAGGCACAGAGACAACTACCTCTGCCCCCAGCTGCATGCTGGGAGGGAATACTTTTTGGGAGATTCGCACCTCTTACTTAACATTTGGCATTTCTCGGAACATAAAATAGTCCTCAAACTCTCTGTACCCATTGGACCATCTCCAGCATGTTTGTTTCCCCGGTTCCTTCTGCTCCAGTGACTGGGCCCTGTCCTTGACCCCATTATATTCCCACTGCCTGACACATGTGGACATTCCATGTAAATCTTTTTATAGAGTGAAGGAATAGGACGCGTGGGTGACTCAGTTGGTTCAGCATCTGACTCTTGATTTTGGCTCAGGTCCTGATCCCAGGGTTGTGGGATTGAGCCCCATGTTGGGTTTTCACTGAGCATGGAGCCTGCTTAAGATTCTCTCCTCCCTCGGCCCCTCTCCCCCACTCCCATGTGCTCTCTGTCTCTAAAATAAAACACATTAAAAAATGAGTAAGTGAGTGAATGAAGGAATGAATGGATGGATGGATGGATGATGCAGACTAAGTCCTCAAGCAGGGAGTTAATATAATGCCCGCACCCTTCCTACAGGGAAGGAAAGGTGTCCCTCATCCCTGGTTGTCTGTGATGTTTCCACACCTCGTCACATGTCACACCATGGACGTCATATGACAAGTGACAACAGACCCATCACCTGCCCTCCACCTGCTCTCTCACCTGACGTCACCTGTGTCAATCAAGGCATGCCTGTCTCTGTGGGCATCACCCTCCCTTCACCTGACACTCTGGACCATCCCTCCTTCCCCCAAAGCCTGGGGCCCAATAGGTCCACTCCCTGTGTCCCACCTGGGGACAAGTACCATTTCTCCCTTCCTTGTTTCCTTTGCTGTCATCCTCCTCCAGCTGACCCCCAATGTCCCCTTGTAGGCCTCCCTGTGTGAAATTCTGTACGAAAGTTGGAGATAAATCTCTCATGAGCAGTACTGACCAGAGGCGCAGCCATGATTAAAAATCTCCCAGCACATGGAGAGGAAGTCGCAGGATGGCTTCGCAGTGGTCCCGCTGGACTCGCTGCCCTGCACTGTCCCCACACCTGTTGCAGCCTCCGCAGAGTTTACTGTGTCCTATCTGCCTGGCTCTGGAAGGGCCCAGATTTTCACAATCTGTGTGTCCTCCTCTGTGAAGGTTTGTGACCGCTCAGCAAGTTCCTGTTCACACTCATCACCCAGAGTCAGCCCGCCTCGTCTGAGCCCCCTGCGGGGGCAGATCCCTTCTGCTCTCTGTTCCCTGTGTCTTGTCATCAGCTGCACAGGGAATCGTAGGCTGTCCGGTCAGGACTGCGCCTGTCCCTCCCGCTACAGCCCCACACAAGGAAGAACCCCGATCAGGGCAAGTGCGCCAGGACTGCACCTCAATCCTCCCTGGAGGGTTTTTCTCACGTGGTGGAAACAGGCATGGGGGAAGCAGGTGAAGGAGAGCTTTGGAAGTAATGGGAAAAAAATGAGTCATTTGCCCAGAGAGCAGCAGGGGGTGCTGTGAGACCAGGTCTGGGGGTCCCTTTGCATGAGCAGCCCCTCCTCCGTGAGGCCTGTGGACAGGGGATAAGAGAGACCCGGGGCAGCCCAGCCCCAGCAATGTGGTCTAAGGAGGGGCTGTGTCACCATGGTCTGGACCCCTGTCCTCCTTGTGTTCCTTTGTCACTGCACAGGTAGGGACAGGACCCAGTCCCCCAAGGTGGGCAGGCCTCCAGCCTGAGTCAAATCCCTCTGGCCCAGGTCCCTAAGCAACAGCTGCTTGTCTGTTCTCTTCATTCTGATGCATCTGTGTTTGCAGGTTCCTTGTCCCAGCCTGTGGTGACCCAGCCACCGTTCCTGTCTGCATTTCCTGAAACACCTGCCAGACTCACCTGCTCTCACCCTGACCAGTGGCTTCAGTGTTGGCAGCTACCACATATACTGGTACCAGCAGAAACTGGGGAGCCCTCCCTCCCTATCTGCGTAGGTTCTACTCACATTTAAATAAGCACCAGGGCTCTGGGGTCCCCAGCCACTTCTCTGGATCCAAAGATGCCTCGGCCAATGCAGGGCTTCTGCCCATCTCTGGGCTCCAGGCTGAGGACGAGGCTGACTCTTACTGTGTAATAGAAGGTAGCAGTGGGAGCAGCTATGCTTACGCACAGTGTCTCAGATAATGAGGAAAATTGGACAAAATCCAATTGGTCTACAGACCTTGTGTCTGAGCCTCATTTCGTTGATAAACTTACCTGGAGACCTACAGTGGGGACCCTTCTATGGAAAGATCTCTCCATGAACAAAAGAAGGACAAACACACATGCTATGCCTGTAAAGTGACACAGCCCAGGATGTCCTAGGAAGACGCTGATGGATGAGGACGTATCAGAACACAACCGCACGTCCCCATGGGGTCTGGAGAAGAGGAACAGGAAAGAAAACTGTGTTTCAAATGAACCTGCTGCCCAGCAAACATTCACCAGTGTCGTCACTCCCCCAGACATTCCGGTAACCCCTCAGCCAGGATGGACCTCTTTTGGAAAATCTGTTCCAAGGGAGGGCCGCAGGGCCTGTGACCTCAGGGACACAGCGTCCCTTATCTCCACCTCACCTAGATTCACATGTGGGATCTTTGACAGAAACTTCTGGGTCAAGTTGGCCTTGGGGAATAGAAATTCATTCCTCTAGTCATGGGTGGGTGAATGGACGATTTATGCTGAACATACTGGACACAAAGAAGAGAATCCAGACCTGTGCACACCTCAGAGATGAGTCTGACCCCTCCTCAGTCCATCTTGGAAGTTGTGTTTAGTCATTCCATCACGGAGACGGCTCTGCAGTTCAGACAAACAGGCTCCTCGTGGTGTTCCCCTGGACACCATGTTGGGCCCTCCTCCTACTTGCAGGACAAGACCAACTATATAAAATGCATGTTGATGATGATGATGATGATGATGGTGATGGTGATGATGACGATACATCAAATAATTTAGAAACACCCCTATTCAACCGAGAACTAGATGACACTTACTTTCCATCATTTTGCCATCTATTTTTTCAAGCACTATTTCAGTCCATATTGTCTCAGCAATAAGCACGAACCTGTGAAAATACACTGGTGATTGTACCTACATCTTCACAATGACAATGTCAGTCGATTTAAATCATTCTTACGGGGCTGAATTCTGTGTAAAATCACCCACATTCATTTTGAGGTAGCAGTTGTCCAAGTGGTGACGGACACATAAAGTCTGCGACGAGGTCCCCGTCAGAACACCCGCAGCTGTCACTCCTTCCCTCCTGGAGCTTCCTGCAGGTTTGCCCTTCATGCTCTGAGGTCAGGGCCACACTCGGGCTCCTGCAGACTTGGGTCTGTGTGCTGGGGGACAGATCCTAGGAGGGAAGCAGTAACCACAGTGTGTGGAGAACTGTTGTTTCATGGAGGTGGAAGTAGTGACAGGTGAAAAAGATGGTCAGTGTGTAACCCCCCTAGGAAGGCATACGAGGGCGTCTACCCACATCCTGGAGAAAAGGGCTCCCTGTCTCCTCAGTGCTGAGGGAGCTTCTGGGAAAGAGAACTCTGAGCCCAGAGAGGAACCAGGGAAGAGGGAAGAAATCAGCCTCCTGCACAGAACTGGCCATGCGTCAATGTGGACCCATCGCTGCTCTGGCCCTGATCCTCATCTGTGTGGTTGTGCCAGAGTCACCACCTCAGTCCTGCCCCATCAACAGCCAAGGGAACCGTGGACGGACTCACTACGTGGAGCCTGAGTAGAGCAAAGTGCACCCTGAGGTGGTGGGAGGTCACATAGGGGACATCCGGCCTGGCCGGAAGGAAGGGGACAGTGGGCAGAGCAGTGAGGAGGCAGGAACCCTCTCTGATGGTCTCTGGTCGCCATGTCACATATGCTGTGTCCAGGCCCGGACATCAGGAGGCGCATGTCGCCTTTTTCTGAGGAGTCAGGGATGATCAGAGCTGGGAGTTGCCACCTGACGCTGCCTGTGCCCTCTGCCTGCCCAACCCCCTAGCCTATCAGAGCCCCTCCCCAACCACCACCCTAACATCCTTACACAGAGGGACCTGACCCAAGGCGGTGAAGTGTCTATGAGCTGGGGATCTCATTTGCATAGATGGGCCCTCCCTCTGTCAGAGGATGAAAAGGGGAAGGAACAGGTTAGGGGAGGCTCTGTTCAGCTGTGGGGCCACAGAAGGCTGGATCGGTGATGACCTCCACCATGGCCTGGTCCCCTCTCCTCCTCACCCTCCTTGCTCACTGCACAGGTGATTAGATGTGGGGACAGGGGAAGCATTCCTGGGAGGACACTTGTGCCTTAATTTCTGCTCTTCTCTCCAGACCCCAGCTTCACCCTCTCTTTGTCTCTCCTCCTTCCAGGGTCCTGGGCCCAGTCTATGCTGACTCAGCCGCCATCAGTGTCTGGGGCCCTGGACCAGACAGTCACCATCTCTTACAGTGGAAGCACCAACAGCATCGGTATTTATGGTGTGAACTGGTACCAACAGCTCCCAGGAGAGGCCCCTAAACTCCTCATCTATGGCAATAGCAATCGACCCTCGGGGGTCCCAGATCGATTTTCTGGCTCCAAGTCTGGCAGCACAGGCTCCTTGACCATCACTGGGCTCCAGGCTGAGGACGAGGCAGATTATTACTGCCAGACCATTCACTTAACTGTCAGTGATTACACAATGTTCCAGGCTCATGGGGAAGTGAGACAAAAACCTGCTGTCCCCACAGAAATGGGACTTGCTGTGTAGCCCTGACATTTTGGCCCCATCAGCTGTTTCTTTGTTTGATATCAACTGAGGTCTGTCACCCGCCTCAAAGAATTTGTCTACAAATCTTTCCACATTCTCTTAAATTTCTCCTTGAAGCCTGTCCTGGGGAGCAAGATATTTTCTGATTTTCTCAAACTGAGCGCAAATTCCTGGGCGCCAGAAACAGGTCACCCTGAGGACAGTGACCATGTCACATTAGGGCAGAAACAGGGTCACAAAATCCAGAGTATCTATGGCTGATTCGTACACGTGGGTCTTTTGAAATGAGTCCCTGTCCATTCCCATCAGTGCTGAGATCTAGCCAGTGATTTTTGTTATTCACTTGCTATTTGTTATTCACTTTGTTAATACTTACTTGCAGAAGGATGTCGAGTTATAATGGTGTTTAGGTCACATTAGCCTGTTCACCTTGCAGAAATGTCCTCCCCTCCACCACCCCATTATTTAATTCCCTGGTTGTGGGAGTGAGTTCTATATGTCTAGGAGGGAATGTGCTATCACAATATAAATGTTTCTATCTGTTTCCATTTTATGTGGTTTTTATTAGGACTTTGCTTTCAATTTTTCAAAGAATCTTTCAAGGTCTACTGAGACCATGGGATTTTCATCTGTTTATTTACCAATATGATGCCTTATCTTAGAAGATTTATTAATACGGAATTCCACTCTATATTTGCAATAAATCACATATAGTCACTTTATATGACTATTTTAGTCTGATAATGGATTCTCACTATTGATATCTTATTTAGAACATTTGCATCAATATTTCATAATATTCTACAATTTTCCTTTTTCTGTACTTTTAAAACAAAATTTAATTTTACTTTATGACAGAGGGAGAGACAGAGCGTGAGCACGAGAGGGGCAAATAGAGGGAGACAGAGTCTGAAGCAGGCTCCAGGCTCTGACCTGTCAGGTCAGAGCGGGATGTGGGGCTCAAACTCAAGAGCCAAGCCTTGAGATCATGACCTCAGCCAAAGTCAGACACTCAACAAAGTGAGCCACCCAGGCACCCCCCTTTTTCAGTATTTTATATATCAAGTGTATGTATTTCTTTCTATAAGAATATATATATATGTACATATATATATATATATAGAGAGAGAGAGAGAGAGAGAGAAGTGCAAACAAATGAAACTATGAAACTATGAGCTCTGAAAGTTGTTAGTGTATTTTGTGCAGTTAACCACATCTTATGCCTTTTTATGGAATATTTCCTAATAATATTGTCTTTTTTTCTAAGGAAATTGGTCTCTTTATTCATTTTTTAATGGAACTGTTTTAATGGTCTGTTTATTCATTTTTTTAATGGAATATTCATTTTTTTACTTCTTAAATTATGTTTTTAATTTATTATTAAAAGAGGTTGACAGTATGATTTTTCCACTTTTTATTTTTGTGCACATGCCATTTCCCATTTGCATACTTGTGTATTATTCACTTCCATGCAAAAGCTAGTAAGTGGGTTGTTCTGCATTTAAAAACTTGATTTTGAAGTACTAATTAGATTCAAATACACGTTATGATTTTGTGGACACCAGGGGGCGCTGTGACCTGACAAGAGAGCAGAGACTGATGCCCACCTCTCTTACACATGGGAAGAGCCCGAGCCTGCTTCAATAGGCCTAGGAGCAACGACCCCTTCCCCAAGTATGATTCTCCTGCACTGTGACCCCTCTAATCCCATGGAAAAACCGGGTGCTGATCTTCCTTCAGCCCATAGGAAACCCAGATCATCTCTTCCTTTCCCTTGACTAGAACCATCATCAGCCCAGAGTGATGCAGGGGCCAGACATGACCCATATCTGCATGAATGACTCCATTCCCAAGAACGAAGGGAAAGAAGGAGAGAAATCCTGTCCTCAGTCCCCATGGTGGCCCTCAGGAGGCTGTACTGTCATATTTCCTGTATGGCTCCATGTTAATTTGCAAAATACAATGCATATGAGAACACTACTTGCTACCCAAGTGCAGCTCAGAGAGAAGTTCCTGCCCTCACTTGCAGAACGTGGTTTCCCCACCCCCCCAGCCCCACCCCATGCAGGATTCCAGAACTGCCATCTGCTCCTACTCTGGAATCCAGAGCAGCAGGAGCTGCAAAGTCAGCACAATTACGGTCCCTGCCCAGGTGACCAAATGTCAGGGAGGGCAGGTGGGGACGGGAATCTTCCAATGGGAAGAGAGGCTGTAGGTTGTCCCGAGAGGAGTCAGGAGGTGGAAATCTCCCAAAATGGGAGACACAGGTGAGTGACCGATGACAGCTTGTTCAGCTCACAGGGGCGTCTCTGACCTGAGAGTGGCCTGAGCTGTGACTGGATCAATCTTCCTACAGGTTCTCTGTGCCTGTCCATCTTCCTTATGCTCTCAGACATTCATTCCGCCACATTCTGCAGGTTCCTCAGACACTCCTCTGTGGAGGGGCAGGGGCTCTGTGTGGGGAAACTGCAATGAACCAGGCAGGGGGGGTCCTTTCTCTCTGCTTTAGATATTCTCCTAATCCCCCCCTTCACTTCCTTGCTTCACCTTCTCTCCTCTCCAGGGCATCCACCAAATCTTTGAGCTCCTTCCCATCTCATGATTGACTCATTTCCCCTCACTCTCATCACCTGTCATTCCCAGAGGTGGGACAGGCCCACACATCCTAGGAAGGACTGATGGTTTTTGGCAACCTCCTTCCCTACGGATTCATATAGATGGTCCCCATGAGCCCTAAACATAAATGACCCTCTGGTGAACATCCTTGAATGTTTGCCCGTGTATGTGTCATATGCTATTGATACCTATATACACTTGACATTAACACACATGTCAAATACTATCTTGTATTTGAAAACATGCACTTTATGGTTACTGGTCTTTTACTATAGAGGACAAATACTTTATGATTTCTATAACTTGTTAAAGGGTATTTAAAAATGCCTCAGTAATGTAGCAATGAATCGATAAAATAAAAGTATAATTACCAGGGAATAATTTATAATCAGAAACTTATAGGTTATTAACTGCACAATCCCTGTGTAAATATAAAAGAAAAGATGAATAATTGGAGTGGAATATGTTTTTTGTCTCCACCTTCAAATAATCCAACAGTCCAAGGTGGGTGTCAAAGCTGGAGGGCTTCTTTTAGATGATGTTGACCTAAGAGAAGAGGAATAAGGGCTCAGAGAGGAGGTGTGGAGAGATGCTGGAGGCTGGAGGAAGGAGTGAGAACTGGTCAGCCAGCAGAGAGGTGCTGGGTGCTGGGAGATCTGGTGTCCTCTCCCAGGGGCCAAACCCTGAAGAATCAGAGTTCTGGAAGCAGAGCTCTCCTCTCAGTCCTGACGGAACCACTGGGGCAGGAACACAGAGACGGCTCCTTCCTGACCCTTTGTGTTACTCCCTCATTGTACCAGTCAGAGATTAGCTGGTGCTTATGAAATATATGTTTCACAAATAAGTATACAAGTTCTGAGATATATAAATGAGTTATTATTTCCCAAATGAAAAAAAAAATCTTTGTGCTTTTCTGTTTCCCTATAAGAAACAGAGGCAGCACAGGATCCACTTAGTTCTTAAAGCCGTCCTATGCTCAGAGTTTGCCCTGTGAGATCGCTCATTTCATGGTCAGGCACTCAGAACTCCCCTCTCATACTCCCTCCTGCTTCATTATTGTTCCTACTGCTCCAAAATGGGGAGCAGACTCTATCATCACCCCTGACAAACCTGGGTCTGTCTAAGAACTCCTACAGGAGTTCACATAGTAATTCCCTACAACACTCGGGTGGTTTTCTCTATGCCTACAAGAAGCCCCAAAGGACATTTAAAACCAATTCCATGTAGGATAGCATCAAAAAGAATAATAATCATTTTAGGAGGCAAAATAAACAAGTAGCAAGAGACTTGCAAACTGAAACCTGCAAAAGATTGCTGAAAATATTAAAAAGATTAAATACGTGAGAGAACACTGTGACCGTGGATTGGTGACTTAATATGGTGAAGGTGTAACCAACAAGGTCCAGATCCATCTCGATATTCAGTGCCATCGTGCCATGAGCTTGCTGCCCCCAGTTTAATCCCTCAATATCTACTGCTCACTCCTTCTGGTTCCTTTGTTGGGAAGATGTTGGGTATACATCTATTCTGCGGACCCAGATCTTAGACACCCAACCCCCATGAATTACACATAGAGTAATAGGTCATGAGTGTTTGCGGTCCAGGAGAGATAGAAAAACCCCTCAGAAGGGAGGAGGCCTCCATTTATAGTAATGTTCTGTTTATACCTATCCTCATAGTGATGAAAATTACAAAATGGGGGTGCCTGGGTGACTCAGTCGGTTAAGCGTCTGACTGCAACTTAGGTCATGATCTAGCAGTCTGTGAGTTCAAGCCCCACATTGGGCTCTGTGTTGACAGCCCAGAGCCTGAAGCTGCTTTGGATTCTGAGTCTCCCTCTCTCTCTGCCTCTCCCCCACTCTTTCTTTCTCTCTCTCTCTCTCAAAAATAAATAAATATTAAAAAAAATTTTTAATTACAAAACTGATATATGAAGTATATCAGAGTGTCAAATATATAAGCACTTGCCAGGCTAAATTTCAAGGGAAAACGTGAATGCTGAAAAATAAGGAGCAAAAGACACATTTCCCTGACAGCATCCTGTCCTCATGGCAAAGACAGGCATCAAAAGTCCTTGCAGTGTGGGCTGAAGGGATCTATCAGGAGAATCTAAACCCCCCACCGCAACAAAGGTTACACTAGAGGACAAGTCCAAGAGAACTATTATGAGTTTGAACCATCTTGGTACTCTGAGAACTTTAAGGCTTTCATTAAGTGTAAGATGACACTAGACTGGTTTTGACCCCAGGCACCTGGAAGGGCAAACTCCAATGTCAGGTAATACCTGGTAGCGTTAGCACTGTGCAATCAATACACCATGTATTTAACCACACGGAGGTCGTCGGTGACCCAGAAAAATTGCAACCATTCCTAAAATAGACAGAGGGCATCTCTTCATCCTACTGCATTTGGGAATGAAGGCATTCTAGATCCAATTGCAAAAGTCTGGACATCATTCCAAGAGTGCTATGAAGTTTCAGAACGACTGGACGATTTGGTGTCTAAGCCCAGCAGGTGGCACTGTGGGACCGGTCCTATGAGGACAAGCTTCTAGAGCTGACCGATTAGGGAACTACTCTAATAATTCTCGCACACTCATCAGGCAGTGTCCCCCGGCAGTGTGACTCTGCAGCCCCTGTGCCCCTGGAGCCACATGAGCCCTCAGCTCTGACTCACTCCCTCGCTCCATGTTTCATCCTCCAACCCCATGGAGTCAATGCCCAGGTGGTGTTCAGGTAGGGACAGTCAATCCCACACCTGGAGAAGTTCGCACAATGAACAAATCACCTGCCATGCTACCTGCGTCTAGGGTAAAAGACCCTTGGGGAGGGGAGGATGGGACTTCTCTGTCCTGTCCTGAGTCCTCTCCTCACCTCCTGCCTCACAGACAAGGAGATCCCTTTAGGGCTGAAGAGAAAAGATGCTGGGGTGGTGGAAGGTGGGGGTGGGGGGGGCATTTGCACTCCTTTGTTCCCGTCATCTCTGCATGGCAGTCATCACCCCCATTCTTTCTGTCACCTTATAACTTCTAGCTTTCCTTCAAGGGTCTCTGTCAGACTGTGCTACTTTGTCATCCAGGGCATCTGGGTCCTTGATGGGGTAAAAAGAAATATATATATATATATATATATACACATATATATATACATATATATGATATTTATTATAAATAAATATTACATATTACAAATGCATGTATAATATATAAGGAATATATAAACACATTTTAAATATGTGTAATATGTTATATTGAATTATTACATCTGTAACTGTATTATATAACTATTAAATATAGGTATCTTGTATGATATAAAACACTATAGATTACATATACACATTATACGTATGTTCCATGTTGCAATTTATATATCACATATTATAATTTATATATTTAAGTAATAGAACTTAGAGAGACAGGGAGAGGAAAATGAAGTTGCTGTCTCGGAGCTAAGCTGAGTGCTTTCCACCCACAGTGAAATTTAGAGACTCTGCCAGGTGTGTGGTCTCACAGAGGAAACTGGATTTGCAGCAAAATAATGAGATCACGAGGAATAACTTGCAAAGCCTTGAGTCTCAGAGCAGGAGTGAGCGGGTTCCTTTTATTCAGTCATCCGGATCGATATTCAGAAAGGGGACTTTGCCACCCTGCGAAAGGTGGCCATCGTGTCGCACGGGCACACTTAGAAAACAGGACCGTACCTGCATCCTAGGTTATGTCCGTGCAGCTTGCGCTCCTCCTCGTGTGGAGACTGACATTATAACGAAGCAGAAGTAACCGTCCCGCGAGGGGAAGGGGCCAGGGGTCTGCTCCCAGAGCCAGTATAAACTGGAGGAGGTTTGGGCTCCTGACCTGGGGGAAGGAATGCAGGGCCTTGCTTCCTCTGACACAGCGCTGGGAGTTTGCCCTCTGCCTTGTGGTCTCTGATGTGGTGAAGCACTTTCCTGGCCTGGTGGAGATTGTTAACCTTTGTATTCCCTTTGTTCCCTTAAAAACCCTTAATTACTGATGTGTTGTTGCATTTATTTGTAACTCTGACTCATGTTAAAAGCCACTAGGGGTTAGCTGGATCTTTCTGTCCCTTCCAACTTGGTGAGGGACTCCAGGGCCCTGGGTTCTTCTCCCACATCCAGTTTTCCAATCCTTCCTGAAACACAGGCCTTCCCAGCAGGGAAGGATTTTCTGACTTGGGGTGCCTTAAGAATATCTGAGAGTTTCTTGGGTTGGCTCAGGGCTCCCTTCAAGGTCAGGGATTCCGGCTGATTAGTGTGACTCCCCAGTTTATTATGATAAATAAAGAATAAATTCATTAGTTTTCAAACTGCCACGATTTCAGTAGCTATTTCTAAGCAATATGATATTCGTCAATTATTTCTATATTTCATGGTGACTTATGGAAGCTGACATTGTATTTTTCAGATGTGTCAATTGCTCTTTTTGATTCTTCCTTTTGTCTTAAGTTCTAGATACTCCTTATATTTTACATTTGGTGCATATAAAATTGTATCCTTTTTTTCCCAGTGTATCAAGGATTCCTTTGATAAATAGACACAAATCGATTAGGTAGGAACCTTTGGGTAATATAAGTTGGGCTGTCAAATACAGAGGAGAAAGGCAAACAGCAACCATGCACATCATATGAAACAGACAGTGTACCACAATTCTGAAATGAATAGAAAATCATATTTTATTTCACACTGTGATGAGCACTGATCTTACACTTGCGCAAATTACTTTAATGTGGGTTGAATGAAAGAATGAATGAATGAATTGAATGAATGAATGAACGAATGAATGGTGCAGACTAAGCCCTCAGTCAAGGAGTTACAGCAACACCCCCATCCTTCCTATGGGGGAGGAAAGGCATCCTTCAGCCCTGGTTGTCTGTGATGTTTCCACACCTGTCTAAATCATGGTTGCCATGTGACGCGGGGACAGCAGACCCCTCACCTGCCCTCCACCTGCTCTCCCACCTGACCTCACCTGTGTCAGTCAGGGCATCTCTGTCTCTCTGGGCATCACCCTCCTTCCACAAGACCCTCTGGAACATCCCTCCATCTCCCATAGCTGAGGGTCCACTCTGTCACCTCCCTGTGTCCCACCGGGGGACATGTGTCATTCCCCCTTCCCTGTTTCCTCTGTTGTCATCTTTCTCCAGCTGATCCCCAGTGACATCTTCCAGGTCTCCTTGTCCCAAGTTCTGTCCTAGGATTTGCTGTGGAGCTAAATCTCTAATGAGTGGCATTGACCAGAGGCACAGCTGGGATTAAAAGTCTGAGACAAATGGAGGGAGTCGCAGGGATCCCAGCAGTGATCCCTGTGGAGAATGAAATTCTCATTAAAAATAAGGAAATACTCAAGAGGATATCCATGCCAAGTTCTCACAGGAGAAGGAAGGAAGGCAGGAAGGAGGAAGATTCTCTCATCAATGGTTCCCTCAGATTTTCTCTATCTTTCCAGATCGTTTTCCTGAGGTCATATTCCTGACCTGCAGCTCCCTCTCCAGTGACCTCATCCCCTCCTTTCCCAAGACCACCATGCAGTCCATGCTTCTGTGACCCAGGACCCCTGGACTGGCCTTGGCTGTCACTGATAGACCTCTAGGCCTGGGGACAGGAAGGCGAGGGAAGGAGCTGAGGAGTAGCGGCTTTGGGTCTCAGCTCCTGTATCTACCAGCTTAAGAAGAATGGATAGGGGCACCTGGGTGGCGCAGTCGGTTAAGCGTCCGACTTCAGCCAGGTCACGATCTCGCGGTCCGTGAGTTCAAGCCCCGCGTCAGGCTCTGGGCTGATGGCTCAGAGCCTGGAGCCTGTTTCCGATTCTGTGTCTCCCTCTCTCTCTGCCCCTCCCCCTTTCATGTTCTGTCTCTCTCTGTCCCAAAAATAAATAAACGTTGAAAAAAAAAAGAAGAAGAATGGATAAATTCACATTTGTTAAAAGAGTTCTTCCCTCCATGGGTCCCAGAGCACCCCGGGTGACCTCTCCTCTCCCTCCCTTTCTCCACACGATCCAGCCACAGGGGTCTCAGGCACACACCATGTTCTCCTGAGATATCTTGGGGTGCAGGCTAAACCTTCCTAAGGACTCTGTATTGCACGAGCATTTATGGCAGCCTTTGCCTGGGAGGAGCTGGACCCTCTGCTGTGACCACCAGCCATAATGACACCTGCCCAATGTCCTATACCCTTTTCATTAATTGTCAGACCCTTGCATTCCGACTCTCCTGAAGTTTGAAATAACTTGCATACACACTGACTGTACCTGTCAGTGGCTTCTGGATGTGAATGACTTCTTCCCAGTTTCTTATGCAACGTTTCAGAACTCTCAGGGAAATTAAAAACAGAAAAGGCAACAAAATGACGATGATAACACAGACACTTTGGTCATCCACGTGTAAATATCAGAGCCTATCTAGCTGGCTTTTGTTCTCTTCACAAAGGCACACCAAATTAGTTAGTTTTCAGAGTGCAGGCACCATCCTGGCTGGTGGACAGTCCTCCACAATATGTACTCTGTATCTCCAGGGGTCAGAGCCGAGGCCCTCCCTTCCCCCCAGGCTCCTGTGCTCAGGGCTGACTGAGTCGCTGTGTGTCTCCGCTGGCCTGGCGCACTGGCTGGGTACCTGCCCTTCAGGTGTGATGTCGGGAGATGGCGATTAGCCCTGGGAGGAGCTTTGGGTGTCAGGTTAGCAAACCTCCCAGTGGGGCTTGTGAGGGTAAGGAGGAAGTGCCACCATTGCTACAAAATGCTGAGCCTGCTCTCGGGAAGGTGGGGGAAGTAGATCCCTCAGATGAGAGTTTCCCACAGCTGCCACCACCAGGGCCCAATGGGCACCCCTGTGGCTGGCGTCCCGAGCCCCCAAGGCACTGACTGTGTCCTATTCTCCTCTCCTCATCAGTGATCCCAGTAGTAGGAAGGCAGTGGGGTACCAGGAGCAGGATCTCCCTCATGTGTGCACAAAGGAAGTCAACCCCATGGGTCTTTCCAGGAGGAAGTCCTGTCATTAGTGACAGCTTGGACGAATCTGCAGGACATTGCCCTACGTGAAATAAGCCCAGCGGAGAAAGATAAATACTGTGCAATCTTCACAGTGCAAAAGAAAGATAAATACTGTGCAACTCCTTCACATCGGACCCTTCCTAGTGATACAGAAACCAGTTAACTGGAAATTCAACCTTGAAAAGCTAGACCATTAGATTGAGTAACACACTTGCTTAGCTGACTTTATGTACATAGTCTTTAGCAGTTATCCTAATAAAAATACGTGTGGAATCTGCAGGAAGAAAACAAATTTTTTAATTGCTATAACTTGTTAGTGATGGAGAGCACATATAAGGGTGGCAAGGGTATTTGTTTGACTATAGCTTCTTAAATATAATTTTGATTTACAACTTTTAGTTAATAATTATGAAAATACAGGGGCGCCTCGGTGGCTCAGTCGGTTAAGCGGCCGACTTCGGCTCAGGTCATGATCTCGCGGTCCGTGAGTTCGAGCCCCGCGTCGGGCTCTGTGCTGACAGCTCAGAGCCTGAAGCCTGTTTCAGATTCTGTGTCTCCCTCTCTCTGACGCTCCCCCGTTCATGCTCTGTCTCTCTCTGTCTCAAAAATAAATAAACGTTAAAAAATTTTTTTTAAAATTACGAAAATACACATAACATAAATTTACTAGTTTAATCATTCTCAGAGACGCTAAGTGTATTTGCAGTGTTATGTAACCGTCACAACTATCCATTTCTAGGACCTTTTCATCATTCCCAAAGGTAACAGTGCACCAGCAGGGGAATGGGTAACCTGGAATGGCAGCGGAACCGGGGCCCAGGACCCAACGCAGGAAGCAGCAGAGTAAAGAGGGCAGCTCCTGCAGCGGGTCTTGGCAGGTGTGCCCTGACCCAGGTGAAAGCGTCCTTTGGGCTGCGTTTCTTACCCCAGATTGACCATGTGGATGCACGCTGCCCACCATGGCATGAGTATCAATGTGTCCCATTGCACGGGGTCCGGCATTTCCAGCTGTCTCTCCCAAAATGTGTCAGGAAACACCAGTGAGAACCTGAGGATCTCATCTGGGGCATTTGCGGTATGATTCACGCACATTCCTGGCTGAATCCCCTTCAAAATCCACGTTAGCTCTCTTCCAGAGACCGTGCAAAGTCCTTGTTTTCAGCCTACATCCTCCCTGGTGGTCAAGGGGAACTTGCATTTATTTCTGGTCTCTTTTTTTCCTGTGGCATCTATCTATGTGTCTCATTCTACACCAGTACCACACTGTTTTCATGACTACAAAATTTGAAAGCAGAAAGTATGATGACTCCAGCTTTGTCGTTTGTGGGAGATGCAGGAGAGAAGCCTCAAAGGAAAAGACTTCAAAAGGGAAGGGCTGGAGAAGGTGCAAGGCTTTAGGACATGTTTACATAGCTGAACGTGTCCAAGGTGGATCCTCCTTCACATCGGACCCTTCCTAGTGATACAGAAACCAGTTAACTGGAAATTCAACCTTGAAAAGCTAGACCATTAGATTGAGTAACACACTTGCTTAGCTGACTTTATGTACATAGTCTTTAGCAGTTATCCTAATAAAAAGAAGCTTCATTCTAGAGTTGGGGCCTCATTCCGACTCGAGTATGAGGACCTTCACTTAACGGCACTTTGTTTGCGGACTCACCTTTTGTGACTCTGGCCGTACACCCTGCAACAGTTCTTTCCCAAGATTGCTTTGGCCCCTGGAGGCTTTTCTGACTCGATACAAACTTCAGGACTTTTTTTCTATTTCTGTGAAAAAATGTCATTGGACTTTTCACAGAAATTGTATTTAATGTATAGATTGATTTGGGTAGCATGGACATTTTAAAGTTACTTTTGTTGTGAAAAGCACCGGATTTAGGAATTACCTGGAGGTTACGTGTGAGGTATGAGGATGTGTCTAAGATAACACCCGTGCCTGTGGGTAAGAATCTGGATGGATGATGACGGTCCAAAATAAAATGGAGATGTATGTTTTAGCCATAAGTTAAAGAAAGTGATATGTGTATTTTTTTCTTTTTTTATTCACTGATTTATTTTTTAATTTAAAAATATTGACTGAGCGCCAGCTAAGTATCAACAAGCTCCACATAGTGTACTATGAGGAACAAACAGAATTGTGAGGTCATGGACATCTGTTGGGTTTTCATCTAACTCACTATGAAAGACAGTGATCAGATGTTTTATGTGAAGTTCAGAGAGAAACAGTAAGCATTTGTAGGAATAGGACATACAGTTCTATGTTAAGTGAGAGTGGTTGGCTAGAAGTGTGTATATATGTATATCCGTATCTAATATTTTATGTAAGTAATTTGTGTTTCATATGTATGATCACACACACACACATATATATATACTTAAGTGTATATATATATATACTTAAATATATATATACTTATATATATATATACTTAATATATATATACTTATACTTATATATATACTTAATATATATATACTTAATATATATATAATTAATATATATATACATAATATATATACTTATATATATACTTAATATATATATATACTTATATATATATACTTAAATATATATATAATTAAAGTATATATATATATATACTTAAATATATATATACTTAAGTGTATCTATATATATATATATAAGTGAGAGTGGTTGGCTAGAAGTGTGTATATATGTATATCCGTATCTAATATTTTATGTAAGTAATTTGTGTTTCATATGTATGATCTCACACACACACACACACACACACACATATATATATACTTAAGTGTATATATATACTTAAATATATATATATACTTAAGTGTATATATATATATACTTAAATATATATACTTACATATATATATACTTAATATATATGTATACTTATATATATATACTTAATATATATATACTTAATATATATATACTTATACTTATATATATACTTAATATATATATATACTTATATATATATTAAATATATATATATACTTAAGTATATATATATACTTAAATATATATATACTTAAGTATATATATATATATATACTTAATATATATATATATATACTTAAATCATACACACACACACACACACACAAGGTCAGGGCACAGGGTTATAGGGAATGAACTGCAAGAGTGGGAAATGTCCTGAGTTGAGAGAGAGATTGGCTGTCCCCTCAGGCCTCCCACATAGACGCTGTGGAGGGGCTTATGTGCCCTCTGCCCTTGTGCTCACTGGGCTCAGGTCACATTCTCCCTGATAGTCTGTAGGGGTCTAAGCTGGAAACCCAGGCCTGGGGTCCTACATTGTGCCCTCTGCTCTGTGCTCACTGCAGCCCAGGAGAGGCCTCCCAGCCCCAACTCACATCCAGCTTTCCCCAAATTCAGTTCTGGCACCCCAGGGGATGGAATGACTTGCATGAAGGGTTCCACTCTGCTTTCCCAGGAGGGGAGCGAGAGGTTTGTGCAGGTGTCTCACTTGTGTGCTCAGAAGCAGAACCTGGTGCATATCCTCCATGGCATGGACCCCTCTTCACTTATTTGCAAACCACCCTTGTATGGATGCCGTGCTAACTGATCTGGATGATTCCCATTTTAATAAGAGACTGTCTAAATAAGCATAATTTATTTTTCTTTAGCACTCTACCAAGTAATTACAGATTTCATTTTTTTAATTTTTATTTTCCAATATCTGTTATCCCCTTGTCATTTTTAAACTGTGTATACTTTTGAAGATTCCATTTTTGTCCAAAACTTTAGCCAGTGACTCTTCCATTCTGTTATGAAAATTATTATGTGATTATTAGACAATTTTTTCTAGTTTTTGTATCATACATTTTTGCTCTCCTTGTGGTAGGGAGGTGGGCTGTTTCTCTTTTCTCTTCTTTCTTATCCCTCGTGGCTGGCAGGTGCTTACTGTCTCCTTCCCCCTCTTTTCCCATCACTGAGGTGTTTCCAGAGCTTCTCTCCCAACTTTCTCGCCCATCTGCTCACAACAGTGCATCCGAGACCTCCTATCTCCCTCCTGCTCGCCCTGAATGCCCATCCTGTGGTCAGTGTCAGGTCTCCCCGCACGCTGTCCTGTGTCTTCACACTCAGGGGACTTTCTGTTCTGAGGGTGGTTCAGGCTGCTGCTAACTTTCTCCTTCTCTCTTCACAGATGTTTCTGGAACTGACTTCTCTTTCCACTAAAGCTCATGACTTGTGGCGTGAGCGTGCGAGCATTTACTTTTGCATTTGCATTTACTTCCTCATTTATTTCACTTCCATGTTGTGTGAAGATGATGCACGGTCTGTCTCATGTGTTAAAAGAGTCTGAGTCTTGTGTAGTTTCTTCTGCCTTCTTAATCATGCAGGTGTTTTTAAGAGCTGTCATGGATATTTCACCTCAGCTACCCGGAAATTCTCATGAAAATTTTGTTTAAATGTGAAAAAATCATATCAAAAGGGAACCTCCTTTAAAGAATACTTCTTAAATTAATTACTGTTTTTATTTTTTACTGGATTCTAACATTGATGTAAGGAGTAAAAACGATCAAATATATTTAGTTTATATGTATTGGCAATTTCTTATTAATACATTCAATAAATGTGACTAAAACCACAGGTAAAGAGTCGGGAGAATAAGCCAGGTTTTCTTGTTAAGGGATGAAATGTATCAGGTCCAAGTGTCACAGAACCACCATGAGTTCACTCCTTGGTGAGTCACAGGGGGAGAGGCTGCACTAGATGTCACACAAAGGAATCTTGATCTGCAGCCAATAAGGAGATCAGGGGAGTAACTTCCAAAGCTGTGACTCCCTGATGGAGGGGAGTGGGTTCCTTTGATTCAGGGTTAGGATGGAGACCCAGAAGAGGGAGTTTTGTCATCCCACGTAAGGTGGCACCAGGTTGTGCAGGGGTCCTGAGAGCACGGCCTGTGTGTGTATCCTGTGAGGTGTTAGCTGAAGCTTGTGCTCCTCCGAGAGTGGAGATTGAACATCATCCTGAGGCGGAGGTCCCTGGAGGACACGCCGGGGTCCATCTGAGCAGGTGGAGTTGGTGGAGGATGTAACTGGTCTAGGCTGCCAAGCCCGTCCTGCTGTTTGCCTCTGAAACAGAAGGTTGACTTTCCTGTGAAAAAAGAAGGGGTGTCAGTGCAGGTCCTGCTGGGGACAGTTTTAACCTCGTTAACCCTTTGGGGCGCGGTTTGAACCCTGCAAAAACAACTCAAGAATGTGCTTTAGGTCAGCTTTACTTTTGAAACAACACTGGGTGTGACACCACTGAGTTCTTGTCTCTGATGTGGTCAGACTGTTTCCTGACCTCGTAGAGACTTAGTTTTCGCATTCCCTTTGTTCCCTTAAAATCTTCTATGACCAGGTTGTTGTATTTATTTGTTCCAACGCTTCCTAGAAAGTTCTGCAAGATGTGTACTGGGCAAGTAGAGCCTGCAGGGTATGGATTCCAGAAAACAGCTGGGGGCTTAAATTATTGCTTTTGGGTCAGGAAAGCTGTCTCCTCTTTTTCTGTCTCTATTTTTCTTTTGTTTTGGTTTTGTTCTAGGGACCTCCAAACTTTCTGCTTATAGAAAGCTCAAGGTATTTAGATTAAAAATATTGCACTGATAAGAAAATTCAGTGAAGTCACCAGAAATATAAATTAAAGTTTCTATTAATTATTTCAATAATCTTTAAATAATAATGATACTTTTTCATAAGTTAAAAATAATGAAGGGAGGAGGCTCCTGGGTGGCTCAGTCAGTTATTAAACATTCAACTTTGGCTCAGGTCATGATCTCATCGTTCCCAAGTTTGAGCCCCGCCTTGGGCTCTGTGCTGACAGCTCAGAGCCTGGAGCCTGTTTCAGATTCTGTGTCTACCTGTCTCTATGCCCCTCCTCCACTTGCACTCTGTCTCTCTGTGTCTGTATCTGTCTCTCTCTCTCTCTCTCAAAAATAAATAAACATTAAAACCTTTAAAAAATTTTTTTTAATGTTTGTTTTTGACAGAGAGAGAGAGCGAGCAAGAGAGAGAGAGCGACAGAGCATGAGCGGGGGAGGGGCAGAGAAAGAGGGAGACACAGAATCCAAAGCAGGCTCCAGGCTCTGAGCTGTCAGCACAGAGCCCGACACGAGGCTCGAACTCACGGACCGTGAGATCATGACCTGAGCCGAAGTCGGACGCTCAACCCACTGAGCCACCCAGGTGCCCCAATTAACATTAACACTGTAAAAAAAATAATGAAGGGATGCCTGGGTCACTCATCTGTTAAGTGACTGACTGCTTATTTCATCTTATGTTAGGATCACGGTCGTGAGATCGAGCCCCAGGTCAGGCTGTTGCCAAGCATGGAGCCTGCTTGAGATGCTCCCTCTCCTTCTCCCTCTGCCCCTCCCCTGCAGTCACTCTCTCTCTCTCCATTCCTCTCTCTCAAAAAAATCATAATGAAAATGATTTTAATATTATTACCAACAAAATGAAAGTGCTAATGTTACTGGACAAAGAACCAGTTCCAAAGTCGGGTTCTGCTATAGTCACTGAAAAATCAGTGCTGGAGAGACGAGTGAAGGTGAGAAAGGAAGCCGGCAACCTGGGAAGACTATGGACAGATGTCTCAAAACCCATCTTTCTTGTCCAGGTGAAGCCAGAGGGTTCACCACGGGAAGGTGTCAAAATGGTAGGGGCTCTGTGCAGGAGAAGCAGGTGCCCAGACCATGAACCATATGAAGACATGACTCTGCACACACTTACTGACATCTGCTGTTTGACTTATCCTCTGGGAGCCTTTGGTCCTTCACTCCTCAAGGCCAGTGGTCTGCAAATCTGAAGGAAAGTAGGCTAGTTCTGCTATAGGCCCAAAAACTTTGGTCAGCAAATGAAGAATGCATAAGCTTGAAGCAAGTTTTATTTTAAGAATAGTGGGAGTGCTGGTGCGCATGGGTGGCTCGGTTAAGCGTCTGGCTCTTTATTTCTGCTCGGGTCATGATCTCATGGTTTGTGATCTCATGGTTTTCACATTGGGCTCTGTTCTGACAGGGTGGAGACTGCTTCGGATTCTCTCTCTCTTTCTCTCTGTCCCTTCCCCACCTCTGAAAATAAATGTAAAACATTGTTTTCAAATCTTAAAAAAAGACCAGTGGGAGCGCTATTACAGTAAGAACAAATATCTTGAGATGTGTGCAATCTGTATATTACAGGGAATTGTAAAACTCCCTGAAGAATGTGAAAGCCCGTTTGAAAAAAGTGGTGAACATATTGTTGTTGTCTTTAAGAAGAAAACAGAATATAAACATTGTAACAGTTCACAGGTGAGCTCCTGCAAGTTATCTTCTAGCTTCTGTTTCCAATTTGAGGTCTGGATGGGAGATACATTCTAACTTCAAGGAAATCGAGAAAAGTCTGACTATGTACTGTGGCGGGGAAAGACGTAACAATGGATTACAGAGAGGGATGGGAGAAATGGAGGATCACAGAGTGGCTGAGCTAGGGACTCCCTAGAGGGAGTCTCATAAATTCAGAGCGAGAACAGTCAGCACGGCCACGTGCACCTGCAGCCACAGGCAGCTGGGGAGGAAGTGGCATAGTGGGTTCTGTGGGGGCTGTTAGCGAGGCAAGCAAGACTAATGTCGATGGTTACAAAGAATACATTATGATGATAAGGATGATCCGTGATTTTAAAGTAAGTGAGGAGGAACAGGGAGTCTAAGGAAATGAAAAAAACAAGCAGGGTATTTCCCAGTACAGTGAATCAGGGTCCAGGTTGTTGGAGATAACAGGCCATGGGGGTCCTTATCCAGCAGTGGAAGAAGAATCTGTAATAAAGGCAAGGGTCCATTGATACACCTTATTTATATACAGTGTTCTTTTTATATCAGTCCTAATGTGCAGAGCAATTTTAAAATAGGCTTAAAGGTAATAGATACATCACTGCATCAGAAGAAAACTATGAACTGCCAAGAAAATACCAATAAGTACATGAAAACCCAGAGTAGGGTGCAAGGGCAGAAAATACTTTCCCCACCAGCATTGTGTTTTCATGTACAGACCGATGGGAGAGGCCAGGGGCTGTCCCCTGGGATTGAGGGAACCTCTCAGGAGACCCTCACAAAACAACAGCTGCAACACGTTTGGCACAACAGTAACATGTAAGAGAATCTGTAAGGGAGACCCATGCCAGCTGTAATGATGGGTGAACTTATAGGTCAGTCTGGGTAATTACATGCTTAATGTCGGTTTTTAGATAATCCTAGATTGTTAATCACCCAAGGCACCTGCCAGAAGCCAACTCACTGCCAGATTATGTGGAATATCTGTAGAGGTGACAAGTAGACGTGAGGAATGAGACCCGAACACCTTGGTTCTGTCCTTAATCCCTTGTATCTGAACAAAATCTCCTGTTTGGCAGCTGGTTTCCAGCACGTGTGGGCTCAGGGAATATGTTCCTCAAGCCTCCAGATGGGATCCTCACAAGGACTTTTTCTACCAACGCTGGTAGTCGCTCCAGAGCAAAGTTTCTTTCCTTTTCCCCAAGTTATTAGAAGCACTGGCATATTTGGCCAACTTCAAAGGCAATGACTACGAGAGAAGATCACAGAGGGTTCAGGAGCATTGTAGCAGATGGAGAGCACCCGGCCCATGACTCATATGTAGTATGAGCTGACTGACTGGGAAATCTGATACTCAGTGTCTATACTATAAGAGAAGATGTGTACCATTTCTCCAGAGTAATGACAAAAATAAAATCTAATAGTGAAAACCAATAAACCAGAAACAGAATTTATTTCAGATCAATTGTCAAACTTCTGTACATTTGAGCAGTACAAAATAAATACACAAATAAATGTGTATGAGAAAGGAAGGAAAGAAAAAAGGATGGAAGGAAGTAGGGAAGAAGGGAGGGAGGAAGGAAGGAAGGGAGGGGGGAAGGAAGGAAGGAAGGAAGGAAGGAAGGAAGGAAAAAAGGAAGGAAGGAAGGAAGGAAGGAAGGAAGGAAGGAAGGAAGGAACCATACAATGAACTTTTCAAACAAACAAAGTACAGGAAAACAAACAACCTGAATAGCAAATAAGTCAAAAACATTACCAGACACTTTGCACAGGATGATATTACCAAGGTCACCTGGACCGGGAAGTTCCCATCAAAGAACTCACATATGAGTGGTAGAGAGGTGGAGATAAGGGGGACTGTGTCCCTGAGGTCACAAGCCTTGTAGTTCTGGATTGGAATAAAAAAGTTCACTGTAAAGGTTCCCCCTCCCTGCCTGAGGGTGTCACTAAGGGAGTGACAGCCTAGCCCTGATAGCAGAGGGAGATTATATGTCATATTCTTATGGGCCTTGGCCTTGTGAGAGCAGCACTGAGACTGCTTTCCCAGAATCAATGTACCAAACAGTATCAGCTGCAGATTGGAGCCCAGAGACGGTTGGGGACTGTGCTGCCCGCGGGGACAGAGACTCAACCTGGGATGCTTGGTCATTGGCCTTGTTCCAGGAGAGCCCTCCTGCCCCCACACCACAGCCATCCCACAGTCCCCTGTGTCCCCAGGTGTCCACTGTGATGACTTTCAGTGGAAAAGGCTAAAGCCTGGAACACAAGCGACAAGAGGAGAATGTTTCTCTGGAGGATCTACTGTCCAGATAGTTCTTGGGAAACAGATTCTGGGGCATAAGAAAAATGATTCTATATTCTGAAGTTTGCAGGAAGTCTCTGGAAGAGAATCACACCTCCTGAGAGGCTGAGGGAGCCCTGCTGTCATCTAGTTTTTAATAGATCACCTTTTATCACAACCAATTTTTTGTGACAATTATGACAACCAAGGTGTCAAGGTGACCAGGCAGGAGGCAGGGTGGGAGAGATAGCACCCCCTCCTGTCCAGGGTGAAGGTGAGTGGGAGGGTTTTTGGAATAGGAAAGAAACTGCATTTTCTCTTTCCCTTTCCCTGCTGATTTCTTCACTTCCTTATACCCCTTGTCCCTCCTCACTTACATCAAGTCATGGGTCACCATTATCACCGTGCTCCATCCCTCATCACCCACCAAGGATGAGTCTCCTCACCTCACCAGCCCCCTCCCCACGCCCATGGCATCCACCAGGATGCTTCTTCTCCCCCTCAATCTGCCAGCTGACTGTGGCTGCAGGTGCACATGGCCATGCTGACGGCTCCCACCATGGATTTATGAAACTCCCTCCGGGGTGTCCCTAGTTCAGACACTCCATGACCTTTCATTTCTCACATTCTTTTCTGTAATCCATTGTTATGTCTTGCCCCGTCTTCAATACATAGTCAGCTTGCCCTCAACTTCCTTGAAGTTAGAAAGTATCTTCTATCCAGACTCCAAACTAAAACGTAGAAGACAGAAATGAGATCACCAGCTAAAAAGGTTAACATGTTTACGGTTAGTTTCTTATTGAAGACAAAAGTAAACATTCGCCAGTTTTTTCAAATGTGCTTTCAGATACTTCAGGGAATTTTACAATTTCCTTTAAAATACAAATTGCACACATCTCAACATGTTTACTCAGCACTTTTACTTTTTTTGGTAATCTTATGAGGACGATTTTCATTATTTTTAACTTATGAAACACTAAATGAATATAGAAAAAAAATAGTACACATAAAAAAGAGAACAGAAGAATTAACTTAAAAGAAGTCCAAATGTAAACAGTAATTGCTTAAATAATTAAAGACATGAGTAAAAAAAAATGAGGGATTTAAAAAAGTAAAACTCTTATTTAAAATTTTATTAAAATAATACGCTTTATTTTACATACTTCTGATGATTTTACTGAATTGTTTTTTTCAGTAAAATATTTTTAAATTTAAATGCCCTGAGCCTTTTATATAACATATTTCATTTCTCAAATAAAAACCTGATTCTTTCTTATTACACTTTACTTCTGTTTTTAGTTACATTCTTTTTGTATTCGTAAGAAGTTGAAGAGAAATATGAAGTGTATTGGTCGTAGCACTTAGCTCTGATAACTTTTCCTTTTATGTCAATGTTAGATATTAGATAAAGTATGAAATAAAATAATTTATTTTTTACATCTGCATCAACCGTTTTAGGAGGTATTCTTTTGTAATTATTTTTTATATTAAAAATATGGAAAATTCTGGTGCTCAGGTAATATCCAACAAAGAAATTGGAAATACCCATGACAGCTGTTGAAAACACACCAACAATTAAGAAGACAGAGGAAACTACACAAAATTCACACCTTCCGTAAAGCATGAGATGGACCAAGTTGCAACTTCGCACAACCCGGAAGTGAAAATCAGCAAAGAAATAAGCGCTCAGACTGGAAACCCTGGCGGCTTCACTCCCGTGCGCACACTACAAGTCAGGAGCATCAGTGGGAAGAAAAGTGAGTTCCAGAAACAGCTGTAGGAGACAGAAGGGGAAGGCGACTAGTGGCCTGAACCAGCATGAGAGGAGAAAGTCCCTTGAATGTGAAGACACAGGCCAGCATGTGGGGAGACTTGAGCCCTGACCACGGGGCATGCATCCAGGAAGAGCAAGAGGGAGACGGGAGGTCTCAGTTGCAGAGCTGTGGGCACAGGGGGTGAGAAAGTCAGGAAGGGACTCTGGAAACACCTCAGTCAGGGGAAATGAGGGGCAAGAACATTTGGCATCCGCCAGGCACGAGGGAATAGGAACCAGGGAAAGGAGACACAGCCTGCATCCTCTCCAAGGGTAAGGCAAAAATGCATGAGACCAAAACCAGAAAAACAGTCTCATTAACACACAGTATTATTTTTCATAACAGAATAAAGCAACTACTGGCTAAATTGTTGAACAAAAAGAAGTATGTACAAATATAGAACATAAATCATGGAAGGGGTGAATTGATATTGGAAGATAAAAATTGAAAAAGAATGATATCCTTAATTATTGTATAAACCACTAAGGAAAAGTAAGTGATTACTGTTGTGACAGCCGATGCCATTAAAACTGGAACCATACAGATAGATCGGCATGGTCGCTGCACAAGGGTGACAAGCAACCAAGTGAAGCAATCCATGTATTTACAGATGGTGGTGTTGATGTTCCCGCAACAATGCACACATTCTTATCGCCAGCGAATGAAGTGCTTACAGTGGCACCTGTTCTGTGATTCAGCACCTGTGAAATGTGTGCAAGAGGGAAGTCACTGCAGACAGGAAGGAACCGGTGGTGACGAAGGGGTGAGTGCAGAGAGGGGCAATGGCGTGACTGCTAGTGGGTCAGCGCTTTTTCTGCAGGTGATGGAAATGTTGTCGATTCGACCATGATGATGTTTGCACAACTCCGTAAATATACTACAGACTGCTGGGTTGTATACTTGAAATGAGTGAACTCGGTGACATGCAAATTATCTTACTAGATTTGTTTTATTTTTAGGAAAAAGAACTTGAGGTGAGAGGCAGGGTGAGTCAAGCCCGGGTGGTGGTGTGTGTAAAGGCTGGAGGAAACACCTGAACATGTGGAATCCCAATGCCAAGCAGCCAGGTCCAAATCCAGATCTACTGACGTCAGGTACCCTGAAGGTGCCCATCCTGCCATTCACCACCTGACCACCCTGCCTGCCCTCCAGGCCCCTCTCCATCTCGTGCAGCAGCTTCCCGGGGGAATCCAGCTTTCTCCCCAGTGCACCCCCATCCTGCACCATAACCAGGGCATCCGGGAGGCCAACCCCTAGGTCCCTACCTACTCCCTACCCAACATCTGTCCTGGCATTCCTCCTGTGAATCCCTTGGCACCTGGCATGGAAAACAGATGGAAAAGAAGACATGGAAGAAAATGAAGAAAGTTCTTATAGATATACAAATACAACAAGCATGGTAAGCATTCCTCCTCCACCTCCTCCTCCTCCTCCTTCTCTTCTGACCGAGTACAGGGCCTGGACCCTTCCCTCAAGCCTTTCTGGTTCTGCTCTCCCACCAAGCTTTAGATGCGAACTTATACTGGAGAAAATAAGCCCCGTCCCTTCCCCCTTCACCCCCAATCTGAGCCTTACTCTGCTATGCAGCCCTACTGGCTGGGGAAATTGGATTAGAATGACCATGGGCCAGCAAAGACTGTCTTCTCACTACATGGATGGACGTTTCAGCCGATGAGTTTAGTAGAACTATTTTTGGCAGATGATGAGACTTCGGAGGTAAATACTGAAGACGAGTATAAGATCTGTCAAATGCGATTTTTTAAAACATTTTTTGTAATATTTGTGGTGTCATGGGAGGTGTTGTGAAGATTTAATTATAGAAAAGAGAAACTCTACCATTGTAGTGATGGTTGGCAAACGTTGGTGATTTACTGGCAAATACAATTCCCAGCAGGCCTTTATTGAGCCTACTAACTGGAAGGCTGCTGGGAGGTGGAGTCCATTGGGTTGATAAGCTCTGCCTGCCCTTTTGGAACCTAATCTCACTGGAGTCTTGGGCCCTTCTCTTTCACCAGCTCTCATTTAATCCAAATAAAGCTCTTTATCCAAGGAAGAAAGGAAGGGAGGAAAGAAGGAAAGAGGAAAGGGAGAGAGATAGAGAAAGAGAGAGAAGAAAGAAAGAAAGAAAGAAAGAAAGAAAGAAAGAAAGAAAGAAAGAAACGGAGACAAGAAAGGGAGACAAGAAAGGAAGAAAAAACAAATGAGAGGCAACTACTCCCACTGACCCTTTAAATTTCCTCTGTGCTCAGAGTCAGACCCTCAGACCCTCCAGGGTCTCCAAGGCCTCCCTGTCTGTTCCTCACCGGCAGTCCTGGGGGTGACAGAGACAGCTTTCTGTCTCAGGTCCCCATGGGCCTGCAGCAGTAAGTCAGAACTGATGCTTCTGCCCCATGTTGAGCACTAACAATATGGCTCATCCTCAGGCTGCAGGCCTGAGAAGATCGTAGAGGCCTTGTTCCCAGAGTGGGAGCCAGAGAACCGAGCTGAGATCTCCGAGGGCCCATTTCTTCTGAGCACCACAGATGTGGTAACGCTGAGAGAAATCTCTTGGAAGCAGCCCACATAATTTGCTCCAACACTGTTGCTAATTCCCGTACAGGTGAGGGTCACCTTCTGCCTCTGAAACCCTGACAGGGAGGCCTCCTGTGTCGGGGCACACTGTGCCCATGACCCTGCAACAGAGCAGTGGAGACACGGACAGGCAGGTCCTGAGGGAATGCCTCCAGCCTGTTCTTCAAAAGAGGGGAAGAAGGAGGCCCAGCACACCCCAGCCCATAATCACTCGCCTTGCTTTCCACAGCCAGTCACCTAAGCAGAGAACGAGGGGGGTGAGGAGGAGAGGGGTCCAGGTCAAGGTGGAGACAGCCCAGGCTGTGCCCCTGACGGAGCCCACCAGTGAGAGAACTGCACAAAGCCTCTCTCATCCCCTCCCCACTTTGGAGCAGAGAGGAATCCTTCATGCAAATCACTCCCCTCCTGGGTTCCTGAAACCTACTCACTGAATATGGTGACAGCTGAGTGTGGGGTGGGGCTGGGGAGCCAATCGTGGGCCCCAATGAGCATAGAGCAGAGGGTACAAGGCAGGGTTCCAGGACTGGGTGCCCAGCTGAGACACCCCCCAGCCATCCCTGCACCTCCCCCAATGCACAGGGACAGACCTTCAGCGCCCCCTGCTGTCTCAGAGTTCAGACTCACTTAGGACTGGGAGAAGGAACTGGAGTTGAGCAGAGAGAGGGACCCTCTGGACTTGAGCCTGCCTGGCACCCCACCCACCCCTACACAGGGGCGGGGGCTTCTGATCCCCCAAGTGCTACCTCCTGTGTGGCAGGCACCACCACACCTCAGTCCTTATTTCAGAGCTGTGGCTTCCTCAGCATGAATCACTCTGTGCCCCCCCCCCCACCACTTAGATAGTTGTGTTGTTGGGATGTCAGGTGAGTGACCCCCCTCAGGCAAGTTGTGTCCTGCACTGAGGGATAAGAAGGGCAGAGGGCAGGCTCACCACTCCACAGGCTGTATCAGGAAGGCCTGAGGAGACATCCCATCTCTTTGTCATGTCAGGTCACTTCCCACCCAGGCAAGCCAGTCCCCATAATCCTCTGCACCTGCCCCCATCCTCACACTTCATGGGGCAGGGTCCGTTAACAAAAATGCACATGAGATTCCTCAAGGACAGACTGTAATTAGAAACAAGGGGCATGTGCCTCTCACGTTGCCTTTTCCCAAGAGCACTCATAGGCGATGGTCAACAACACAGTCATCCCTAGATGCAGCCAGGGAGACCCAGCGGTGAGGAGAGACACTGGAGGTGACTGGGTCACCTGAACCAGATGGGGCCCCCATCCAGACGGGTTTGCCCATTTGGGAACCTGCTGAAGCTTGGGAATTTTAAGGACAGAGCTCATCCCATGACCCAGAAGATCCTGGTGCTCTACACCCTCCTTTCTCAGTGTGCAATGTATTATAATTACTCACACCAGATCCCTTTCTAGTCCTTCTCTGTGTCACACAAGGTTCTACTCCTACTGTAAATATTCACACAGTGATTTTCCCCAGTGGTTTATCTAATCCATCTCTGCACTGTTCATGACAATACATCTAGGATATATCTCCTGGGATTTATATCACATATATATATATGTATATATATACATATATATATATATACACACACACATATATATGTATACATATATATACATATATATATACACACACATATATATGTATACATATATATACATATATATATACACACACATATATATGTATACATATATATAAATATATATATGTATATATATATATAACACAAACTACGTATAAATAATACGTAAGATACAGTTATACACACACACACTTCTAGTCATCGACTCTCGGTTAACATAGAACCGTGTGCTCTAGTCCTATGATTATTTAATGCTTCCCATTGAATACCTCCCATGAAACATCTCCTCCTTGTCTGTCATAGTGAGTCAGATGAAAACCCAACAGGCTCCATGACCTTGACAGTTTTGTTTGTCCTTTCAGCACTGAGTGTCTGCAGCGTACCGGTACTTAGGTGGTGCCCAGGAAAGGTTTTTGAATTAAAAAGAATACATCAGTGAATAAAAAAAGAAAAAATGCACATATCCACATTCTTTACCTTATTGCCAAAACTAGTATCTCTCCTTTCATTTGAATCATCATAATCCATCCACATTTTTAAGCACAGAGATGGAGGTCATCTTAGACAAGCACGTAGACCTCACACACAGCCTCCAGGTAATTCCTAAATCCAGGGATCTCCACAATAAATATAATGCTAAAATGTCCACACTACCCAAAGCACTCTGTAAATTCAATGCAATCCCCATAAAAAAATCCAATGATGTTTTGCACAGAAATAAAAAAAAAAACCCGAATTTTGTATAGAACCAGAAAAGACCCCAAATTGCCAAAGCAATCTTGAGAAGGAACAAACCTCGAGACACCATACTTCACACTTTCAAATTATATTACAAAGCTGTAGTCATGAAAACCAACGTGGTATTGTTCTCGAGACACACATAGGCTGATGCCATAGAATAAAAAGACCAGAAAGTCATTCAAGTTCCTCTTGACCACCAGGGAAGACATAGGCTGAAAACAGTCCTTTGCAAGGTCTCCAGAACAGAGCTACCATGGATTTGGGAAGGGTTTCAGAAAGAATGTACGTGAATCCTAGAGAAGATGCCCCAAATGGGATCCTTAGGATCTCACTGATATTTCCTGATGCACTTTGGGAGAGAAAACTGGAATCACTCAGACGTCTGACAATGAGCACATTGACATAGATGCCGGGACATAGTGTGAATCAACACAATCCATCTGGGTAAGAAGCACATCTAAGAACGATCTCACCAGGGTCAGGTCCCATCTGCCAAAGTTCCCCATGGGATCTGCCCTCTGCTCTCTGCTGCTTCCTGCATTGGCACGGGTGCCTGGAGCCCTGTCTCCGCTGTTGTATCCAGTTAACTCCTTCCTCTATTGGTACACATTTACTGTTAGAGGAATGTGTGTAGAGACAACTCTTCAGGCCTGACCCATTACGTGTCAAGGGAGCCATGGACAGGCTCACCCCCAGGAGTCTGAGTAGAACAGAGAGTCTGCCCTGAGGTGATGGTGGCCACGTGAGGAGACCTGGTCTAACGCTTAGGCAGAGGAGAGTGGCTAGAGCAGTGGGGAGGCAGAAGTGGTCTCTGATGGGCTCTGCTCACCTCATAAACTGGCATGTCTGTGTCTGGACGCTAGGGGGCACTCAAGGCATGTTTTGAGCGGTCATGGTAGATCAGAGCTGTGAATTGCCACCTGCCACTGCCTGTGCCCTCTGCTCAGGGCTCACATCTGTGACCTCCCCACCCCTGCCCTGAAATTGCCCCTACCCTGCCCATCCCCCTGACATCCTCAGACAGAGGCACCTAAAGAAGTCAGTGAGGAGTCAGAAAACAGGGGGTCGCATTTGCATGGTTGGGCCCTCCCCCTCTCAACAGATCAAGAGGTGAAGGGAGAGGTTGAGGGAGGCTCTGCTCAGCTGTGAGGCAACAGAAGGCAGGATCGGTGCTGACCTCCGCCATGGCCTGGTCCCCTCTCCTCCTCACCCTCCTCGCTCACTGCACAGGTGACTTGATGTGGGGAACATGGGAAGGGGTCCTGGAAGCACAAGTGTGGGCCTGATTCCTCCTCTTGTCTCTAGACCCCAGGAATATCCTCTCTGTTGTTTCTCTTTCCAGGGATTTGGGCTCAGTCGGGGCCGAATCAACCATCCTCAGTGTCTGGGGCCCTGGGCCAGAGGGTCACTATCTCCTGCACTGGAGTTGGTAGTTACGTGTACTGGTACCAACAAATCCCAGGAATGGCTCCCCAAACCATCATCTATGGTAATAGCAACCGACCCTCAGGGGTCCCTGATCGATTCTCCGGCTCCAAGTCTGGCAGCACAGGCACCCTGACCATCACTGGGCTCCAGGCCGAGGACGAGGCTGATTATTACTGCTCATCGTGGTACAGCAGTGGCAGTGCTTACACAGTGGTCCAGGCCTGTGGGGAAGTGAGACAAAAACCTAGTTACTCATCTGTAAAGAGGGAAACACATCAGCAGTTCCCTTTTCAGCTCAGCCTGTGATTCTGCTCATTCCGTGGCTGATGACTTGGACGCAGGTCCATGCAAGGGCACCTCCCATGAGTGAGGTTCCTCCTGTCCTTTCTGTCCTCAAAGTCACTCTCAGAAAACCCTTGCGACACAAAGAGTCTTCATGAAAGAGAAATCTCTTGTTTTATCAGCTGAGGTATTTTACTTCTAGGCCAGATCATATCAATTTTTCCTTCTGATATTAAAATAAATGAAGCATTTTTTTCCCTCTGAACTCTACCCATGTGGTGCCTGAAGAATAAGTCAGCCTTATTTGCATCTGGTACTATTATGTCATTGGTGGTGGCTAGTGTTGTCTTGTTATCTCTTATTTGTGAAAAAATGCCAATTTAAAATCATAAAATTATGAAGATAAGTTTCAAACCTTTTGTCCATAGGAAAAACCCTGCACTTCAATGTTTATAACAACTCATTCCTAATCACTAAGGCCTGAAAGCAACTTAAACTTGGCACATGGATACTTATTCTAGGTTTAAATGTGATCACCCAAACCAGAAACCAACTAAGAGGTCACCTATGAGGTGCCACTTTTATAAATAATTCGATAGTTATGTCAAACATTGGAAGACGCAAAACTGCAAACATCTACAGGTCGTGGAGGTCCTAAACGCTGAAAAGGAGTTAATCATGTGAACGGAGGAAAACATTCTGAGCCACAGAATTATTCTATATGATACTAATGGCGTTAAATGACACCCTGTCATTGTCAGAATTCACTGAATACTGTACACGCCCCATGTCAGAAACTTAATGAGTACGTAGAAGAATGTAGCAATTTGGGGCACATGATGGAAAGCAGAAGGTGACAAAACTCATGTAGCTGCAGTAACACGTGTGAGCCCACGTCAGTGCAGGGGTGGGGCGAGCCACTGAGCCGAGGGGCTGAAAGTGAGTGGAGCCCCTACGTGTAAAGACATAAGAAACTGCATGAAAGTTCTGTCCTCTAGTAACTAAGGTTGCGTCTGTGGGGGAGCCGGTTGACGATCGTGACGTGACTGCACTGTGTACTGTCACCGAACAATGAAGTAAATGGATGGAATGTGGTGCTGGAGCCACAGTTGTCACTTGAGGAAAGGAAAGTCACACATACAACCAAGGGAGGAGGCTGGGGAGAGGATGTGGTTATGGATTAGAGCCGCAGATGACAGTCTGACGACGTGTGTAGTTTGATGGAGACAGAGACTTGCATGTGGACACAGTCACCAATATGTCCACGGTCCTGGCTTAGTTTCCTCATGTATTTGTCCTTCATGCGTCAGCTGAGTGAAACCAGAAGCAGTGATGCCCCATAAGGCCTGAGATGCATTTTCCCAGATATTACCTTCTAATACCGTTCTCTCGGGAAGACATGGGGCTTCCTCGGGGGAATCTTAATTCCCAGACAGCAATGGCACAGGATGAGTACGGAGGACCTTATTAGTGTCAGAAAATGAAAAAAGTGCAAGAAAAACCCTGCACTTTAATGTTTATAACAACTGATTCCTAATCACTAAAGCCTGAAAGCAACCTAAACTTGGCACATGGATATTTATTCTAGGTTTAAAATAATCACCCAAACCAGGAACCAACAACAGGTCACCCAGGAGGTGCCACTTTTATAAATAATTTGATAATTACATCCAACATTGGAAGAAGCAAAACTCTGCAAACATCTGTAGGTCGCTGTAGGGGGTGCTAAACGCTGAAAAAGAATTAATTATGTGAACAGAGGAAAACACTCTGAGCCACAGAATTATTCTATATGACACTAATGGCCCGTAAATGACACTCTGTCATTGTCTGGCATTGTTTCCCAAACAAACGCAAGCAAATCAGCACACAACCACCACACATACCCGTGTGCACACATACACAAGGACAGGTTGTGTCTAAGAGCTCACGAGCCAACTGAAAGGGCCCCCATGAGGCAAAACTAGAAAGATTTCAACCACGGGAACATAAAAGGACTGGGTTGTAACTCAGTGTCTACACATATGTCTGCCATCCATATTGTTAACTGATGGTATAGATATATGGAATCACATGAGACACATTCTTGTGCAGAGATTTCATGGAACAGGTGTAAACCCTTGGCTTGAATGACGTCAGGCATAGCCCCCACTCAGGAAGTATGGACAAAGGCACCAACAAGAGGGACAGTCTGAAGAAGTGTCACAGTAAGAGAAGCTTAAGGACAATTCACAACTCAATGTCGCAAAGAATCATAAACTGGATCTTACAACAGAAAAAGGACATTAGGGAAAAACTAAGAAAATCTGAATAAACTGTGGATATTAATTATGAGTTGAACTGTGTCTCCAACAATTCATGTGATTAAGAGTTCTAAAAACTCCCATATTTCGGGATGAGACCTTATTTGGAAATGAGACTGTTGCGGATGTAATTACCAGGGTGAGACCAGTAGAGTGTAACTGCATGTGTTCTAAGCTTTCTCTGTCTTTGTTTTTCCTCTGACTCAGTCTGGAATCATGCTGAAAGAATTTCACCATTTTAGAGAAAAAGGCCTATGAACCCATCCTACCTTGTCGAGAGAACCCTGGTATTACCGGAAAAATCTAGACATTTTGTTGTCTTTTCACTGTTAACCCATGGAACATTTACCATATACAGATAATAGTGTTGAATGTGAGTGGGATTCCCTTCCCTGAATGCCCCTTAATGGATAAGCAGAGAAAGAATTTCTAAGAAAATAGAAGTCCCTTCCACGGTATAAGGGTTTATATCATGTTCATCTGAGAACAATTACAAAACTGGACTAATAGAGAGGCAAATGGGTCATGAGGATACCAGAGAAGAAAATTAAATTCCAGACTAAGTATAAAGGCCTGGTCAAAACCCAGATTGGGAAGTGAGTACCCTGGGTACTTGTTTGCGGAGAGCCGGTAGTCTTTTGACAAACAGAGACTTCAAAGGCCCCAGAGCCTGTACCATGGAGGTGATGGGATATAACAGGAGATCCTCATAATACAGCAACAACAGCAAAAAGTATTCACAGTTCAAGGACTTTGAATAACCCCCCAAGGACTTTTTATCACAATGAACCGGGAGTGAACCTGGAAAATATGAGGCCTTGAAATTGGTTTTGATTGGAGACAGGTAGGGGTGCCTGGGTGGCTCAGTCCGTTAAGCTTAGGAATTTGGCTCAGGTCATGATATCGTGGTTCGTGAGCCGAAGCTCTGCCTTGGGCTCTGTGCCACGAAATCAGAGCCTGGAGCCTGCTTCTGATTCTGTGTCTCCTGCTCTCTCTCTGTAACTCCCTGCTTTTTCTGTCTCTGTCTTTCTGTCTATGTATTAAAAAAATAATAAACATTAAAACAAATTCAAATTGGAGACTGGTAGTGATGCCAGGGCCCTGCAGCAAGAAAACCCAATGTCAGGGAACACTAATATGTCCAGGAACATAAACACTGTAAACTAAGCCTATGGTGAGCAGCCTGGACGCTGTTAGGGACCTGAAGAAAATTAATGTCTCCATCCCAAGCACCCAGGAGAGGATGCACTCATGCTCCTTCCCGGGGCACTGAAAGCTCAAATATCTGTCAGCAAAGGTCTGAGTGTCCTCTTGGGATGCTGTGTGTTGTCAGAGCAGCTGGGTGACCAGGACCGGGGTCAGCGGTGGCCTGTTCACACTGGCACTGAGAGGACAGGGCTGTGATTCAGGCCAGCAGGAAAATACCCCAACAGGTATTTACCAGACAGACCTTACTATCCGACAGAGCTCAGTCCCATGAAGTTCCTGGTGGTCTAAGCCCTCCTTTCTCAGTGTGCAATGTATTATAGTTACTCACACCAGATCCGTCCAGTCCTTCTTTGGGTCACACAAGGTTCTACTCCTACTGTAAATATTGACACAATTATTTTCCCCAGTGGTTTATCTAATCCATCTCTGCACTGTTCATGACAATATATTTAGGATATATCTCCTGGGGTTTATATCACACACACACACACACACACACACACACACACTCACACACACACACACACACGTATATATATATATATATAACATAAACTACGTATAAGTAAAACATAAGATACAGTTATACACACTTAACATTCTAGTCATCGACATTCGGTTAACATAGCACTGTGTGCTCTAGTCCTATAAATATTTAATGCTTCCCGTTGAATACCTCCCATGAAACATCTCCTCCTTGTCTGTCATAGTGACTCACATGAAAAACCAACATGCTCCACGACCTTGACAGTTTTATTTGTCCTCGCAGCACTACGTATCTGCAGCTTATCAGTTCTTAGCTGGTGGCCAGGAAAGGTTTTGAATTAAAAAGAATACATCAGTGAATAAAAAAAGAAAAAATACACATATCCACATTCTTTACCTTATTGCCAAAACTAGTATCTCTCCTTTCATTTGAATCATCATAATCCATCCACATTTTTAAGCACAGAGATGGAGGTCATCTTATACAAACCCTTAGACCTCACACACAGCCTCCAGGTAATTCCAAAATCCAGGGATTTCCACAAAATATAATGCAAAAGTGTCCACACTATCCAAAGCACTCTATAAATTCAATGCAATCCACATGGAAATTTCAATGACATTTTTCACAGAAATTTAAAAAACCCTGAAGTTTGTATAGAACCAGAAAAGACCCCAAATTGCCAAAGCAATCTTGAGAAGGAACAAAACTCAAGACACCAAACTTCGCACTTTCAAATTATATTACAAAGCTGTAGTCATGAAAACCAATGTGGTATTGTTCTCAAGAGACACATAGATTGCTGCCATAGAATAAAAGGACCAGAAAGTCATTCAAGTTCCTCTTGACCACCAGGGAAGACATAGCCTGGAACCAGGTCCTTTGCAGGTCTCCGGAACAGAGCTACCATGGATTTGGGAGGGAATTCAGAAACAATATACATGAATCCTAGAGCAGATGCCCTAGATGGGATCCTTAGGATCCCACTGATATTTCCTAATGCACTTTGGGAGAGAAAACTGGAATCACTCAGACATCTGACAATGAGCACATCAACATAGATGCCAAATTAGAGTGTGAATCAACACACTCCTTCTGGGTAAGAAGCACATCTAAGAACGATCTCACCAGGGTCAGGTCCCATCTGCCAAAGGCCCCCAAGGGATCTGCCCTCTGCTCTCTGCTGCTTCCTGCATTGGCATGGGCGCCTGGAGCCCTGCGTCCGCTGTCATATCCAGTTACCTCCTTCCCCTTTTGATACACATTTACTGTTAGAGGGATGTGTGTAGAGACACCTCCTCAGGCCTGACCCATTAAGAGTCAAGGGAGCCATGGACAGGCTCACCCCCAGGAGTCTGAGTAGAACAGAGAGTCTGCCCTGAGGTGATGGTGGCCACGTGAGGAGACCTGGTCTAACGCTTAGGCAGAGGAGAGTGGCTAGAGCAGTGGGGAGGCAGAAGTGGCCTCTGATGGGCTCTGCTCACTTCATAAACTGGCATGTCTGTGTCTGGACGCTAGGGGGCACTCAAGGCCTGTTTCTGAGGGGTCACTGTAGATCAGAGCTGTGAATTGCCACCTGCCACTGCCTGTGCCCTCTGCTCAGGCCTCACATCTGTGACCTCCCCACCCCTGCCCTGAAGTTGCCCCTACCCTGCCCGTCCCCTGACATCCTCAGACAGAGGCACCTAAAGAAGTCAGTGAGGAGTCAGAAAACAGGGGGTCGCATTTGCATGGTTGGGCCCTCCCCCTCTCAACAGATCAAGAGGTGAAGGGAGAGGTGAAGGGAGGCTCTGCTCAGCTGTGAGGCAACAGAAGGCAGGATCGGTGCTGACCTCCGCCATGGCCTGGTCCCCTCTCCTCCTCACCCTCCTCGCTCACTGCACAGGTGACTTGATGTGGGGACACGGGAAGGGGTCCTGGAAGCACAAGTGTGGGCCTGATTCCTCCTCTTGTCTCTAGACCCCAGGAATATCCTCTCTGTTGTTTCTCTTTCCAGGGATTTGGGCTCAGTCGGGGCCGAATCAACCATCCTCAGTGTCTGGGGCCCTCGGTCAGAGGGTCACTATCTCCTGCACTGGAGTTGGTAGTTACGTGTACTGGTACCAACAAATCCCAGGAATGGCCCCCAAAACCATCATCTATGATAATAGCTACCGACCCTCCGGGGTCCCTGATCGATTCTCCGGCTCCAAGTCTGGCAGCACAGGCACCCTGACCATCACTGGGCTCCAGGCCGAGGACGAGGCTGATTATTACTGCTCATCGTGGTACAGCAGTGGCAGTGCTTACACAGTGGTCCAGGCCTGTGGGGAAGTGAGACAAAAACCTAGTTACTCATCTGTAAAGAGGGAAACACATCAGCAGTTCCCTTTTCAGCTCAGCCTGTGATTCTGCTCATTCCGTGGCTGATGACCTGGACGCAGGTCCATGCAAGGGCACCTCCCATGAGTGAGGTTCCTCCTGTCCTTTCTGTCCTCAAAGTCATGCTCAGAAAACCTTTCCGACACAGAGTCTCGATGGAAGACAAATCTCTTGTTTTATCAGCTGAGGTATTTTACTTCTAGGCCAGATCATATCAATTTTTCCTTCTGATATAAAAATAAATGAAGCATTTTTATTTTTCCTATGAACTCTACCCATGTGGTGCCTGAAGAATAAGTCAGCCTTATTTGCATCTGGTACTATTATCTCCATGGCACTGGCTAATCTCTTCTTCTTATCTATTATTTGTGGAAAAAATGCCAATTTAAAATTATAAAATTATGAGGATAAGTTTCATAAATTTTGTCCATAGGAAAAACCCTGCACTTGAATGTTTATAACAACTGATTCCTAATCACTAAAGCCTGAAAGCACCCTAAACTTGACACATGGATATTTATTCTAGGTTTAAAATAATCACCCAAACCAGGAACCAACTAAGAGGTCACCCAGGAGGTGCCACTTTTATAAATAATTTGATAATTATATCCAACATTGGAAGAAGCAAAACTCTGCAAACATCTGAAGGTCGCGGGGTGCTAAACGCTGAAAAAGAATGAATCATGTGAACAGAGGAAAACACTCTGAGCCACAGAATTATTCTATATGATACTAATGGCCCTTAAATGACACTCTGTCATTGTCTGTCATTGTCTCCCAAACAAACGCAAGCAAATCAGCGCACAATCATCACACATACCCGTGTGCGCACACACACAAGGACAGGGTGTGTCTAGGAGCTCATGAGCCAACTTAAAGAGACCCCATGAGGCAAAACTAGAAAGATTTCAACCACAGGAACATAAAAGGATTGGGTTGTAACTCAGTGTCTACACATATGTTTGCCGTCCATATTGTTAACTGATGGTATAAATATATGGAATCACATGAGACACATTCCCGTGCAGAGATTTCATGGAACAGGTGTAAACCCTTGGCTTGAATGACGTCAAGCATAACCCCCACTCAGTAAGTATGCAGAAAGGCACCAACAAGAGGGACAGTCTGGAGAAGTGTCACAGTAAGAGAAGCTTAAGGACAATTCACAACTCAATGTCGCAAAGAATCATAAACTGGATCTTACAACAGAAAAAGGACATTAGGGAAAAACTAAGAAAATCTGAATAAACTGTGGATATTAATTGTTACACATTGAATTGTGTCGCCAACAATTCATGTGATTAAAAGTTCTAAAAACTCCCATATTTCGGGATGAGACCTTATTTGGAAATGAGACTGTTGCAGATGTAATTACCAGGGTGAGACCAGTAAAGTGTAACTGCATGTGTTCTAGGCTTTCTCGGTCTTTGTTTTTCCTCTGACTCAGCCTGCAATGATGCTGAAAGGAATCTCACTATTTTAGAGAAAAAAGCCTATGAACCCATCCTACCTTGTCCAGAGAACCCTGGTATTACCGGAAAAAATCTAGACATTTTGTTGTCTTTTCATTGTTAACCCATGGAACCTTTACCAAATAAAGATAATAGAGTTGAATGTGAGTGGGATTCCCTTTCCTGAATTCCCCTTAATGGATTAGCCAAGAACAAATTTCTAAGAAGATAGATTCCCTTGTACTGTATAATGGTTTATATCAATGTTCATCCTGAGAACACTTACAAAACTGGACCGATAGAGAGGCAAACAGGTCATGAGTATACCAGAGAAGAAAATTAAATTCCAGACTAAGTATAAAGGCCTGGTCAAAACCCTGATTGGGAATTAAGTACAGTGGATACCTCTCTGTGGAGAACAGGTAGTCTTTTGACAAACAGAGACTTCAGATGCCCCAGAGCCTGTACCATGGAGGTGATGGGATATAACAGGAGATTCTCATAATACAGAAACAAGAGCAAAAAGTATTCAAAGTTCAAGGATAATCCCCGTGGACTTTTTATCACATATGAACCGGGAGTGAACCTGGGAAATATGAGGCCTTGAAATTGGTTTCGATTGGAGACTGGTAGGGGTGCCTGGATGGCTCAGTCGGTTAAGCTTCACACTTTGGCTCAGGTCATGATCTCGTGGTTCGTGAGCCAAAGCCCTGCCTGGGTCTCTGTGCCACAGAATCAGAGCCTGGAGCTTGCTTTTGATTCTGCATCTCCCGCTCTCTCTCTGTACCTCCCTGCTCTCTCTCTCTCTCTCTCTCTCTCTCTCTATGTCTCCCTTGTTTCTGTCTCTCTGTCCTCTCTCTCTTAAAAAAAATAAATAAACATTAAAACAAATTAATCGGAGATTGGTAGTGATGCCAGGCGCCTGCAGCAAGCAAACCCAATGTCAGGGAACACTAATATGTCCAGGAACATAAACATTGTAAAATAAGCCCTATGTTGACCAGCCTGGACATTGTTAGGGACCTGAAGAAAATTAATGTCTCCATCCCAAGCACCCGGAAGAGGATCTACTCATGCTCCTTTCCTGAGTACTGAAAGCTCAAATATCCATCTGCAAAGGTCAGAGTGTCCTCTAGGGATGCTGTGTGTTGTCAGAGCAGCTGGGTGACCAGGACCGGGGTCAGCGGTGGCCTGTTTCACTGGCACGGAGAGGACTGGGCTGTGAGGCAGGCCAGCAGGAAAATACCCAAACAGGTATTTTCCCGACAGAGCTTACTACCCGACAGAGCTCAGTCCCATAACCCAGAAGTTCCTGGTGCTCTAAGCCCTCCTTTCTCAGTGTGCAAGTTATTATAATTACTCACACCAGATCCTTCTCTAGTCCTTCTCTGTGTCACACAAGGGTCTCCTCATACTGTAAATATTCCCACAATTATATTTCCCAGTGGTTTATCTAATCCATCTCTGCACTATTCATGACAATACAACTAGGATATATCTCCTGGAATTTGTATCATATATATATATATATATATATACACACACATATATATATGTATATATATATACATATATATATATACATATAAATGTATGAAACACAAACTACATATATATAAAACATAAGATACAGTTATATACACACATACACACTTCTAGTCATCGACTCTTGTTTAACATAGAACCATGTGCTCTAGCGTGTAAATATTTAATCCTTCCCATTGAATACCTCACAAGAAACATCTCCTCTTTGTCTGTCATAGTGAGTCACATGAAAACCCAACATGCCCCATGACCTTGACAGTTTTGTTTGTCCTTGCAACACTGAGTGTCTGCAGCTTACCGATACTTCGCTGGTGCTCAGGAAAGGTTTTTGATTTTTAAAGAATACATCAGTGAAAAAGAGGAAAAATGCACATATCCACATTCTTTACCTTATTGCCAAAACTAGTATCTCTTCTATCATTTGAATCATGATAATCCATCCACAGTTTTAAGCACAGAGATGGAGGTCATCTTAGACAAACACGTAGACCTCACACACAGCCTCCAGGTAATTCCTAAACCCAGGGATCTCCACAATAAATATAATGCTAAAATGTCCACACTACCCAAAGCACTCTATAAATTCAATGCAATCCCATCGGAGGTCGCAAGATGGCGGCACAGGAGGACGCTGGGCTCACCGCGTGTCCTGCTGATCACTTAGATTCCACCTACACCTGCCTAAATAACCCAGAAAACCACCAGAGGATTAGCAGAAAGGAGTCTCCGGAGCCAAGTGCAGACGAGAGGCCCATGGAAGAGGGTAGGAAGGGTGGGGAGGCGGTGCTTGCTCCACGGACTGGCGGGAAGGAGCCGGGGCAGAGGGGCAGCCTGCCGGCCAAGCAGAGCCCCTGAGTCTGGCTGGCAAAAGAGGAGGGGCCGGAAAGACTGTGTTCCAACAGCAAGCGCGACTTAGCGTCTGGGAGGTCATAAGTTAACAGCTCTGCTGGGAAAGTGGGAAGGCTGGAGGAAAAAGGGAGGGAGAGCTGCTGAGCCCCCGGACGACAGAGCTCAGTTTGGTGGGGGAACAAAGGCGCTTGCCAGCGCCATCTCCCCTGCCCATCCCCCAGCCAAAATCCCAAAGGGAACCAGTTCCTGCCAGGGAACTTGCTCGCTCCGTGCAAACAGCCAACTCTGTGCTTCTGCGGAGTCAAACCTCCGGCAGTGGATCTGACTCCCTCCTGCTGCCACAGGGCCCCTCCTGAAGTGGATCACCTAAGGAGAAGCGAGCTAAGCCTGCCCCTCCTGCCCCCGTGCACCTTGCCTACCCACCCCGGCTAATACGCCAGATCCCCAGCACCACAAGCCTGGCAGTGTGCAAGTAGCCCAGACGGGGCACGCCACCCCACAGTGAATCCCACCCCTAGGAGAGGGGAAGAGAAGGCACACACCAGTCTGATTGTGGCCCCAGTGGTGGGCTAGAGGCAGACATCAGGTCTGACTGCGGCCCCGTCCACCAACTCCGTTTATACACCACAGCACAGGGGAAGTGCCCTGCAGGTCCTCACCACGCCAGGGACTATCCAAAATGACCAAACGGAAGAATTCCCCTCAGAAGAATCTCCAGGAAATAACAACAGCTAATGGCTAATGAGCTGATCAAAAAGGATTTAAATAATATAACAGAAAGTGAATTTAGAATAATAGTCATAAAATTAATCGCTGGGCTTGAAAACAGTATAGAGGACAGCAGAGAATCTCTTGCTACAGAGATCAAGGGACTAAGGAACAGTCACGAGGAGCTGAAAAACGCTTTAAACGAAATGCAAAACAAAATGGAAACCACCACGGCTCGGATTGAAGAGGCAGAGGAGAGAATAGGTGAACTAGAAGATAAAGTTATGGAAAAAGAGGAAGCTGAGAAAAAGAGAGATAAAAAAATCCAGGAGTATGAGGGGAAAATTAGAGAACTAAGTGATACACTAAAAAGAAATAATATACGCATAATTGGTATCCCAGAGGAGGAAGAGAGAGGGAAAGGTGCTGAAGGGGTACTTGAAGAAATAATAGCTGAGAACTTCCCTGAACTGGGGAAGGAAAAAGGCATTGAAATCCAAGAGGCACAGAGAACTCCCTTCAGACGTAACTTGAATCGATCTTCTGCACGACATATCATAGTGAAACTGGCAAAATACAAGGATAAAGAGAAAATTCTGAAAGCAGCAAGGGGTAAACGTGCCCTCACATATAAAGGGAGACCTATAAGACTCGTGACTGATCTCTCTTTTGAAACTTGGCAGGCCAGAAAGAATTGGCACGATATCTTCAGTGTGCTAAACAGAAAAAAATATGCAGCCGAGAAACCTTTATCCAGCAAGTCTGTCATTTAGAATAGAAGGAGAGATAAAGGTCTTCCCAAACAAACAAAAACTGAAGGAATTTGTCACCACTAAACCAGCCCTACAAGAGATCCTAAGGGGGATCCTGTGAGAGAAAGTCCCAGAGACATCACTACAAGCATAAAACATACAGACATCACAATGACTCTAAACCCGTATCTTTCTATAATAACACTGAATGTAAATGGATTAAATGCGCCAACCAAAAGACATAGGGTATCAGAATGGATAAAAAAACAAGACCCATCTATTTGCTGTCTACAAGAGACTCATTTTAGACCTGAGGACACCTTTAGATTGAGAGTGAGGGGATGGAGAACTATTTATCATGCGACTGGAGGGCAAAAGAAAGCTGGAGTAGCCATACTTATATCAGACAAACTAGACTTTAAATTAAAGGCTGTAACAAGAGATGAAGAAGGACATTATATAATAGTTACAGGGTCTAACCACTAGGAAGAGCTAACAATTATAAATGTCTATGCGCCGAATACCAGAGCCCCCAAATATATAAAACAATTACTCATAAACATAAGCAACCTTATTGATAAGAATGTGGTCATTGCAGGGGACTTTAACACTCCACTTACAGAAATGGATAGATCATCTAGACACATGGTCAATAAAGAAACCAGGGCCCTGAAAGATACATTGGATCAGATGGACTTGACAGATATATTTAGAACTCTGCATCCCAAAGCAACAGAATATACTTTCTTCTCGGGTGCACATGGAACATTCTCCAAGATAGATCATATACTGGGTCACAAAACAGCCCTTCATAAGTTTACAAGAATTGAAATTATACCATGCATACTTTCAGACCACAATGCCATGAAGCTTGAAATCAACCACAGGAGAAAGTCTGGAAAACCTCCAAAAGCATGGAGGTTAAAGAACACCTTACTAAAGAATGAGTGGGTCAACCAGGCAATTAGAGAAGAAATTATAAAATACATGGAAACACAACAATCCAGACGCTTTGGGATGCAGCGAAGGCAGTCCTGAGAGGAAAATACATCGCAATCCAGGCCTATCTCAAGAAACAAGAAAAATCCCAAATACAAAATCTAACAGCACACCTAAAGGAACTAGAAGCAGAACAGCAAAGGCAGCCTAAACCCAGCAGAAGAAGAGAAATAATAAAGATCAGAGCAGAAATAAACAATATAGAATCTAAAAAAACTGTAGAGCAGATCAACGAAACCAAAAGTTGGTTTTTTGAAAAAATAAACAAAATTGACAAACCTCTAGCCACGCTTCACAAAAAGAAAAGGGAGATGACCCAAATAGATAAAATCATGAATCTAAATGGAATTATTACAACCAATCCCTCAGAGATACCAACAATTATCAGGGAATACTATGAAAAATTATATGCCAACAAATTGGACAACCTGGAAGAAATGGACAAATTCCTAAACACCCACACTCTTCCAAAACTCAATCAGGAGGAAATAGAAAGCTTGAACAGACCCAAAACCAGCGAAGAAATTGAATCAGTTATCAAAAATCTCCCAACAAATAAGAGTCCAGGACCAGATGGCTTCCCAGGGGAGTTCTACCAGACGTTTAAAGCAGAGATAATACCTATCCTTCTCAAGCTATTCCAAGAAATAGAAAGGGAAGGAAAACTTCCAGACTCATTCTATGAAGCCAGTATTACTTTGATTCCTAAACCAGACAGAGACCCAGTAAAAAAAGAGAACTACAGGCCAATATCCCTGATGAATATGGATGCAAAAATTCTCAATAAGATACTAGCAAATCGAATTCAACGGCATATAAAAAGAATTATTCACCATGATCAAGTGGGATTCATTCCTGGGATGCAGGGCTGGTTCAACATTCGCAAATCAATCAACGTGATACATCACATTAACAAAAAAAGAGAGAAGAACCATATGATCCTGTCAATCGATGCAGAAAAGGCCTTTGACAAAATCCAGCACCCTTTCTTAATAAAAACCCTTGAGAAAGTCGGGATAGAAGGAACATACTTAAAGATCATAAAAGCCATTTATGAAAAGCCCACAGCTAACATCATCCTCAACGGGGAAAAACTGAGAGCTTTTTCCCTGAGATCAGGAACACGACAAGGATGCCCACTCTCACCGCTGCTGTTTAACATAGTGCTGGAAGTTCTAGCATCAGCAATCAGACAACAAAAGGAAATCAAAGGCATCAAAATTGGCAAAGATGAAGTCAAGCTTTCGCTTTTTGCAGATGACATGATATTATACATGGAAAATCCGATAGACTCCACCAAAAGTCTGCTAGAACTGATACAGGAATTCAGCAAAGTTGCAGGATACAAAATCAATGTACAGAAATCAGTTGCATTCTTATACACTAACAATGAAGCAACAGAAAGACAAATAAAGAAACTGATCCCATTCACAATTGCACCAAGAAGCATAAAATACCTAGGAATAAATCTAACCAAAGATGTAAAGGATCTGTATGCTGAAAACTATAGAAAGCTTCTGAAGGAAATTGAAGAAGATTTAAAGAAATGGAAAGACATTCCCTGCTCATGGATTGGAAAAATAAATATTGTCAAAATGTCAATACTACCCAAAGCTATCTACACATTCAATGCAATCCCAATCAAAATTGCACCAGCATTCTTCTCGAAACTAGAACAAGCAATCCTAAAATTCATATGGAACCACAAAAGGCCCCGAATAGCCAAAGTAATTTTGAAGAAGAAGACCAAAGCAGGAGGCATCACAATCCCAGACTTTAGCCTCTACTACAAAGCTGTCATCATCAAGACAGCATGGTATTGGCACCAAAACAGACACATAGACCAATGGAATAGAATAGAAACCCCAGAACTAGACCCACAAACGTATGGCCAACTCATCTTTGACAAAGCAGGAAAGAACATCCAATGGAAAAAAGACAGTCTCTTTAACAAATGGTGCTGGGAGAACTGGACAGTAACATGCAGAAGGTTGAAACTAGACCACTTTCTCACACCATTCACAAAAATAAACTCAAAATGGATAAAGGACCTCAATGTGAGACAGGAAACCATCAAAACCTTAGAGGAGAAAGCAGGAAAAGACCTCTCTGACCTCAGCCGTAGCAATCTCTTACTCGACACATCCCCAAAGGCAAGGGAATTAAAAGCAAAAGTGAATTACTGGGACCTTATGAAGATAAAAAGCTTCTGCACAGCAAAGGAAACAACCAACAAAACTAAAAGGCAACCAACGGAATGGGAAAAGATATTCGCAAATGACATATCGGACAAAGGGCTAGTATCCAAAATCTATAAAGAGCTCACCAAACTCCACACCCAAAAAACAAATAACCCAGTGAAGAAATGGGCAGAAAACATGAATAGACACTTCTCTAAAGAAGACATCCGGATGGCCAACAGGCACATGAAAAGATGTTCAGCGTCGCTCCTTATCAGGGAAATACAAATCAAAACCACACTCAGGTATCACCTCACGCCAGTCAGAGTGGCCAAAATGAACAAATCAGGAGACTATAGATGCTGGAGAGGATGTGGAGAAACGGGAACCCTCTTGCACTGTTGGTGGGAATGCAAATTGGTGCAGCCGCTCTGGAAAGCAGTGTGGAGGTTCCTCAGAAAATTAAAAATAGACCTACCCTATGACCCAGCAATAGCACTGCTAGGAATTTATCCAAGGGATACAGGAGCACTGATGCATAGGGCCACTTGTACCCCAATGTTCATAGCAGCACTCTCAACAATAGCCAAATTATGGAAAGAGCCTAAATGTCCATCAACTGATGAATGGATAAAGAAATTGTGGTTTATATACACAATGGAATATTACATGGCAATGAGAAAAAATGAAATATGGCCTTTTGTAGCAACGTGGATGGAACTGGAGAGTGTGATGCTAAGTGAAATAAGCCATACAGAGAAAGACAGATACCATATGGTTTCACTCTTATGTGGATCCTGAGAAACTTAACAGGAACCCATGGGGGAGGGGAAGGAAAAAAAAAAAAAAGAGGTTAGAATGGGAGAGAGCCAAAGCATAAGAGACTGTTAAAAACTGAGAACAAACTGAGGGTTGATGGGGGGTGGGAGGGAGGAGAGGGTGGGTGATGGGTATTGAGGAGGGCACCTTTTGGGATGAGCACTGGGTGTTGTATGGAAACCAATTTGTCAATAAATTTCAGAAAAAAAAAAAAGAGAGAAGAACCATATGATCCTGTCAATCGATGAAGAAAAGGCCTTTGAAAAAATCTAGCACCCTTTCTTAATAAAAACCCTTGAGAAAGTCGGGATAGAAGGAACATACTTAAAGATCATAAAAGCCATTTATGAAACGCCCACAGCTAACATCATCCTCAATGGGGAAAAACTGAGAGCTTTTTCCCTGAGATCAGGAACACGACAGGGATGCCCACTCTCACCGCTGTTGTTTAACATAGTGCTGGAAGTTCTAGCATCACCAATCAGACAACAAAAGGAAATCAAAGGCATCAAAATTGGCAAAGATGAAGTCAAGCTTTCGCTTTTTGCAGATGACATGATATTATACATGGAAAATCCGATAGACTCCACCAAAAGTCTGCTAGAACTGATACAGGAATTCAGCAAAGTTGCAGGATACAAAATCAATGTACAGAAATCAGTTGCATTCTTATACACTAACAATGAAGCAACAGAAAGACAAATAAAGGAACTGATCCCATTCACAATTGCACCAAGAAGCATAAAATACCTGGGAATAAATCTAACCAAAGATGTAAAGGATCTGTATGCTGAAAACTATAGAAAGATTATGAAGGTAGTTGAAGAAGATATAAAGAAATGGAAAGACATTCCCTGCTCATGGATTGGAAGAATAAATATTGTCAAAATGTCAATACTACCCAAAGCTATCTACACATTCAATGCAATCCCAATCAAAATTGCACCAGCATTCTTCTCGAAACTAGAACAAGCAATCCTAAAATTCATACGGAACCACAAAAGGCCCCGAATAGCCAAAGTAATTTTGAAGAAGAAGACCAAAGCAGGAGGCATCACAATCCCAGACTTTAGCCTCTACTACAAAGCTGTCATCATCAAGACAGCATGGTATTGGCACAAAAACAGACACATAGACCAATGGAATAGAATAGAAACCCCAGAACTAGACCCACAAACGTATGGCCAACTCATCTTTGACAAAGCAGGAAAGAATATCCAATGGAAAAAAGACAGTCTCTTTAACAAATGGTGCTGGGAGAACTGGACAGTAACATGCAGAAGGTTGAAACTAGACCACTTTCTCACACCATTCACAAAAATAAATTCAAAATGGATAAAGGACCTGAATGTGAGACAGGAAACCATCAAAACCCTAGAGGAGAAAGCAGGAAAAGACCTCTCTGACCTCAGCCGTAGCAATCTCTTACTCGACACATCCCCAAAGGCAAGGGAATTAAAAGCAAAAATGAATTACTGGGGCCTTATGAAGATAAAAAGCTTCTGCACAGCAAAGGAAACAACCAACAAAACTAAAAGGCAACCAACGGAATGGGAAAAGATATTTGCAAATGACATATCGGACAAAGGGCTAGTATCCAAAATCTATAAAGAGCTCACCAAACTCCACACCCAAAAAACAAATAACCCAGTGAAGAAATGGGCAGAAAACATGAAAAGACACTTCTCTAAAGAAGACATCCGGATGGCCAACAGGCACATGAAAAGATGTTTAACGTCGCTCCTTATCAGGGAAATACAAATCAAAACCACACTCAGATATCACCTCACGCCAGTCAGAGTGGCCAAAATGAACAAATCAGGAGACTATTGATGCTGGAGAGGATGTGGAGAAACGGGAACCCTCTTGCACTGTTGGTGGGAATGCAAATTGGTGCAGCCGCTCTGGAAAGCAGTGTGGAGGTTCCTCAGAAAATTAAAAATAGACCTACCCTATGACCCAGCAATAGCACTGCTAGGAATTTACCCAAGGGATACAGGAGTACTGATGCATAGGGCCACTTGTACCCCAATGTTTATAGCAGCACTCTCAGCAATAGCCAAATTGTGGAAAGAGCCTAAATGTCCATCAACTGATGAATGGATAAAGAAATTGTGGTTTATATACACAATGGAAAACTACGTGGCAATGAGAAAGAATGAAATATGGCCTTTTGTAGCGCCGTGGATGGAACTGGAGAGTGTGATGCTAAGTGAAATAAGCCATACAGAGAAAGACAGATACCATATGGTTTCACTCTCATGTGGATCTTGAGAAACTTAACAGAAACCCATGGGGGAGGGGAAGGAAAAAAAAAAAAGAGGTTAGAGTGGGAGAGAGCCAAAGCATAAGAGACTGTTAAAAACTGAGAACAAACTGAGGGTTGATGGGGGGTGGGAGGGAGGGGAGGGTGGGTGATGGGTATTGAGGAGGGCACCTTTTGGGATGAGCACTGGGTGTTGCATGGAAACCAATTTGACAATACATTTCATATACTGAAAAAATAAATAAATAAATTCAATGCAATCCCCATAAAAATTCCAATGAAGTTTTGCACAGAGATAAAAAAAAAACCTGAATTTTGTATAGAACCAGTAAAGACCCCAAAGCGCCAAAGCTATCTTGAGAAGGAACAAACCTCGAGACACCATACTTCGCACTTTCAAATTATATTACAAAGCTGTAGTCATGAAAACCAATGTGGTATTGTTCTCAGGAGACACATAGATTCATGCCATAGAATAAAAAGACCAGAAAGTCATTCAAGTTCCTCTTGACCACCAGGGAAGACATAGGCTGAAAACAGTCCTTTGCAATGTCTCCAGAACAGAGCTATGATGGATTTGGGAAGGGTTTCAGAAAGAGTATACATGAATCCTAGAGAAGATGCCCCAAATGGGATCCTTAGGATCTCACTGATATTTCCTGATGCACTTTGGGAGAGAAAACTGGAATCACTCAGACGTCTGACAATGACCACAACAACATAGGTGCCGGGATAGAGTGTGAATCAACACACTCCATCTGGGTAAGAAGCACATCTAAGAACGATCTCACCAGGGTCATGTCCCATCAGCCAAAGGCCCCCATGGGAGCTGCCCTCTGCTCTCTGCTGCTTCCTGCATTGGCACGGGTGCCTGGAGCCCTGCCTCCACTGTCATATCCAATTAACTCCTTCCCCTTTTGATACACCTTTACTGTTAGAGGAATGTGTGTACAGACAACTCCTCAGGCCTGACCATTAAGATTCAAGGGAGCCATGGACAGGCTCATGTCCAGGACTCTGAGTAGAACAGAGAGTCTGCCCTGAGATGATTGGGGGCCACATGTGGGGACACCTGGTTTAGCCCTGAGGCAGGGGAGAGTGGCTAGAGCAGTGGGGAGGCAGAAGTGGTCTCTGATGGGCTCTGCTCATGTCATACAATGGCATGACTGTGTCTGGACGCTAAGGGGCACTCAAGGTCTGTTTCTGAGGGGTCACGGTAGATCAGAGGTGAGTCCTGCCACCTGCCACTGCCTGTGCCCTCTGCTCAGGGCTCACATCTGTGACCTCCCCACCCCCTGCCCTGAAATTGCCCCTCCCTTGCCCATCCCCCTGACATCCTCAGACAGAGGCACCTAAAGAAGTCAGTGAGGAGTCAGAAAACAGGGGGGTCTCATTTGCATGGTTGGGCCCTCCCCCTCTCAACAGATCAAGAGGTGAAGGGAGAGGTGAAGGGAGGCTCTGCTCAGCTGTGAGGCAACAGAAGGCAGGATCGGTGCTGACTTCCACCATGGCCTGGTCCCCTCTCCTCCTCACCCTCCTTGCTCACTGCACAGGTGACTTGATGTGGGGACACGGGAAGGGGTCCTGGAAGCACAAGTGTGCGCCTGATTCCTCCTCTTGTCTCTAGACCCCAGGAATATCCTCTATGTTTGTTTCTCCTTCCAGGGTCATGGGCTCAGTCGGGGCTGACTCAACCATCCTCAGTGTCTGGGGCCCTGGGCCAGAGGGTCACTATCTCCTGCACTGGAGTTGATAGTTACGTGGGTTGGTACCAACAAATCCCAGGAGTGGCCCCCAAAACCATCATCTATAGTAATAGCAATCGACCATCAGGGGTCCCTGATCGATTCTCCGGCTCCAAGTCTGGCAGCACAGGCACTCTGACCATCACTGGGCTCCAGGCTGAGGACGAGGCTGATTATTACTGTTCATCGTGGGACTATAGTCTAAAAGCTCACACAATGCTCTAGGCCTGTGGGGAAGTGAGACAAAAAACTAGTTACTCATCTGTAAAGAGGGAAGCACATCAGCAGTTGCCTTCTCAGCTCAGCCTGTGATTCTGCTCATTCTATGGCTGATGATTGGGTGCAGGTCCATGCAAGGGCACCTCCCATGAGTGAGGTTCCTCCTGTCCTCTGTCCTCAAAGTCACTCTCAGAAAACACTTCCGACACAAAGAGTCCTCATGAAAGAGAAATCTCTTGTTTTATAAGCTGAGGTATTTTACTTTTAGGCCAGATCATATCAATTTTCCTTCTGACATTAAAATAAATGAAGCATTTTCAGTTTTCCTCTGAACTCCACCCTTGTGGTGCCTGAAAAATAAGTCAGCCTTATTTGCATCTGGTACTATTATCTCATTGGCGGTGACTAGTTTTTCTTCTTATCTATTATTTGTGAAAAAATGCCAATTTCAGATTATAAAATTATGAAGATAAGATTCAAAACTTTTGTCCATCGGAAAAACCCTGCACTTCAATGTTTATAACAACTTATTCCAAATCACTAAAGCCTGAAAGCAACCTAAACTTGGCACATGGATATATATTCTGGGTTTAAATGTAATCACCCAAACCAGAAGCCAACTAAGAGGTCACCTAGGAGGTGCCACCTTTGTAAATAATTTGATAGTTATGTCAAACATTGGAAGACGCAAAACTGCAAACATCTGCAGGTCGTGGAGGAGCTAAACGCTGAAAAGGAGTTAATCATGTGAACGGAGTAATACATTCTGAGCCACAGAATTATTCTATGTGATATTAATGGCACTTAAAAGACACTCTGTCATTGCCAGAATTCACTGAACACTGTACACGCCCCATGTCAGAAACTTAACGAGTACGTAGAAAAATGTAGGAATTTGGGGCACATGATGGAAAGTAGAAAGTGACAAAACTCATGTAGCTGCAGTAACACGTGTGAGCCCACGTCAGTGCAGGGGTGGGGCGAGCCGCTGAGCCGAGGGGCTGAAAGTGAGTGCAGCCTCTACGTGTAAAGACATAGGAAACTGCAGGAAGGTTCCGTCCTCTAGTAACTATGGTTGTGGCCCCTTGCGGGGGGGGGGGGGCAGGTTGACGATTGTGACGTGACTGCACTGTGTACTGTCACCGAACAATGAAGTAAATGGATGGAATGTGGTGCTGGAGCCACAGTTGTCACTTGAGGAAAGGAGAGTCACGGATACAACCAAGGGAGGAGGCTGGGAAGAGGATGTGGTCATGGATTAGAGCCGCAGATGACAGTCTGACGACGTGTGTAGTTTGATGGAGACAGAGACTTGCATGTGGACATAGTCACCAATATGTCCACGGTCCTGGCTTAGTTTCCTCATGTATTTGTCCTTCATGCGTCAGCTGAGTGAAACCAGAAGCAGTGATGCCCCATAAGGCTTGAGATTCATTTTCCCAGATATTACCTTCTAATACCGTTCTCTCGAGAAGACGTGGGGCTTCCTCGGGGGAATCTTATCCCAGAGAGCAATGGTGCAGGACGAGTACAGAGGACCTTATTAGTGTCAGAAAACGAAAAAAGTGCAGGAAAAACCCTGCACTTTAATGTTTGTAACAACTGATTCCTAATCACTAAAGCCTGAAAGCAACCTAAATGTAGCACATGGGGGGCGCCTGGGTGGCGCAGTCGGTTAAGCGTCCGACTTCAGCCAGGTCACGATCTCGCGGTCTGGGAGTTCGAGCCCCGCGTCGGACTCTGGGCTGATGGCTCAGAGCCTGGAGCCTGTTTCCGATTCTGTGTCTCCCTCTCTCTCTGCCCCTCCCCCGTTCATGCTCTGTCTCTGTCTGTCCCAAAAATAAATAAATGTAGAAAAAAAAATTTAAAGGTAGCACATGGATATTTATTCTAGGTTTAAAATAATCACCCAAACCAGGACCAACTAAGAGGTCACCAAGGAGGTGCCACTTTTATAAATAATTTGATAATTATATCCAACATTGGAAGAAGCAAGACTCTGCAAACATCTGTAGGTCGCGGGGGTGCTAAATGCTGAAAAAGAATGAATCGTGTGAACAGAGGAAAACACTCTGAGCCACAGATTATTCTATATGATACTAATGGCCCTTAAATGACACTCTGTCATTGCCTGTCATTGTCTTCCAAACAAACGCAAGCAAATCCGCGCACAACCACCACACATACACGTGTGCGCCCACACACAAGGACAGGGTTTGTGTAGGAGGTCACGAGCCAACTTAAAGGGCCCCCATGAGGCAAAACTAGAAAGATTTCAACCATAGGAACATAAAAGGATTGGGTTGTAACTCAGTGTCTACACATATGTCTGCCGTCCATATTGTTAACTGATGGTATAAATATATGGAATCACATGAGACACATTCCCATCCAGAGATTTCATGCAACAGGTGTAAACCCTTGGCTTGAATGACGTCAGGCATAACCCCCACTCAGTAAGTATGCACAAAGGCACCAACAAGAGGGACAGTCTGGAGAAGTGTCACAGTAAGAGAAGCTTAAGGACAATTCACAACTCAATGTCGCAAAGAATCTTAACTGGATCTTACTACAGAAAAAGGACATTAGGTAAAAAGTAAGAAAATCTGAATAAACTGTGGATATTAATTGTTATGCGTTGAACTGTGTCTCCAACAATTCATGTGAATAAAAGTTCTAAAAACTCCCATATTTCAGGATGAGACCTTATTTGGAAATGAGACTGTTGCAGATGTAATTGCCAGGGTGAGACCAGTAGAGTGTAACTGCATGTGTTCTAGGCTCTCTGTGTCTTTGTTTTTCCTCTGACTCGGTCTGGCATGATGCTGAAACGAATCTCACTATTTGAGAGAAAAAGGCCTATGAACCCATCCTACCTTGTCCAGAGAACCCTGGTATTACCGGAAAAAACCTAGACATTTTTCTGTCTTTTCACTGCTAACCCATGGAACATTTACCAAATAAATATAATAGGGTTGAATGTGAGTGGGATTCCCTTCCCTGAATGCCCCTTAATGGATGAGCAGAGAACGACTTTCTAAGAAGATAGATTCCCTTGTACTGTATAATGGTTTATATAATGTTCATCCTGAGAACACTTACAAAACTGGACTATTAGAGAGGCAAAATGGGTCATGAGTATACCAGAGAAGAAAATTAAATTCCAGACTAAGTATAAAGGCCTGGTCAAAACCCAGAGTGGGAATGAAGTACAGTGGATACTTCTCTGCGGAGAACAGGTAGTCTTTTGACACACAGAGATTTCAAATGCCCCAGAGCCTGTGCCATGGAGGTGATGGGATATAACAGGAGATTCTCATAATGCAGCAACAAGAGCAAAAAGTATTCAAAGTTCAAGGATAACCCCCATGGACTTTTTATCACATATGAACCGGGAGTGAACCTCGGAAATATGAGGCCTTGAAATTGGTTTCGTTTGGAGACTGGTAGGGGTGCCTGGGTGGCTCAGTTGGTTAAGCTTCAGACTTTGGCTCAGGTCATCTTCTTGTGGTTTGTGAGCCGAAGCCCTGCCTTGGGCTCTGGGCCACGGAATCAGAGCCTGGAGCCTGCTTCCGATTTGTGTCTCCCGCTCTCTCTCTCTCTCTTTCTCTCTCTCTCTCTCTCTCTTTCTCTCTCTCTCTCTCTCAAATAAACGTTAAAACAAATTAGGTTGGAGACTGTTAGTGATGCCAGGCCCCTGAAGTACGCAAAACCAATGTCAGGGAACACTAATATCCAGGAACATAAACATTGTAAAATAAGCCCTATGTTGCCCAGCCTGGATGCTGTTAGGGACCTGAAGAAAATTAATGTCTCCATCCCAAGCATCCAGAAGAGGATCTACTCATGCTGCTTCCCTGGACACTGAAAGCTCAAATATCCATCTGCAAAGGTCAGAGCATCCTCTAGGGACGCTGTGTGTTGTCAGAGCAGCTGGGTGACCAGGACTGGGGTCAACAGTGGGCTCGTCAGACTGCCCTGAGACAACTGGGCTCTGGGCCAGGCCAGCAGGAAAATACTCGAATGGCTCTCATATACTAAGGCAAACAGGGTCCACATTGCAGTGTGACTGTCCCTCACCTGGGCCTCAGGGGCCCCGGGAGTGCTCAGCTGTGACTTGCTCCCTTACATCACCTTTCTCCCTCCAACCCCATGGCACCCTTCCCCAGGCCTGAGGCCAGGCACAGACGTCTGGGCCATTGCACAGAACAAAAACGTTTGCAGGCAGAATCTTGAGCGGGACCACAGTCGGGGAGGTGACTACTAGAAAACTGGGGAAGAGGGGTCTTGTTTTATTCTTCTGATCTTTTTATTCTGTCGCATCAATCCATGGGTTTCTTTCTAGGCCAATGCCCTACTGGTTTTCATTACTATAACTTTGTAATATAACTCAAAAGCAGGGAGTCTGGTGCCTCCAGCTTTGTTCTTCTCTCTCAATATTGTTTGGCAATTTGGGGTCTTTCTGGTTGTGTATAAAAGTCAGGAGATTTTTTCCATTTCTGTGAAAAATGTCTCTGGAATTTTCATGGGAATTGCATGGAGTCTATAGATTGCTTTGGGCAGCGTGTACATTGTAACATGGCTTTTGGTGTGGAAAACGCTGGATTTAGGAATTACTGGAGGCTGTGTGTGAGGTCGAGGGTGTGTTCAAGATGACACCCGTGTCTGTGGTTCACAATTTGAATGGATGATGGTAGCCCAAAAGAAAGAGCCATTGCCCGTTTTAGCCATAAGGTAAAGAATGTGGAGACTGGTATTTTTTCCTTTGTTAATTCACTGATGTATTCTTTTTCATTCAAAACCATTTCCTGAGCACCAAGGACGTAGCAGTAAGCTGCAGACACTTAGTGCTACAAAGGACAAACTAAACTCTCAAGGTCATGGAACCTGTTGGGTCATCACCTGACTCACTATGAAAGACAAGGATCAGATGTTTTACGTGAAGTATTCATATCATTGTGGCCCTTGAATATATGTACATTCACACGCATGCACAACGAGTCAAACCAGATTTCAGGGTTAAGGAAGGTATATTTCTCTTCCTAGGTTTGCCTTTCGATTCCATTTGGAGATGCTGGATTCAGGTGGTCAGTTGGCCTACCTCGTAGACCTCCAGTGGATGCCCACTAGAGTCATCAACAAGCAGCCACCCCTCTTTCTTGGGCCTTGACACATGCCCTGACCTCTGACCCAGGGCTCCTCCTCTCAGGGACATCCCTTGGCCCACCCTACAGTTCCCCCCTTACATACCGCAGCTCTGTAAAGACCTCTTTGTCCCAGCTCCCCTGCACGCCGCACATGCACACGGGCCACGTCCCCATATGTGTGTCCCAGCGAAACTCCTTCGCTGTCCTTACATTTACCACGTGCAGCATCTGTGAACAGGAGACACAGAGCAGTTCTGGGGATACTGTTGGCAGAGATGGACCTTTCGAACCAAATCACAAGCTTCCACTGAGATACTTTTCCAAACGTGAGAGTGTCATGGTTCCAATAAGGGACCCAGAAAGGCCCTTTCGTACTCCACTCCCATGGGTCACAACATCAGTACGACTGCTGTCCAAATGAACATTCTGCTTGGTGTGCAGAGGGGATCACAGCAGCTGGAGGACATGGTGCCTAAGGCAACAGGGGAGCAGAGCGAACAGGGGCCTGCAGAGTGAGGGTCAGCAGCTAAGCTGCCTGGGGGGCACCAGGCAAACTGGAGCCTCAGGGCTGTGTGACCTGCCTCCACCTGAGAACATCCATTGCCCTGTGAGCCCCTGCATCTGGCTGCGTCACCACATTGCTTCCAACATGGATCACTTCTTCCTTTTTCCCTCTGGCGTCTGGAGAATTGCAGGCTTATACACAAGGAATAGACAGAGCACATTTCCCAGGAGGAAGTGGGCTCTCAGGACCGGCCCAGAGGATAAGGCAGCTTGTGGGCAGAATGCCTTCAATGGAACCTCAGGGAACAGAGCTCTGTGTGGTGTCCACCATGTCCTGGAGTGTCTCCTTCAGTCCTTTATACAGGGAGCCTTTGCCAGATTTTACAGAAAGCAGTCCCTGAGGTCACACAGGACATGCTCTCTCCTCAGGTCATCAAGGAGCAGGGGCAGCGACACCAGACTCACAACCCATCTCTTAGTAAACTGGTCACTCGAGCCAAAGTCCCCACTGGAAACCTCTGCAATATGTACTATTCTGGGTGTGGGACAGATGCCCCATCAATGTGAAGATTGACATCATATAGGATGCAGCCAGAGTGGGAGGAAATAATCACTTCAGATCCGGGGTTACTGCCCCACACCTTGCACAGGGCTCTTCACCCGCTCACGTGGGACAAGACCTCTTCTCTGCTGCGTTTGTTTCACCCATCATGTCTCTGGTACCAAGTGTCACCAGTAACTCACCAACACTGAGACTAATCACTCACCAAGATCTCTGCTGTCACTGCTGCCACAGCACGGCCCTATCTAAGGCCATGACATCCATCTGGGACTTCAAGAGTGACCACTTTCCTTTCCCATCCATGCAAAGTAGTAACCATTGATTTTGGCTTTTTAGTTACATTGTCTAACACGTGAGGAATAATGTTGCAAAATAATGCACGTGAAGATTCCCTTTGCAAGTTCTTGATCCTTGTGGAACTGGTCTCCTCGCTACTCCATGAACAAGGATGCCGGCCTCAGGACCACATCATAAGTGTGTGAGAGTGTGTGTTTTACCATGTCATAAATGGATCTGTTTTTGTGTTTATGTGGCTCTTATTAGGATTTGGTGTGAAATTTGGCCAAAGGCTCTTTGAGACCAATTGGGGCAATCTGATCGTATCTCTTAAGGTAATAAGATGGTAGGTAAGTAAAGATTTTCTTACTATGTGACCCAACTGTATCATTGGAATAAATCACACTTAATAATTGTGTATCAATTTATTAATATGGTATTGAGGTCTCTTTGTTGATATTTTATACAGAGTATTTCTATCACTATTTAATAATAATGGTCTGTAATTTTCCTTTTTGTGCAATGTTTTTTAAAGTGTACTTTTGAGTTTTATAACCCTTGTAAACGAACTAAGAAATATTATATACCTTTTGATATTATGAAAAAACAAGGAGCAAATAAAAAATATTCTTCTCAATTCTGAATTTTTGTTAGTTGTCCCCTGTGAAAACATCTGTATCTTATGCATTTCTATGGAGTGCTTCTCGAATAACATTTTCCATTTTTCTATTAAAATTGGTCTATACACTCAATATATTTTGAGTATAGCCAAATTGTAACTTTTTGAGAAAGGATGCATTCAAGGTATTCTTAATAGGAGCTATCGCTCACAAGTTGGTTGTATTCATTTTTCATGTTTCAACATGAGTTTAATAGGATGTGCTTGCAACAGCCCTGTGGTCCCTACAGTGCTGGTCAGTGACGACCAATCACCCAAAGGAGCCCAACCTGGAGGCTTTGAGCTGTCTCAGCACGTGCTTGTTCCAGAGCTCTCCCCGGGGGATGAGTCCTACCTCCACCCTCCTCAGTGTGTGGTGTGGGCTGGGCTCCAGCACCAGGGCTCAGGGAGGGGCTGGACTGTCACTGAATGGGACCCATGTGCATGGACAGCCCCTCCTGTGTCAGGGGTGGAGGGGAAATGAGAGCCTGGGGCAGCCCAGCCCAGTGTGGGGACCAGAGACTGTGCCAGCATGGCCTGGACTCCTGTCTTCCTTAAGCTCCTCCCGCACTGCACAGGTAGGGACAGGCCTTGTGGACACAGGGTGGGCTCCAAATCACTCTTTCCGTCCTCAGTGACCTGAGAGATGCTTTTTCTTTTTCCTTTCTAGCCCCATCCCCCCTGAGTGTCTGTGTTTGCAGGTTTCTGTTCCAGCCTGTGCTGACCCAGGCACCCCCTCTCTATGCATCTCCAGGAACAACAGCCAGACTCACCTGCACCATGAACAGTGGATTCCGTGTTTGCAGCTACTACATAGACAGGTTCCAGAGAAGCCAGGGAGCCCTCCCTGGTATCTTCCTTGGTTCTCTTCACACTCAAATAAGCACCAGTGTCCGGGGACCCAGTTGCTTCTCTGAATCCAAAGATGCTTGGGCCAATGCAGGAATTCTGCTCATGTCTGATGAGCAGCCTAAGCACGAAGCTTCTCTTGTGCTACAGATCCTGGCAGTGGGAGCAGCTTTCCTTATAGTGTCTTAGAGGAAGAGTAAGCCCAAAACACTTGGGGCTGAAAGCCTTGTCTCTGAGCATCCTGTACTGAGACACTTGTGTGGATGCTCCTGTAGGAGGGAGTCCTCTGAGGGGTCACGTGTCCTTGAGGAAGAAAGAATAACACACAGATCATGCTGTTGCCTGAGACAGCACAGGTGTCCCAGGAGCGCACACAGGTGAGGGAATAGAGCCTGATGGCACAGGCCTATGGGGTCTGGAGAATAAATACTTTTACAGCATGAACCTCAGTCTCTCTCTCTCTTGTTGTCTCTCCTTTACTAGTCTCAGAATAATTCACTTTACACACTCCTGGTCATTGATTATATGTTTGTGTGTTTATGTGTTTTCCCACAACAAGGAACTCTCTGGGACATGTGGAGAGTGTCCTCAAATTTACCTGAATTTCACACCGAGGTTTATCTGCCAGGAAACGGTGACATGTGCACAGGTGAAGGGCTCAGCACCAGGAGGCTGCTCCCCATTTTGATGCCAACAGCAGCTAGTAGCTCACCTGTACCCTCTGTCCAACGTGAGACAAATTGGAGGTTCCCACAACTCCCTCGATGCGTTCCATTTATTCGCCTGAGGGGCTCACAGAACTCAGGGAAACACTGACTCCTTTAGTCAGTTCATTAAAGATATGATGAAGGGGACAGGGGAACAAGTAATGAAGAGCCACCTAGTGTCAGGTCTAGGATTGTTCCCAGCACCGGAGCATCAGTCCCTGGGGAGTTGAGGTGCATCTGTTCTGGGAGTGGATGTGTTCGCCAAACCAGAAGCTCTTCAAACACTGCACTTTCTGATTTTATTGAGGATTCGGGGAGACATGATCAGACATTAACTACACTGTCAGGCTTTTTCCTGTCTCTCAAGTATGAGGGGTGAAGATTCCCAGCCTCTGACCAAGCCTTGGTCTTTCTGGGGACCAGCCCCACCCAGGAGGCTTCAGGGAGCCCACCCAGAGTCACATCATTAGAACTAGGATGTTTCTAGTGTTCTTTTCACTTAGAAAATGACAAGATTTTCAGAAACTCAGTGTCAGCATCTAGGGGCAGAGACACGTGTATAGTTTCTAAGGTCACACAGTACTGTTGTCTGGACTGAAAATGGTGACAGAGGTACTCACGTTCACCACATATCTCAAGCCGCAAAGTGTGTCTCTTGTGTTACTGATGACACAACCATATCTGACATGTTAATAAGCACCTTGGTCAGAGACAATTTCCTCTCTCACCCATCTGACGAAAAGTGAGTCCCAAAGTCTTCAGACTCTCCTCACTGCACCCTCCCCCACACACACTCTGCTCGTCTCCCCTCTTCTCCTGCTTCCCTCAGGCCTTCCGTCTCTCTCTATGGCTCTTCAGGCCCGAAAACCATCTCTATGTTAGGATTTCAGAGAAAACTATAATCTTGCAAGAGTTTCCACTCTCCAGGGTCCATCTCTACAGAGACGTTGCAGAAATTGGACCAGCAGGAAATCACTTCCTCAGGTGATTCCTGCTCTCATCTCTGATTGTAGTTTTCATGCCCCACCAACCTCATCCATCTCTGTAATACGACAACATGATTATTGTATTTCCGTGAGATGAATGTTCACCCAGCCTTTGAGTATTTGCACAGAGAAGCGATTCATGCAATTACTTCCTCCTTCAGAATGACTGAGGCTGCACACAGGGTAACTTTTGCCATAGTGAACGAAGGAAGGATTGGCTGCATATTTCAATACATGACAGCTTTTCTTGGTCTTGAGAATATTCGTTTGTAAGACCATCAGGACACTCACTCAGCCACACACTTTTGCACCAAGCAATGCAGTGTCAAGCATTAACCCTTTTGCAAAATAACAGCAGACACTATCTCATGGTCACCCCAATGGAGGTATCAGGGGATACGAGAGGCACAGTGGGGGAGGGCTGTGATGTGAAGGGCATGAAGAAGGGGCTGTGTGATCAGCCTCTATCTTGTGCTTCCTAAGACCTGAAGACCCCACAGCTATGAGAAGTGTGTCTACAGGAATGAGAATGGATAGAAGGCCCATCCACAAGGCCTGACATTCTGATTCAGTGAATTTCCTATTTGAACTAATTCAGACCATATTACTCTCCTTGTGTAAGTTTCATACTCATGCCAGAGAAGTGGCCTTCCAGACATTGGCCTTCTTGAGTTCCAAGCTCCAGAACGCTGGACGGTCATACAGAGAGCCAGCCCCAGGGATGGGTTTGCATGGGGACCAACACAACACTCAGCAAATGCAGAGAGGACATAAGGGGACAGGGATACACTTGTCTTCATGTGTGGCCTCTGAAGGAAAGGTTTTCCATTCTCTCTCTCTTTCTCTCCCTCTCTCTCTCTCTCTCTCTCTCACACACACACACACACACACAGGCACACACACACACACACACACACACACAAACACGGATCTCTCCTCTATCTGAGTATATGGTGTTCTGGATTTTGTAGCTTCCTGGCTTCTCTTTCTCCCCAAAACTCATGGTCAACCTGTGCTCATCCAGCCAACCTCAGGGTCACAAGCCCAGGAGGAAGCATCCTCATCATCAGGAAACTCCAGCAACATCCAGTGTGACCAGGGTCCTGTCACTGAGCAGCCAGGACTTGCCCTGATCACCTTCTCTCCTAAGACAAGTTGATGCTCAGGAATCCGAGGGTGAGTCTCTATCGCTGTGGGCAGCTCAGCCTCTGAGTCCCTCGGGCTCCAGTCAGCACTTGAGGCTGATCAGTACATTGGTTCTGGAATAGCAGCTTCAGGTTTGCGCCCACACAGCTCAAAGCCCAGGGAGATGTATCGCACTCTCCCTGTGCTCTTAATGCTGGACTGTTATTCCCTCAGTCCCCCCAGTGACACCCCCAGCCAGCTTGGAGCTCTGATGAAAATTCTTCTGTCTCAAACTGGGACCACAATGCCTGTGACCTCAGGGACATAGTCCCCCTCATCTCCACCTCTCCACCACTCACATGTGGGATCTTTGACCTAAGATTCATGTAGCCTTGGTGAATAGAAATTCACTCCTCTAGTCATGGTGGCTGGATGAACTATTGCTGTCTCCTGAATATGCTTGACACAAAGAACGCAGGTAGAGCTGTGCTCAGCCCAGAGACAGGTCTGACCCCAAATCGCTCGCTCCTAGAAGCTCTGTGTGTGCTTAGTAATTGAATCACTGAGATGGCTGCGGTTCACAGGAACAGACTCCCCCTGGGCTTTCATTGGACATCATGCCACACTCACCTACTTATAGAACAACTCCACCATAGTAAGCTGGTGGCAAAGAAAACATGACTTTGCAAAAAGTTTATAGCAGGCATCCTTTTTGCATTGTTTTTCCATCCATGTTTTTAACCACAATTTCATGTGTTCTCTGTAAGAAATACAGAACTGAGAGAACCATCCTAGTGATTGTACCTGCATTTTCATAATAACGATGTCATTGACTGAAATAAATCTTACTGAGAGAAATTTTGTGTAAAGGAGCACACACCCATTCAAAGAGCACACTGGGCTAAGTGCTGACTAACACATAAACTGTGTCACTGGATCCTTGTCAGAGCACCTGCTGCTGTTGCTCCTTCCCTCCTAGAATGGCCTGCAAGTTTGTCCTTTGGGCGCTGAGGTCAGTGTCACACTCAAGGCTCCCGCAGACTTGGGTCTCTTTGCTGGGAGAGCACATCCTGGAAGGAATCACTGCACATAGTATGAGGAGAGCTAATGTTTTCAACAAGCAGACATAGTGACAGATGACAAAGATTTTTTTGCGTAACGCCCCGAGGAATACACACAACTGTTTCTCCCCACAGCCTGAACAGAAGCTCTCCCTCTCTCCTCAGTGCTGCGGGAAAGTTAGAAGAAGGTGAGCTCTGGAAATCCGGGAGAAATCACGTAGCAGGAAAGGACACAGAATCCTACACAGAAGGGTCCACGTGTCCGGTGGTACTCATCATTGCACTGGGCATGATCTTGATCTAAGTGGACTTTTGGTAGAGACACCACCTCCTTCCTGACCCATGACCCATACAGGCGGCCATGGACTGACTCTCCCTGAGGAGTCTGAGTAGAGCATCCAGTCTGGCTTAGGTTATGGGAGGTTCCCTAGAGGGACACCTGGACTGACCCTTGTCGGGGTACAGTGGGCAGTGCAATGGGGGCACAGGAGCTCTCTTTGGTGGACTTGCCTACCAGTTCAAACAATGGCGGCTCTGAGTCCGAACACCAGGGGGCTCACAGGACCCATTGCTGTGGGTTCAGGGCTGATGAGAACTGAAACTTGCCACCTGTACTGTCAGTGCCCCCTGCACACGGCTCACAACTGTGTCCTCCTCACCCCTTGGCCTGAAACAGCCCCCCCTCGACCAGCCCCCTGACATCCTCAGGCAGAGGGAACTGACACAGGCCCAGGGAGGGGTCAGAGAGCTGGGGTCTCATTTGCATGGAGGGGGCCCTCCCTCCCTCAGAAGATGAAGAGGGGAAGGGAGAGGTTAGGGGAGGCTCTGCTCAGCCGTGAGGCACAGAAGACAGAATCGGTGATGACCACCACCATGGCCTGGTCTCCTTTCCTTCTCACTCTCCTCGCTCACTGCACAGGTGACTGGGTGAGGGCACACTGGAAGGGGATCTGGGAGGACATGTGGGTCCTGCTTCCACTGTCTTGTGTCCAGACCCCAGCATCACCCTGTCTGTGTTTCTACCCCTTCCAGGGTCCTGGGCCCAGTCAGTGTTGACTCAGCCGCCGTCCGTGTCGGGGTCCCTGGGCCAGAGGGTCACCATCTCCTGCACTGGAAGCAGCTCCAACATCGGGGGTGGTAATTATGTGAGCTGGTACCGACAAGTCCCAGGAACGGCCCCCAGTCTCCTGATTTATGAGAATAACAAACGACCCTCCGGGGTCTCCGATCGATTCTCTGGCTCCAAGTCTGGCAGCTCAGGCTCCCTGACCATCACTGGGCTGCAGGCTGACGACGAGGCTGATTATTATTGTGCATCATGGGACGATAGTCTCAGTGCTCACACAGAGCTCCAGGCCTGTGGGGAAGTGAGACAAAAACCTGCTGTCCCCACTGTGATGGTCTTTTCTTGTGTAGCTCCCACCTTCTGTTCCCTCTTTGTTTGAAGCAACACAGCTGCTTCCCCCTTGACCTAATATTGAGGCCTGAAACAAAACCCAATGAACCTCCTCTAGTCTATGTCCTTTGCCTGTCAATTCTTTCCCCAAAACCTGTCCTTATAGGCACACATTTTCTGTTTCATACATGCTGAGCAGAAATTCCTGGATGCTGGGGCAGGTTTTCCACAGGGACCAGTGTCCCTGAGGGTTGTGCCTGTCTGCTACGCCTACCATATGACGATACCACACACTGGATGCCTACACCAAAGATAGTGTATTTCTCTCAGTTTGGAGCCTAAATGTCCACGTTCAAGGGGGTGGCAGGATTGATTTCCCCTGAGGTCACTCTCCTTGGCTTGCAAAGGGTTACATTCATCCTGGGTCCTCACGTGGCATTCCCATGTGTGCTCACCCATGCTGCCTCTACCTCTTCTGTGAAGACGCCAGCCCTGTTTATGGGGGCAACACCCTTTTAAACTCATTATCCACGATGACATCTTTTAATGCCTTTTCTCAAACAGTCACAATGTGGGTTCGGGTTTCCATACAGGGTTTTGAGGGACACAGATGAGTTCATATCATGGTGTCAGGACTGACCCGGACACACAGTACAGCTGTGTCTGACTCAGGAAAGTCATTGTCCACATGATATGCATGAATGACATTTACTGAACCCTCACTACATGACCTCTGTTGGTTTAGGAGCTCAAGTCGCAGTGCAGAAGTGACGGGGAGTGTCCCCAGGCTCAGGGAGCCGACACTGTCTGGGGAAGAAAGGGAACACACAAGCAATACATTGTGCCTCACCCTGACTTCTCACATGAGGACCGAATGTCTCTGCAGGCTCCGGTCACACCCACACGACACACCCTGTGCATGACACAGACTTGTTCTCCGTCTCCCACCGATCAGCAGCCTCAGATTTCACGTGACTCGATCACATCACCCCTCCATCTGCCCTGACGCTATTGGGAGACTAGGGAAGGGATTGTGGGATTGATTTGGTTAACACAGTGTGTGTCTTGTGGGAATCGAACTCATACCCTGACTAACCACGTAGCTTGGAAGTTTGGGGTCCAGATCAGAGAGGCAGATGATAGAACTTTGAACAACCAGGTCCCCACCATATGCATCGTCTTCCCTCCATCCTCTTTGTAATTCAGGTTGGGACATGCTCTGTGAGCTCCGGCATCTGCGGAGGAGACACAGGCCAGGTGGTTCCCATCTCATAAAACTACACCTCGGGCCCCTGTCCATTTGGACATCTGCTCCTGGTCAGCTCAGGACAACACACACTCCCAGGCACAAGTTGCTGATGTGAAACGGAGGCAGGCCCAGGAGAGGTGAAGAGCATTAATAAAAGCAAATGATTTGTTTTCTTAGAGACTTTAAAAAGAATTCAGAGTGTTCACTGTTTTTGATCCTAGGATAAAGATGTATACATTTCAAATGGCTCTGTAAGAAAACAGTCACTGAATTCAGGTAATAACATAAAAGGTAATTTGAATAAATTACCTGCCCCCCCTTGCTCACACTCTGTCTTTCTCTGTCTCTCAAAGAAGAATAAACTTCAAAAAGTTGTAAACTACAATAAAAGAAAAGAATGGTAAAGAAAAGTATATCTTCAAACAATGCAAGGACAGAAAGATGTGGTTATATAAGTGTCACGTAAAGCGAAGGACTTGGCGGTTACAAGGGCTGAGTGCAGAGAGGGGGCAATGGCCTGACTGCTGGTGCGTCAGGTACCCTGAAGGTGCCCATCCTGCCATCCACCACCTGACCACCCTGCCTGCCCTCCAGGCCCCTCTCCATCCTGCAGCAGCTCCCCGGGGGAATCAGCTTTCTCCCCAGTGCACCCCCATCCTGCACCATAACCAGGGTATCCGGGAGGCCAACCCCTAGGTCCCTACCTGCTCCCTACCCCCCACCTGCTCCTGACATCCCTCCTGTGAATCCCTTGGCACCTGGCATGGTAAGACCAGGAATGCTGATGGAAAGAAGATGTGGAAGAAAATGAAGAAAGTTCTTACAGATATACAAAACCACAAGCATGGCAAGCATTCCTCCTCCTCCTCCTCCTTCTCCTTCACCTCCTCCTCTTCTTCCTCCTCCTCCTCCTCCTCCTCCTCCTCCTTCTCCTCCTTCTCCTCGTCCTCTTCTACAGCACTGTTTCTGACTGAGTACAGGGCCTGGACCCTTTCCTCAAGCCTTTCTGGTTCTGCTCTCCGACCAAGAATCGGATGCCATCTTTGTACTGGGGAAAATTAGCCCCATCATCCTCCTCCTTCACCCTCTCTGAGCCTTACTCTGCTGTTCAGCCATGACTGGCCGGGGTAATTGGGTAAGAATGACCATGGGTTAGTAAAGACTGTCTTCTCACTACTTGGATGGACATTTCAGCTGATGAGTTTAGTAGAACTCTTTTTGGCAAATGATGAGACTTCGGAGCTAACTACTGAAGACGAGTAGAAGAGGTGTCAGATGTGATTTTTTAGCCTTTTTTGCAATATTCGTGGTGTTGTGGGAGGTGATATGGAGTTTTAATTATGGAAAAGAGAAACTCTACCACTGTAGTGATGGGGGGCAAACGTTGGTCGTTTACTGGCAAATACACATCCCAGCAGGACTTTACTGACCCTACTAACTGGAAGGTTGCTGGGAAATGGAGTCCATTGGGTTGATAAGCTCAGGCCTGCCCTTTTGGAACCTAATCTCACTGGCGTCTCTGGCCCTTCGCTTTCTCCAGCTCTCATTTAATCCAAATAAAGCTCTTTATCCAAGGAAGAAAGGAAGGGAGGAAGGAAGGAAAGAGGAAAGGGAGAAAGATAGGGAGAGAAAGAGAGAGAAAGGAAAGAAAAGAAGAAAGAAAGGAAGAAAGAAAGAAAGAAAGAAAGAAAGAAAGAAAGAAAGGAAGGAAGGGAGACAAGAAAGGGAGACAGGAAAGGAAGAAAAAACAAATAAGAGGCAACTACTCCCACTGACCCTTTAAATTTCCTCTGTGCTCAGAGTCAGACCCTCAGACCCTCCAGGGTCTCCAAGGCCTCCCTGTCTGTTTCTCACCGGCAGTCCTGGGGGTGACAAAGACAGCTTTCTGTCTCAGGTCCCCATGGGCCTGCAGCAGTAAGTCATAACTGATGCTTCTGCCCCATGTTGAGCACTAACAATATGGCTCATCCTCAGGCTGCAGGCTGAGAAGGTCCTAGAGGCCTTGTTCCCAGAGTGGGAGCCAGAGAACTGAGCTGAGATCTCCGAGGGCCCATTTGTTCTGAGCACCACAGCTGTGGTAACGCTGAGAGAAATCTCTTGGAAGCAGCCCACATAATTTGCTCCAACACTGTTGCTAATTCCCGTACAGGTGAGGGTCACCTTCTGCCCCTGAAACCCTGACAGGGAGGCCTCCTGTGTCGGGGCACACTGTGCCCAGGACGCTGCAACAGAACAGTGGAGACACGGACAGGCAGGTCCTGAGGGAATGCCTCCAGCTTGTTCTTCAAAAGAGGGGAAGAAGGAGGCCAGCACACCCCAGCCCATAATCACTCGCCTTGCTTTCCACAGCCAGTCACCTAAGCGGAGAACGAGGGGGGTGAGGAGGAGAGGGGTCCAGGTCAAGGTGGAGACAGCCCAGGCTGTGCCCCTGACGGAGCCCACCCACCAGTGAGAGAACTGCACAAAGCCTCTCTCATCCCCTCCCTACTTTGGAGAGCAGAGAGGAATCCTTCATGCAAATCACTCCCCTCCTGGGTCCCTAAACCTACTCACTGAATATGGTGACAGCTGAGTGTGGGGTGGGGCTGGGGAGCCAATCGTGGTCCCCGGTGAGCATAGAGCAGAGGGTACAAGGCAGGGTTCCAGGACTGGGTGCCCAGCTGAGACACCCCTCAGCCATCCCTGCACCTCCCCCAATGCACAGGGACAGACCTCCAGCGCCCCCTGCTGTCTCAGAGTTCAGACTCACTTAGGACTGGGAGAAGGAACTGGAGTTGAGCAGAGAGAGGGACCCTCTGGACTTGAGCCTGCCTGGCACCCCACCCATCCCTACACAGGGGCGGGGGCTTCTGATCCCCCAAGTGAGACCTCCTGTGTGGCAGGCATCACCACACCTCAGTCCTTATTTCAGAGCTCTGGCTTCCTCAGCATGAATCACTCTGTGCCCCCCCCCCCCCACCACTTAGATAGTTGTGTTGTTGGGATGTCAGGTGAGTGACCCCCTCAGGCAAGTTGTGTCCTGCACTGAGGGATAAGAAGGGCAGAGGGCAGGCTCACCACTCCACGGGCTGTATCAGGAAGGCCTGAGGAGACATCCCATCTCTTTGTCATGTCAGGTCACTTCCCACCCAGGCAAGCCAGTCCCCATAATCCTCTGCACCTGAGCCCATCCTCACACTTGTTGGGGCAGGCTCCATTAACAAGAATGCACATGAGATTCTTCAAGGACAGACTGTAATTAGAAACAAGGGGCATGTGCCTCTCACGTTGCCTTTTCCCAAGAGCACCCATGGCGATAGTCAGCAGCACAGTCATCCCAGGATGCAGCCATAAAGCCCCAGTGGTGAGGGAGACACTGGAGGTGACTGGGTCCCCGGCACCAGATGGGTTTCCCTTCCAGACGGGACTGCATATTTGGGAAAACACAGAAGCTTGGGAATTGTAAGGACAGAGCTCATCCCATGACTCAGAAGTTCCTGGTGCTCTAAGCCCTCCTTTCTCAGTGTGCAATGTATTATAATTACTCACACCAGATCCTTCTCTAGTCCTTCTGTGTGTCACACAAGGTTCTACTCCTCCTGTAAATATTCACACAATTGTTTTCCCCAGTACTCATCTAATCCATCTCTGCACTGTTCATGACAATACATCTAGGATATATCTTCTGGGATTTATATCATATATATATGTATACATATATATATGAAACACAAACTACGTATATATAAACATGAGATATTGTTATGCACACACACACACTTCTAGTCATCGACTCTCGGTTAACATAGAACCGTGTCCTCTAGTCCTATAAATATATAATGCTTCCCATTGAATACCTCCCATGAAACATCTCCTCCTTGTCTGTCATAGTGAGTCAGATGAAAACCCAACAGGCTCCACGACCTTGACAGTTTTGTTTGTCCTTGCAGCACTGAGTGTCTGCAGCCTACCGGTACTTAACTGGTGCCCAGGAAAGGTTTTTGAATTAAAAAGAATACATCATTGTATAAAAAAAGAAAAAATACACAAATCCACATTCTTTACCTTATTGCCAAAACTAGTACCTCTTCTTTCGTTTGAATCATCATAATCCATCCACATTTTTAAGCACAGAGATGGAGGTCATCTTATACAAACACCTAGACCTCACACACATCCTCCAGGTAATTCCTAAATCCAGGGATCTCCACAATAAATATAATGCTAAAATGTCCACACTACCCAAAGCACTGTATAAATTCAATGCAATCCCCATAAAAACTCCAAGGGCGTTTTGCACAGAAATTAAAAAAAAAAACCCAAATTTTGTATAGAACCAGAAAAGACCCCAAATGGACAAAGCAATCTTGAGAAGGAACAAACCTCGAGACACCATACTTTGCACTTTCAAATTATATTACAAAGCTGTAGTCATGAACACCAATGTGGTATTGTTCTCGAGAGACACATAGGTTGATGCCATAGAATAAAAAGACCAGAAAGTCATTCAAGTTCCTCTTGACCACCAGGGAAGACATAGGCTGAAAACGGTCCTTTGCAAGGTCTCCGGAACAGAGCTACCATGGATTTGGGAGGGAATTCAGAACGAATATACATGGATCCTAGAGCAGATGCACCAGATGGGATGCTTAGGATCTCACTGCTATTTCCTGATGCACTTTGGGAGAGAAAACTGGAATGACTCAGACATCTGACAATGAGCACATTGACATAGAGGCCGGGATAGAGTGTGAATCAACACAATCCATCTGGGTAAGAAGCACGTGTAAAGAATAATCTCATCAGGGTCAGGTCCCATCTGCCAAAGTTCCCCATGGGAGCTGCCCTCTGCTCTCTGCTGCTTCCTGCATTGGCACGGGTGCCTGGAGCCCTGTCTCCGCTGTTGTATCCAGTTAACTCCTTCCTCTATTGGTACACATTTACTGTTAGAGGAATGTGTGTAGAGACAACTCTTCAGGCCTGACCCATTACGTGTCAAGGGAGCCATGGACAGGCTCACCCCCAGGAGTCTGAGTAGAACAGAGAGTCTGCCCTGAGGTAATGGGGGGCCACGTGAGGAGACCTGGTCTAACACTTAGGCAGAGGAGAGTGGCTAGAGCAGTGGGAGGCAGAAGTGGTCTCTGATGGGCTCTGCTCACGTCATACAATGGCATGTCTGTGTCTGGACGCTAAGGGGCACTCAAGGCCTGTTTCTGAGGGGTCACGGTAGATCAGAGATGAGAACTGCCACCTGCCACTGCCTGTGCCCTCTGCTCAGGCCTCACATCTGTGACCTCCCCACCCCTGCCCTGAAATTGCCCCCACCCTGCCCATCCCCCTGACATCCTCAGACAGAGGCACCTAAAGAAGTCAGTGAGGAGTCAGAAAACAGGGGGGTCGCATTTGCATGGTTGGGCCCTCCCCCTCTCAACAGATCAAGAGGTGAAGGGAGAAGTGAAGGGAGGCTCTGCTCAGCTGTGAGGCAACAGAAGGCAGGATCGGTGCTGACCTCCGCCATGGCCTGGTCCCCTCTCCTCCTCACCCTCCTCGCTCACTGCACAGGTGACCTGATGTGGGGACACGGGAAGGGGTTCTGGAAGCACAAGTGTGGGCCTGATTCCTCCTCTTGTCTCTAGACCCCAGGAATAGCCTCTCTGTTGTTTCTCTTTCCAGGGATTTGGGCTCAGTCGGGGCCGAATCAACCATCCTCAGTGTCTGGGGCCCTGGGCCAGAGGGTCACTATCTCCTGCACTGGAGTTGATAGTTACGTTGGTTGGTACCAACAAATCCCAGGAATGGCCCCCAAAACCATCATCTATAATAATAACAACCGACCCTCAGGGGTCCCTGACCGATTCTCCGGCTCCAAGTCTGGCAGCACAGGCACCCTGACCATCACGGGGCTCCAAGCCGAGGACGAGGCTGATTATTACTGCGTATCGTGGTACAGCAGTGCCAGAGCTTACACAGTGGTCCAGGCCTGTGGGGAAGTGAGGCAAAAACCTAGTTACTCATCTGTAAAGAGGGAAACACATCAGCAGTTGCCTCCTCAGCTTAGCCTGTGATTCTGCTCATTTTGTGACTGATGACTTGGACGCAGGTCCATGCAAGGGCACCTCCCATGAGTGAGGTTCCTCCTGTCCTTTCTGTCCTCAAAGTCACTCTCAGAAAACCCTCTCAGAGTCTTGATGGAAGAGAAATCTCTTGTTTTATCAGCTGAGGTATTTTACTTCTAGGCCAGATCATATCAATTTTTCCTTCTGATATAAAAATAAATGAACCATTTTTGTTTTTCCTCTGAACACTACCCATGTGGTGCCTGGAAAATAAGTCAGCCTTATTTGCATCTGGTACTATTATCTCCATGGCAGTGGCTAGTCTCTTCTTCTTATCTATTATTTGTGGAAAAATGCCAATTTAAAATTATAAAATTATGAGGATAAGTTTCAAAAATTTCGTCCATAGGAAAAACCCTGTACTTCAATGTTTATAACAACTTATTCCTAATCACGAAAGCCTGAAAGCACCTTAAACTTGGCATATGGATATTTATTCTAGGTTTAAAATAATCACCCAAACCAGGAACCAACTAAGAGGTCACCAAGGAGGTGCCACTTTTATAATAATTTGATAATTACATCCAACATTGGAAGAAGCAAAACTCTGCAAACATCTGTAGGTCGCGGGGGTGCTAAACGCTGAAAAAGAATGAATCATGTGAACAGAGGAAAACACTCTGAGCCACAGATTATTCCATATGATACTAATGACACTTAAATGACACTCTGTCATTGTCTGTCATTGTCTCCCAAACAAACGCAAACAAATCAGTGCACAACCACCACACATACCCATGTGTGCACACACACAAGGACAGGGTGTGTCTGGGAGCTCACGAGCCAACCTAAAGGGCCCCCATGAGGCAAAACTAGAAAGATTTCAACCACAGGAACATAAAGGTTTGGGTTGTAACTCAGTGTCTACACATATGTCTGCCGTCCATATTGTTAACTGATGGTATAAATAAATGGAATCAGATGAGACACATTCCCATCCAGAGATTTCATGGAACAGGTGTAAACATTTGGCTTGAATGACGTCAGGCATAACCCCCACTCAGTAAGTATGCACAAAGGCACCAACAAGAGGGACAGTCTGAAGAAGTGTCACAGTAAGAGAAGCTTAAGGACAATTCACAACTCAATGTCACAAAGAATCATTAACTGGATCATACAACAGAAAAGGGACATTAGGTAAAAAGTAAGAAAATCTGAATAAACTGTGGATATTAATTGTTACGTGTTGAACTGTGTCTCCACCAATTCATGCGATTAAAAGTTCTAAAAACTCCCATATTTCGGGATGAGACCTTATTTGGAAATGAGAGTGTTGCAGATGTAATTACCAGGATGAGACCAGTAAAGTGTAACTGCATGTGTTCTAGGCTTTCTCTGTCTTTGTTTTTCCTCTGACTCGGCCTGCAATGATGCTGAAAGGAATCTCACTATTTTAGAGAAAAAGGCCTATGAACCCATCCTACATTGTCCAGAGAACCCTGATATTACCGGGAAAAATCTAGACATTTTATTGTCTTTTCACTGTTAACCCATGGAACATTACCAAATAAATATAATAGGAATGAATGTGAGTGGGATTCCCTTTCCTGAATGCCCCTTAATGGATGAGCTGAGAACGAATTTCTAAGAAGATAGAGGTCCCTTGTGCTGTATAATGTTTTATATCAATGTTCATCCTGAGAACACTTACAAAACTGGACTAATAGAGAGGAAAATGAGTCATAAGTACACCAGAGAAGAAAATTAAATTCCAGACTGAGTACAAAGGCCCGGTCAAAACCCAGATTGGGAAGTAAATACAGTGGATACCTCTCTGCGGAGAGCTGGTAGTCTTTTGACAAACAGAGACTTCAAAGAAAAGAGTAATAAAGGAATTTAAATTGTTTAAATCTAAATCTAGATTTAAGAAGAGAACAAAATAACAAAAATGATATTAAACTTAATATATTACATAATGATGTTGAATTATATTGCATTTAAATGGACACATTGTTCCACTTACAGACATGGATTGACATAACAGAGCATAATGGTTAAAATTAAAAAAAAAGTATACCCTGCAACCATGAAAGTACAAAAAGATGTGGTTATATAAGTGTCACGCCAAAGACTAAGGGAAGAAATATTCTAGAAAACCAGTGACACATTTAATAGTGATAAAATAATCTATTCAAGAAAAAAAATAAGCTCAAATATAATAGCATACCTTTGCAAAACTATCTGAAGAATAAATTATAGAAGCAAAGAGAGGAATAACTAGTCCACAATTACAGTTGCAGATGTTAACACAATGGTCTTAGTAACTGAATGAATGCAGAAAAAAAAAATAGTACACATAAAAAAGAGAACAGAAGAATTAAAAGGAGTACAAATCTGAACGGTAATTGCTTAAGTAATTACATAAAGACAGGAGTAAAAAAAAAAACTGAGGGATTTCCTGATTTACTTCTAATGGATTTGTACGCTTTATCTTGGTTCTGTGAGCAGGGGTGGCTCCCTGCGTTTCCTTCTTATTCCTTTTTTTCATCTTCCCACCTCTCTTATCTTCTCCTTTCCTTACCACTGACCCAGAGCTAGTGCACAGCAGGAAGGGATGCTCCGGCCACTGCACTGGGAGGACGGACTTGGCATATCTCACGTTCCTGTTCCCACGTAGTTCCCACATCCCCACCTTTACACATGTGACACAAACCCCTTTAACTGTCCTCAACCTTATTTTTCCCTCTCATGTCCTTCCCGAGAGTGCACACAGCTGGAGCCCTCAACCTCACCATCATCCTTTCCCTCACCCTCAGTCCATGGCCACGGTCACCTCTCCATGCTCTTCCTTGTGGGCCCTACTTGCTCATCTTCCTCCTCCAGATTCCCTGTATACTCAGCCCTCAGGCCCTCCGGACACGGCCTTGCCTGCTCTGTTGTAGTCAGGCACATTGTTGAAACTGACACCACAATGTCTGTCTAAAGTGTAAGTTTCTTAGTTAATAATACTGTACTGTAGATTTGAAATTTGCAGACAGGATAGATCTTAAGGGTTCTCATGAAAGAAAGAAGGAAAGAAAGAAAGAAGGAAAGAAAGAAAGAAAGAAAGAGAAAGAAAGAAGAAAAGAGAGAGAAGAAAGAAAGAAAGAAGAAAAGAGAGAGAAGAAAGAAAGAAGAAAAGAGAGAGGAGAAAGAAAGAAAGAAAGAAGAAAAGAGAAGAAAGAAAGAAGAAAAGAGAGAGAAGAAAGAAGAAAAGAGAGAGGAGAAAGAACGAAAGAAAGAAGAAAAGAGAGAGAAGAAAGGAAGGAAGTGAGGGAGGGAGGAAGAAAAATAGAAAACTGGCATGTATACGAAGTGATAAATGTATTGATTAGCTTGATTGTTTCACCTCACAGTTTTAATGTATATCCAATCTCCATTCTGTGCCTTAAGTGCATACAATGTTTGATTTTTTATTATACTTGGAAAAGCTGAAAAGTTAAGCAGAATTAATAATAAAAACAATATGTTGCATTTCAACAATATTTCTCCCATTTTCAATCTCTAAGAAATACAAATAAAATAAAAGCCAAGCACCTCACTCTGACATAGAAGTACTTTTACATTTAGGCGTCAAATGTCCTCACCCCTTTTGCACTTACATTCCATTTGCTCATAGCTGCTGTCAAATGACGTAGTTTCCGTCCCCTCAACACATCATATCTGATGGCCCACCCACCTCCAATTCCTTCTTTCTTCTGGGAGGGTAGTGTGTTTTATTTGTCCTGCTGTAGAAACCCTGGTCCCAACTCTCCACCCAGAGAACCAGTCTCCTCCCTCACGTGGCCCACCTGAGACAGCAGCTCAGGTGTGTGCTTCCAGAAACTGCCTTCTCAACCCACTGTGGCCCCATTCATGGTGCTTGGTGGTGATTCACCACATTTCTTTCTCTGACAAACACAGAAATTCTCCTTGGGAAGGCTGCTTGTTCATATTAGTTACCTTGGGCACTAGGGCATATGGCATGTGGATGCTTGTGGTCTGACAGTGGCCAGGCTGTCAGGTCAGTGTCCCTGACATCCTTTCCAGGGACAGGCTGAAGCTTGACCTGTGGGCAGCAGGGGGCACTGTCGGCCTCCCCAGGAAGAGCACACTGGGGGCCCCCTGCTGTGTACCCTACAACCCCCTTAGGGCGCCCACACTTTTGCCTATGTGTGCTAGTGGGGACTCAGCAGCTGTGTCCCCTCTGGCTGGGAGGGGTCTGCTGCTCACAGGTCTGTGGAAGGTTCCGGCAGCTGCTTCTTCCCTGGTCCCTCCCAGGAGACAAACTCTGAGTCTCTGTGGAAATCAGCCCCCTCTTTCTAAGGGACTAAGCTGACACTTCAGCTAGTAGGCAGGACGGAAAACTGTGTGAACAGCCGGTCCCCATGAGTCCATGGAGAAGACAAAAGAAACCGCTACATGCCCGCCCTGATCTGGGGCTGCAGGAGGAGGATCCATCATGGCCTGGACCCTTCTCCTTGTGCTCCTGGTGCTCCTGGCTCACTGCACAGGTAGGGACATCTCCAGATCCATGGCAGCTCTTGAGTGGGTGTCACCCTCACTGTCACAGACCATCAAGCAGCTTAACCTTTTCCGCTGCCCCGTTTCCCATGAGGGTCTGTGTTTACAGGTTCCCTGTGCCAGCAGGGGATGACCCAGATACCCTCCTTCTAAAGACTTCCACTGTGCTCCAGATCTATGGGGAAGTGAAACAAAAACCTGACCTGCACCCTTCTGACCTGGTGTGCCCCTCACAACAGGGGCTCTACCACGCCTGGGTTAGGGGGTCAATAGCGTTGTCATTTCTTCTGTCAGCACCTGAGTTTCCTCAGTCCACTTGATCTGATAGTATCACATACTTTTCTTCAGATCAAAATTTGGATTAATCCATTGATAATATAGTCTCGCCCTGTTAATGTTGCACTGGAAGTAATCCCATGCTCACAGATTAATAGCTCTTAATGAAGAAATTGGATAAGAATGAAAAGGCTGATTCCGGCCATGCTCTCTGGAGAGTGTAGAGTGACTCAGGTATGCTTCTGGTCTGAGTGTTTCCATTTGGGGTTGTGATGCAACCCCCACATGCACGTGGGAATTGTATTATCTATTCTAGCATCAACCTCCAAAAATGAAAATTAGAAATAATATCATCTACAATAGCATCAAAAATATGAAACATATAAGGAAAGATCTGAAAGAATTTGAGAATTTTATGCACTAAAAATTATAAACCATTCAAAGGGAGATTAAAGGTTTAAATACATGTACAGATCTATCGGGCTTATGGGTCTAAATATTCAACTTGGTAAAGATGTCAATCCTCCCAGAATTGACCAATACAATCATTGTAATAGCTTTGGTAAAATGTCCTTGAAATGGTGGGGAATTTTAGAAAAGAAAAAAAGAAAAGAAAGTAGAAACACTAAGAAAACATGTGACTAGAATATAGCCCTGGGAGAATCCTGCCCTGTGTCCTCAGGCCAGCTTGTCTCTGAGGAGGATAAGGCCCAGGAAGTAGGTCTGAAGTCAGAAGAAACAAGTCAGGGTGAGAGCACAGACATGCAGTGTCAACCAAGGACACGGACCGGGTAGAGGACCCTCTGTCCGAAGGCCGAAGCACAGAGTGTGAGTGCAACAGGTCTGTTGCTGGGGACCCCTGGCGACGAGTGTATATAGTGCCCCCACAGTGTGCATCTGGGGCGATGGTTTCTGTTCATCACTTCAACCTGGCGAAGGACCCTGTGACTTGTAACTTGTTGGAGAATTGGGGCCAGAAGACAGGTACATGAAGAGGGCAGCATGTGATCTCAGAAACTCTGTATTTTCAAGGGTTACAAGTGAAACTTGCATCCATAATTCCCGGGAAGACAGTCTGAGGAAACTGATCAAAAAGAGGTCACCTCCAATGGCTGCCTTGGCCTCTCTTGGAAGGCATGTGGGTGTATCCCTACCCCACATGGGATGTTGTTTGCCTGGTCTTGTGGAGGCATATGTAGTGGGAAGTCATGCCTACTGGAGAAGTCTTGTGTGCTCAAGTTCTTGACTGCAACTTAAGGATGAATTTGAACCCCCCTGACCAGCACAATGAAAGCCCCCATGTCCCAGGCCTAGGAGGAAATGAAATTCTAGCTCCTTGAGCACTCACGCCCAATTTCATCTGCCTACAATGACAGTTTTCATGGATTCTTTCTACTAACTTGTCAATGTAAGGCAAGATCTACATGATCTTGTAAGGAATGATCTGATCTGTGAGGAAATTTAAAATGAGTGTGTATCTTAGCAAATGTGTATCAAGTCTCCTGCACCGATGTAGCAGAGGAACGCCCAGGGTTTCCTTCTCAATTTGTATTCAGATTTATTTTCTCCTTTCTGCCATTTCCTCCCCATTCTCTAACCTTGCTGGCATCCCGAGCTTTGTGCTCCGAATCCCCAAAGTGAGTTAGGCTTTGGACCAAGTAATAAGGAACTCCAAATATCCCTGCCCCCTATATTTTCTGTAATTTAGGTTCCTGTTTCCAGGATCTACAGACTCATCCATCCATGAGGTTGGGGTCAGATCTCAAGAACAAAATCATCTGTAGCAGAAAAAGCAGCAACATGAGATGAAATTGTGGCCTGGCACAAAACACATATGTGGAAGCCATAGATATATGGACTGGGGAGATCTTGTCTCATTGTTATCTGAGATGAAACCTCTGGCTTCAGGTGTGCCAAGGCATGATTTCTTAGGTCCTGTCCTAAGACAAGTCTGACCACTGGGTCCAGACATGGGGCCATCTGGACAAACACTGTTCCAGATCAGTGAAGAATCAAGATGCAGCCTCCCTCCTCCTCTTGTGGGCCCTTCACTCTCTGGACACTTATTGCATCTGACTGTACATAATTTACAATCTGTCCTCATCCTCTCAAACTATGTCCCCAAATCCAGTCCTTGGCAACACATATTGTGATACCGTCTCGCATTGAGCAGAAATCACTTGATGCAATGGTCAGCTTTCCCTGGGGGCCAGGTCCATGAAGTGTCAGGTTAGAACCAGAGACACAGGAGTCCAACTGCATTTGACTTAGGACAGTTGACTCACCAAGAGTTCCTTCGTCCCACACTATTTACTAAAACATACTTGGTGCCACACTTGGTCTAGAGGCTCAGGATACAGTGTAGGCAAGACAGGGATTGTCCCTGTCCTCAGGGAGCTGACGCTATCTGGGAAAGGGAAAACAAACCAGGAAAAGCATAAACACATGTAAAATGTTACCATGGAGGGAGGGGAGTTGAGTATTGTAGGTGGATACAGGAGCCACTGGAGCATTTGACAAAAAGACACAGGATCTAATTCAAGCTTATGAAGAAAAGTCCAGATGTTTCAGTGAACACGCATGAGGAGGAGGGAGGAAGGAAGCCAGTGGGAACACCGGTAGCTGTTAGAGGATAATGGGCAGATTCAGCAAGTTTGGGGAGGAAGGAGGCACCGAAGAAGGGGGTGTGGCTTCGAGCTAACCCTTAGGAGCTGGATGGCATGTGAGTGAGCTCCTAGGGAGAACATTCTTGATCAGGGGTATGGAGATGAGGCCCCAAGTTCACCCCCATGATGGAAGCGTCAACAACCTCCCTGCCTTGTTCAGTGGCAACATGGGGATATTTCGGGGTGTCTGGGTGGTTGGGTCGCTTAAGCGTCTGACTCTTGATTTCAGCTCAGGCCATGATCTCACGGTTTGTGAGTTCAAGCCCCATGTCAGGCAGCTTTGCATTGGCAATGTGGAGCCTGCTTGGGATTCTCTTTCGCTCTCTCTCTCTGCCCCTCCCCTACTCATTTTCTCTTCTTTCTCTCTCTCTCTCTCTCTCTCTCTCTCTCTCTCTTTCTCTCAAAATAAATAAATAAATAAAACTTAAGAAAATAAAACACAGGCATATTTCCTCTCCAGATAACAAGTGGGAAATCCTTCAGGACTCACTCTTCTTTCTCTGATAGTTATCTGAGATGACCCTTCTCCATGACCCCCATGTCCCCAGGCTGATTTTCCACATAGGAACAAAATGCCTCTGCATTCCCATGTATCGCATCCACACAACAAGCCATCCAGAATGAGAGATCCTCGTCATCCTGGACCCATTGATCAGGAATCCCAGCCTTCAGGACTGGACCAGATCTCTTACACCATCTTCCCTGCCATCAACATGGTACCAGAAAGAAATTCATCTGATTTCTCCCAGAAACAGAGGTTCATCCCAGCATTTGGGGCCAGGATCAATCACATTCTGACAGCATGACTGGAAGATGTGGGTCTGGATAGGAGAGGAAAAGGTCAGACGGTTTGTGCAAGCATCCCCACCTTGTATATCACTCAGCTCTTTATTACCAGCTCTGCCCTCCACCCTCATAGCTGGTTCATGTTTGAGTCTTGTGTTGTGTACGTTAAGAGCTGAGCAGGGGACACAGACCATGGGGTTTCTGTCTCATACGGTTGTAATTCTGACTCCCAGAGCTTTCTAATGTCTTATAAAATATAAGACATCCCATGACCACCTGTGGTTTTCTCCTCCATCTATCCCTTCCTCAGGAGAGGACCAGTTCCAGAGGCCCAGCACAAGATGCTCTGTACACATCCCAGGATGGTTCCCCATCTGTTCCAGTCCCCAGTAAGTGCCACTCCAGGTCACCTCAGGATCATTGCTGAGAGACTCCACCTCACAGGGAGGTCACAGAAGGCACTACCACATTTAACCTTTTCTGTGTTCTGGGAGTGGGATCAGAATTAGCCAGACTCAAAAAGCCAAATATCTGATTCTCATACAAATACAGAATGGACAAGTATAAAATATGCTATTAAACTCATCTATTAGTGAGAAGACCAGTAAAATGGTGAAGCTTGAATAAAGAGCAGATAAAAAATAAAAATACTTACAGTTCACCCGGAAAATGGACTTTGAAAAAATATTTTTGTGTGTTGGAGATACACTGCTAAATTTGTAACAAGCAAGGAATCATATAAGAGGAAAAAACATGTGTCTTGCACAGAAAGAGACACATCTTCATGGGGGTAGCACAGTGCTCTGGATTTGATCCTGACTGAAAAGGAATCTGAGCAGAGACACCACCTCGACCCTGACCCATGAACAGCCAAGGTAGCCATGGCCAGACCTTGAAGAGTCTGGGTAGAGTATACAGCTTTCCTTGAGGTAATGGGAGGCAACATAAGGGGATACCTGGCCCTAAAGCAGGGGATAGGGGACAAAGCAGTAGGATGTCAGGAGGTGTGCCTGACTGGCTCCAGTCACATGTCACACAATGCTGTGTCTGGGCCTGGACCACCAAGGGACACATACAGCCCATTTCAAGGGTTAAAAGGTGATCAGAGCTGGGACCTGCCACCTGGAACTGCCTGTGCCCTATGTTCAGGGCTCACAGTGGTGACATCCACACCCCCTGGCCCCACACAGCCCCTCCCATACCCATCCCCTTACCTCCTCAACAGAGAGACCTGACCCAGGACCAGTGAAGTGTTAGACAGCTATGAGTCTCATTTGCATGGACAGATCCTCCCCCTCTTAGAGAATGAAAAGGGGAAGAGACCTATTAGGGGAGGTCTGCACACCGTGGGTTACAGAAGGTAGGAACAGTGATGACTTCCACCATGGCCTGGACCCCTCTTCTCCTCACCCTACTTGCTCACTGTACAGGTAACTGGATGTGAGGCCAAGGGAAGGGGCCCTTGGAGGACATGTGGGTCGTTCTTTTTCCTCTTGTCTCTAGACCCTGGCATCACGGTCTCTGTGTCTCTCATTTGCAGGGTCCTGGGCCCAGTCTGTGCTGACTCAGCCACCATCAGTGTCTGGGACCCTAGGCCAGAGGATCACCATCTCCTGCACCGGAAGCAGCTCCAACATCGGGGGTGGTAATGCTGTGAGCTGGTACCAACAAGTCCCAGGAATGGGCCCCAAAACCGTCATCTGTTGGGATAACAGCAAACCCTCGGGGGTCCCAGATAGATTCTCCGGCTCAAAGTCTGGCAGTTCAGGCACCCTGACCATCACTGGGCTGCAGGCTGAGGACGAGGCTGATTATTACTGCTCAGCATGGGATGATAGTCTCAGTGCTCACACAGTGCTCCAGGCCTGTGGGGAAGTGAGACGAAAACATGCTGTCCCTGCAGTGATGGGATTTCTTTTGCAGCCCCCATCTTCTGCCAAGACAGCTGGTTCCCCTTTTGTTTGACCTAAATCTGAGGTCTGAAACCCAACTCAGGGAACTTTCTCTAGGATATGTGTCCTTGTGCTCTCAATTCTGTCTCTGCAGCCTGTCCTTGCAGGTACACATTTTCTGTTTCATGCAAACTGAGCAGAAATTCCTGTACGCTGGGATATTGCCCTGGGGACAGAGTCCCTGAGGCTTGTGCCTGTCTCCTAGGGCTACCGTAACATAAAACCGTAGACTGTGTGGCTAATCCAAAAGATATTGATTTTCTCACAGTTCTGGATGCTGAATGTCCAAGTTCAAGGTGTTGCCAGGTTTGATTTCTCCTGAGGTCTCTGTCTTTGGCTTGCAGATGGTGGCGTTCTTCCTGGGTGCTCACATGGCCTTGTTTGTGTTTTCCCCTCTGGTGTCTCTACCTCTTCTTATAAAGACATCATCCCTATTTTTTAGGACACCACCCATATGACCTTATTTATCCATAATTACATGCTTCAATGCCTTATCTGCAAACATCACAATGTGGGTTAGGATTTCCACATAGGGTTTTGAGGGCACACAGTTCAGTCCTTATCAAGGGGTCAGGACAGAACCAGGACTCAGAGTCCAGCTGTGTCTGGCTTAGGATAGTCCACTCTTCCAATGGTATGCATTCACACCCTTTACTGAACCCTTGCTACATGGCAGACTTGGGTCTAAGGGGTCCGGACACAGCAAAGGAAACACATGGAGGGTACACCTGCTCAGGGAACTGACAGTGTCTGGAAGTAGAGAGAAGAAACAGAAGTAAAACATACTGTGTCTCAGGCTGACTTCCCAGATTGGGACAAATGTCCCTGCAGTCCCAGAATGAGGTCCATACAACACACCCTCTGGACGGGAGATTTGCCCTCCATGACCCACTGACCAGAAACTTCGGTTTTCAAGTTGCCTGGACCACATCACTCCACCATCTCCCCTGAAATCATCATGGTGACCAGGGAGGGGATTGTCCAAGTGGCTTGGGTAATACAGTGGCTATCTGGTTGGAACTGGGCTTAGTCACTGACTAATCACATGGCTGGGGATTTGGGGTTCAAATAGGAGAAGAAAATGATAAAATTTCACCAAATATGGCCGTGCCTACCACCTCTTCTTCCCTCTACCCTCTTTGTTATTCAAGTTGGGACATGGACTATGGACACTGGCATCTGGGCAGGGGACATGGCCAGGTCGTTTCCATCTCATAAAATCATAGCTCAATCCCATGACCATTCTGATGTCCATGCACCTGATCAATTCCAGACCAACACACACTCACTCCCAGGCACGAGGTGTTGATATGAAATGTAGGCATTCACATGAGAGTTAGAAAGCAGAAAGTATAGGGTCACCTGGATGGCTCAGTTGGTTAGGCGACTGACTTCGGCTCAGGTCATGATCTCACAGATAGTGAGTTCAAGCACCGTGTCAGGCTCTGTGCTGACAGCTCAGAGCCTGGAGCCTGCTTCGGATTCTGTGTCTCCCCCTCTCTCTACCCCTCCCCTGTTCACACTCTGTGTCTCTCTGTCTCTCAATAATAAATAAACGTTAAAAAAATTAAAAAAAGAAAGAAAGCAGAAAGTATATTACTCACATGATGACCTTCTCTTCCCAGAGGTAGAAAGAAGGTAAAGAGTTGCAAGAAACTTCAATGGTGGTCACTTCCCCACCACCTGACACCTGTGATCACCTTGTGATCATGATTTTGCATGGTCTTTGCAGGACCTAGAGCACAGACTTAGCATTGCCTGACCAGTTGTCTTGATCCCTCTGTAGAATTGAACCATGCAAAGGGCTAGAAAAAAACAAAGAACAAGACTGAGATTTGGATAAAGGACTGCACATGAGTTAGGGTTCTCCTAAGAAAAAGAACCTATAAGATGCATGTGTATATGTATGTGTAATATAATGTATGTCTATGTGCATGTCTATGTGTGCATATCAGTCTATCTGAGATATTTATTTTAAGGACTCTTTAGCCATTGTTGTAGAGGTTGGCAAGTCCAAAATCCACAGTGTGGGCTGGAAGGCCACAGACCCAGGAGAGGAAGTGGAGATGTTGTAGTTTTGTTCTGAGGGCAATGTGTTCCCAGAATCCCTTCTTTCTGTGCAAGGTCAGTCTTTTCTACATCAAGGCCTTCAACTGATTGGATGAGGCCCATTCGCATTATGGATGGTAATTGGCTTTAATAAAAGTCTACTGACTTAATTCCATTTTTAAAAATTTATTCCTTTATTTGAGACAGACAGAGAGAGAGAGAGAGAGAGCACAGTGCGGGGCGGGGGGGGGGAGGGAGGCAGTGAGAGAAGGGGAGAGAGAATCCCAATCAGGCTCCGTGCTTTCAGCTCATACCCTAATGCAGGGCTCAATCTTATGAACCGTGGGATCATGACCTGATCTGAAATCAAGAGTCAGTTGCTTAACTGACTGAAGACCCAGGTGCCCCTACTCATTTACTTCTTAATATCATGTGAAATATATATTCGCAGAAACTACTAAAATCATGTTAGACCAAACATCTGGCTCTCATGGCCTACACAAGCTACACATAATTTAACCATCACAGACCCAGTTCCTCAGGGTGTAGAATGGACTAAGAAGTGTGAGACAGGTATGCCCTCATTGGCGATTTAAGGATCAAGGTGTCAGGTCGTGGCCACCACAGACTGGATGCCCTTAGTCCTCCCTGTTCTTACTTATCACCCAGATGAATGCTTCCTGAGCTCCAGCAGGGATCCTACCCTAGCTCTGCCCCACTCTCTGAAGTGTTGACCCTGCCCTGTGCTCACAGATCTCCACACCTCTCCCAGCTGATCCAGCCTCCACCAGGGACAGAGATCCCAGGACAGAAATGCACTCTCTACTGCCCCCCGAAGGAGCAACAGCAGTAGACAGAATGACATGATTTTGACACATCATTCCCGGGATATCTCCTCAAATCTCTGGACTCAACCAGAGATGAGCCAAATCATTGACTCAACCATGTACCCTGGGACCAAGGTTCCTTTTTTGTCTCCACATCATGCTACCTCATCAGCACTTGTTTCCAATCCAGAATGAAGCCAGACATCACTGACCAACACAACCCAAAGGTCCTAGTGCTCCTCCAGTGACCCAGGCTCAGGAACATGAGATCCAACCTTCTTGGGCCCCACAGTCAATCCACTCCATCCTGCAGTGCTAACTACAGGTTGACTACTTCTTCCACTTTGTCCTCTCCTTCTTCTTCTTCTGTTTTTTTCTTCTTCTTCCTTGAGACTCCCCTGTCTGTGTCTCCACTGCTCTGTTACAGGGTCCTGGGCACAGTCTCCACTGACATAGGGAGCATACATGTCAGGGTCTGTGGGACAGAAGGTCACCCTCACCTGCACTGGAAACAGTAACATTGTTGGAACAAATTATGTGGACTGGTACCAACAGATTTCTCACGGTGGCCCCAAAACTGTGATGCTCAGGACAAGTAGGCTCTCACAGTTCCAGATCTCTGGCTCCCACTCTGGGAACACAGCCTCTCTGACCATATTGGGCCTACAGCTTAAGGACGAGGCTGACTATTACTGCTCAGTGTGGGATGAAAGCATCAATGCTGACACAGTGCTACAGGCCCATGGGGACCTAAGACAAAAACCTGCCCCTGCCCCTCGTGGTCACCCCCATTATTGCCTGTGACAAACAGGGAGACCATGGACACCCTAGAGGGTGTGAGTGTCTGCTCTGAGCACAGAATGACCTTAAAAGGTCGGTCACAGTTGCTCTCCCTCATACTGTTTTTTTCTAAAAACAAAGCAAAACAAAACTATTGAGATAATTTGCATGCCACAAAGTTCATTCATTTACAGTATACAATTCCATGGTCTTTAATATAGTTCCACAGTTGGACAACCTCTATCATGACTGAATTTACCACATTTCCATCACCTGCAGAGAAACCTTGGACCTACCAGCAGTGAAGTCACTGTCGCCACTGCGCTCAGCCCTTTGTAGCCACAAATTCCATTCTGTCTGCGGTGATTTCTTGTGGGTATTTTACGTGCACTGTAACACTGAACATGTGCCATTTTAAGTGCCCCATTCACCCACATTAGGTGCATGCACATTGCTGTGGGAACATCACCATCTGTAAATGTATGGAATGTTTCACTTAGTTGCATATCACCCTTGCGTGGAGCCCATGCTAATCTATCTGGAAGTTTCCAATTTTATTGCATAGGCTGTCAAAACAAACATGTGATGGCCTTCTGTTGCCGAATTCTTAGGTGTAATATGTTTTTGAGGTCCATCTAGTTATACCTGGCTCTGTAGTTCACTTTTTTAAATTGGTGACTAGTATTTCACTGTATGGATGCACCATATATTCATTATCTATTTATCAGCTGATGGACATTTGTGTCGTTGACACCTTCTGTCTATTTTGCATTGTGTCTATTGCTGCCATAAACACTCCTATACAAGCTGTTTGTGTGGACATATATGTTAGTTTCTTTTGGTTTGATACCTAATAGCTGAATGCCTGGGCCATATCATGACTTTATTATACACTTCTGAATAAAGTGCCAGACTGTTCTCCAATGCGGCTGCAAAGGATTGCATTCCCACTAGCATACATGAGGTTTCAGATGACCATCTCCTCATAAAGCTGAAGTGGTATGTAAGTGGTTTTGCTCTGCATTTCCCTAATGAGTAGGGATGTTGGGCTCCTTTTCATGGTCTCTACTGTTTCTATCACATTACCAGCAGCCTAGGCTCTGAAACTCTCCAGGAAGCATTGGCTTTAAGGAGCTTTAGTCTGAGCTATTGTTGAAATTGTAGGCTCAGCCTGCTCACGTGAACACAGCAGAAAATCCTCGCTCAGGAAGATAATTCTCTCAGAGACACTGGAATGGGGAGACTGAGGGACAACCCTGCCACGTGAGGACCATAAGTTAGGAATGTCCTGTGGATTCTGCCTGTGCCAGGCACGGCACGCACAGGACTTCAGACCTGTTCTGGAACCTCTTCCTGACCATGCCGTTCACTAGTCAGCACAGGAGACAAACTTCAGGCTCAGCAAGTCTCCCCATGGCTCAGAAGAGAAGGTGCCCCTGGGAACCAAGGAACGGTGGCAGCCCCTTCTTCCCCGCCAACACACAGTGGCAACTTTATGAACCCACACATTCCACAGAGACTCCAGCCCATCCCTGACAAAAAAATGCATAAACTCTAGGAAAAAATGAAAAATCCTTTCAAAAAGATAGAAAAGGACTTGCATAAATAGAAAGATAAACTTGTTGGTAGTTTGGCTTAATGATTTCTTTTTCCCTAATATTTATAAGGACAATTTTAAGGACAGAAATAGTCTAGAGCATTTTGCAAATGAATGGACAAAGAAGTAGGACATAAATTGTTGGATACTGAGACATTTGTGAAAGCTAAAATAATTTAACCAATGTGATACTGACACAAGAATAAAAAACAAGATACGTATTAGCATCCAAGAAAATAATCTATGCATGCAATGCACTTAAGAGTGATGTTTGAAGCACCATCCAGCAGGTAGACAAAATAACCTCACACATGAATAGTTTACTTTTGAATTCTAGAAAAGTGAGATTTTCCATGAGATCTATGAAAAACTAATTTTTATGTAAATTTAAAATGGTTCCGGCTATGATGGAAAAACCCAGGAAGGAGTCAACCACCTGAAATTCTGGTCACCAATTCCAGTGTGTGGTAAGGGATTTCCCCACACCAGCAAGCCATACTGGGACATCAGCTGGGTGCCCTACAATTCAACTCAATTCTGACACTCAGTACTGGAGATAACACAGATCCCACAGGGTAAGGGCTCAGTCCTGCAAGAATGCCCTCCATTTGGGGTGCCAATCACAAGTCTTGGGTGTTACCTGAGCTTTGGGCCCACTTGAAATGGGTTGCAGTCACCTCCTATAGGGATTTGATTAATTTGCTAGAGTGGTTCACACAATTCAAAGAAATGTCTTTTTTTTTCTGACAAGATTACTGATTCATTATAAAAGGGTATAACTGAGGAGCATCCAGATGGAAGAGATACACAGGCCCAGGTATGGGGGAAGGGCATGGAGTTTCCATGTCCACTGTGAGCCTGATATGGCTCCAAATCTCCACCTGTTCACCAATCTTGAAGCTCTATGAAGACCCTCCTTTAAAAAAAAATTTTTTTTAGAAAGAAAGAACATGCAAGTGGGGGAGAGGGAGGCAAAGAGAGAGAGAGAGAGAGAGAGAGAGAGAGAGAGAGATGGAGAATCTTAAGCAGGTTCCATGCTCAGCACCCAGCCTGATGCAGGGCTCAATCCCACGACCCTGGGATCATGACCTGAGCCAAAATCAAGAGTTGGATGCTCAACCAACTGAGTCACCCAGGTGCCCTTCCTATTGGGTTTTAGTGGAGACTTCATTACATACTCATGATTGGTTAAATCATCAGCCATTGGCAATAGATTCAAACTAATCCCTCCCCACCCAGGTCAGGAGGGGGTATTGATAGTTCCAACCCTCTACTCACAAATGTGAGTGCTGGCAACCAGCCCCCTATCTTTAGTTGCTTTGCAAAAGTCACTTTGCTAACTTAACCAAAGACACCTTTACCACTGGCATCGCTTGCAAGGTACATCTTTTTTGTTTGATCTGTAATTGAGGAGTGGTGGGCGTGAGAGTTTCCCCTACTGGTCTCCCAGCAACACTCTAAAGGAGATTTTTCTTTAATTTTGACGCTATATATACATGTTTACACTCCCATCGATCAGGGCTCCTTCTAAGAGTGAGAAAAAAAGTATAATAATCATGTGCAGCACTACAGGATCATAGCATTTAGAAACCGGACCTGGATGTTTGAATAGACTGGGACCCGGTGAGCTACAGAAACAGCTGGTCTCTCAGGGCTTCGGGCCATGGTGAGGTGTGTGCCCTGGATCCTGAGCCATGAACAGCCAAGGAGCTATGTGCACACTCACCCTGAGGAGTGTGAGTAGAATGTAAAGTCTGTCCAGAAATGATGGGAGGCCACATAAGCGGAAACCTGGCCTGGCTGTAATGCAGGGCTCAGATCAACACAATGTCACCCAGTGTTGTGTCTGGGCCTGGAGACCAGGGTGCGCATGGGTTCCGTTTCTGAGGGGTCAGGGATGATCAGAGCTGGGACCTGCCACCTGGCACTGCCTGTGCCGTGTGCTCAGACCTCACAGCTGGGGCCTCCCCACTCCTGGCTCCACCCAGCCACTCCCCTACCACCCCCCTGACATCCTCAGATGGAAGGACCTGACCCAGGGCCAGTGAGAGGACAGAGAACTTGGGTCTGATTTGCATGGATGGGCCCTCCCTCTCCCAGAAGATGAAGAGGGGAAGGGAGAGATTAAGGGAGGCTCTGCTCATCTGGGTGGCCACAGAAAGCAGAAACAGTGACGGTCTGCCCCATGCCCTGCATCCCTCTCCTCCTTACCCTTCTTGCTCACTGCATAGGTAACCGGATTCAGGGACAGGGAAGTGGTCCAGGGAGGACTATTGGGCCCTTTATCCTCCTCTTGTGTCTAGACCCAGCATCATCCTTCCTTTGTCTCTCCCCCTTGCAGAGTCCTGGGCCCAGTCTGTGCTGACTCAGCCGCCCTCAGTGTCTGGGGCCCTGAGTCAGAGGTTCTCCATCTCCTGAACTGGAAACACTGACAACATTGGTTGTGTTTATTGCGTGTACTGGTACCAGCGGCTCCCATGAATATGCTCCTCAGACTTCTCTCATATGTTATGATAACAATTGACAACTGATACTCAGGAGTCCCTGATTGACTCTAGAGCTCAAGGTCTTACAGCCCAAGCTCCTTGACCATCACTGGCCTCATGCTGAGGCTGGGGCTGATTTTATTCCAGGCCTGTGAGAACCGTCTCAGTGCTGACATAGTGTTCCAGGTCTGCGGGGAGGTGAGACAAAAACTTACTGTCCTCATAATGATGGGGATCCCTGTGCAGCCCCGACCCCTCTGTCACAATAGTTGCTTCCTTTGTTTGTTTTGTCAAAAGCTAGGGTCTGGGATCCATCCACCGGGAACTTGCTACAAAGAATGGGAACCATCCTCTCAAATTCTGCCCCCAAGCTTGCAGTTGGCCACCATACATTGTCCGTTTTTACTCTAATTGAGCATAAATCTCTGGATTCTGGGACAGGTTGTCCTGGGGAAAGAGTCCACGGAGAGATGTGTCGGTCTGCTTGGGCTGCCATTATGTAATAACACAGGCTGTGTGGCTTAACCAACGGAAGCACATTTTCTCAGTGTGGAGACTGGAGGTCTCCAGTCCAAGGTCTTCGTAGGTTTGCTTTCCTGAGGTCTTTCTTATAGATGGCTGCATTCTTGTGGATCCTCACTGTGGCCTATTTTCTGTGTGTGCTCAACTCTGTTTTTTCTTCCTCTTTTTATGAAGAGACCATTTGATTAGGCCATCACCCTTATTTACGTCTTCATTTACCTTAATTACTTCCTTCAGTGACTTATATCCAAATACATACCATTGAGGGTTGGAATTTCAACGTAGGGTTTTGAGGGGGACACAGTTGAGTCCATATCAGGGAGTCAGGGGAGAGCCAGGGACACAGTGTCCAGGTGTGTCGACTCTGAATAATTGACTGTGAAGATCCACACCATTTGGAGAATACCTACTATGTGAGAAACCTGAGTCTAGAGACGCGGACCACATGCGGACACCATAGGAAAGGTCCCCATGCTCAGGGCATTGACAGTGTTTGGGGGAAGAGAGAGGACACAGAAGCTAAACATGTATAGGAAAGCTATGTCCTGGGAGCATGAGGATGGGATCAGGGGGGTGGAACCAGAGTATTGGAGCGGTTGACAGGTACTCCAGAATCTGATGCGTTGTGATGAGGTCCCAGCGCTATGCAGACAAGGAAGGAGCAGGAGGGGAGCATGAAGGTGGGGACCAGGCAGGACTGTGGATGGTGCCCAAGTCACCCGGTCCTGGACAAGGGTTGGCCAGTGGGGTGGAGAAGGAGGGTCAGGACCCCTGTGACGTGGAGGATTTAGGGAATAAGGAGGGGGATGGGTATGAGAAAAAGGAAGTGGGAGGTGTGGCACCATTGCAGGGAGGGGGCTCCACCAGCTGGGACAGCATGAGGACCCATTTCTGATGCAGGGTGACTTCCACCTCCCGATTCCGGGAAAGATCAGCCCCTGACCCAGGCGACTTGTTCATAGTTCTAGGAATGCACATATCTGCTTACTCTCATCTCACAATGTGCCTGTTGAAAGAGCAAAGAATTGTTACAAGAACACCATGCGAGGCTGAGCTCAGTTCCCTTGTTCTCATTGCTACCCATGTGTTATAAACGTTCCCCTTTAGGGAAGCACAGAAAATCACAATTTCCTTTAGATAAGCTAACATGAACTTCAAGAACTGGGGTTCTGTAGTTGGTTTGGATTTAAATGTTTCCAGAGCATTCTTTTATACAATAAAGATTGTTAATGACTACTTGGCTACCCTTCTCACTTTCTTGCTGAGAAAAAGGGATCAACAGGACATGGCGGATAAGGAGGCTGAAGCTGAGCTCCATACGGGACCCCAGCCTCGGAGCAGGGGGTCAGCAGTCCCTCAGGCAGGATCAAGGCAGATGGGTCCACACCCTGACCCTGTCATCCCCTGGTTGGGGCTTGCAAAGATGTGCTGGCAAGCAGTGTTAGGACAGGCTCATTATGTGCCAGGGCACACTGTCTAGAAGAAATAAGGAAACTACTAGAAATCCAATGGGAAGGCACCTAAAGAAGACAAAGCCTACACTGCAGTGATCAGAGGAAGAAGGGTTGAGGCCATGCTTTACAGAAGAATCAGAGAAAACTCTGAGATTATTTCTTAAGGAAAGAATTTCATGTTGTCACTAGTTTATAAATCCATTAAAGGAAACATAACTTTCCACAAGTTCACCTGCCCCTTTATTTACGACACACGTGGGCTAATGTGATGGAAAGTGCACTGAGCCAGGCACAGCGTCCCCATCAAGCAAGAGAGAAGCTTAAGCTGCAGGGTCTCCCAGCCAGGCGTCTTACAGTCTTTGATCTGGACAGTCTCCCAGAGGAAGAACGCACAAAGGGATCCCTTGGTCCTGCTTCAGCACCATTACATCCAGGGTGACTACAGAGCTTGGGTGAAGATGGCAGGCAGCTGAATGATGACGTTTCAGAAGAAATCACTGTCAGCAGGGTCGCTGGGCACCACTGAGTCTCTGTGATGCCCTCGCTCTTCCTGAAGCCCAGCCCCTCCAGCTGCAGCCCAGCTCCAGAATATTCTGATATTCCTGCCACAGAGCATTTCCGGGCCAGGCCAGGCTCACGCTCACCCACGAGGTTTGATCGGGAATTTAGGTAGTGTCACGTGACTTAGAAATCAGAAAATAAATTCCTCATGATGGAATTTCTCTGACCCCTGGCACCTTGCTCACACCCAGAGCTGGCCACGTGGCTGGTCAGGGGTTCTTTCTCCCCAGACTCAAATCAGTTCAGAGACTGATGCGTGGAATTCCAGAATTTCTCTTTTTTTTAATGTTTTTTTAATTATCTTTTAATGTCTATTCATTTTTGAGAGAGACAGAGACAGAGGGAGAGGATGGGAGGAGCAGAGAGAGAGGGAGACACAGAATCCGAAGCAGGCTCCAGGCTCCGAGCTGTCAGCACAGAGCCCGATGTGGGACTTAAACTCACGAACCACCAGATCATGACCTGAGCTGAAGTCGGACGCCCACCTGACTGAGCCACCCAGGGGCCCCCTAGGATTTTCCTAATTTAAAAGCATCTGTTTACTTTATTTTGGCAAACGGGATCAATGTTTCATCTGTTCATTTTTGGTTGAAGTCTATGTTTCTGGCAAGATCATGATGAAAAGTGGATATATTTTCAGATGCAAGCACACAAATTGCTGTCATTTTTCTTTAGCTCCCACAGCACTCATTCTTTAATATGGACTATATTTTTCTCAAACTTTACGTTTGAAATGTTGATCTTAAACATTTGGTCACCACCAAAGTCCTGCTCTTCTGGAACACATCCTGCTCAAGGGATTTAGAGTTTTAAGTAAAATGCTACAGAGAATATCATTTGTCACAGCTCCCTGCAGACTTGTGTCCTGTGCTTGCAGACAGGATTCCTAGGAGTGACTCACTGTGTTAAAAATCTATATGAATGACAGTAGTCCCAAGTGTGTGGGAACGTTGACAGACAAGGAAGATTCGCCTGGAATAACCCACTAGCAATGTCTTCCAGGTCCCTTCCCGTGGCCTCCCATCCCTCCAGAAAGGCTGTCTCTCCCCTCGGTGCTATGGGGAGTTGACAGGGAAGGGGAGCCATGGTCACCAGTAGGTCACATCAGAGGAAAGAACACAGCGTCCTGCACAGAAGGGGCCATGTGTCCCTGGTGACGGGATCATGCCCTCACATTTTACACCTTATATATAGACTATTTATTTGTTAATTATACCTCAAAGCGTGTTGGTGAGAAAATCATTGGAAATTGAATTTTAAAGCCCAGATCTTTCTCTCAAAAAATTATCAGATTTGGTAAATTCCTTTCTCACCATCTCTATACGTCATCTACTGCTTCGTTGTATGAGGTAAGCCTCTGTACTTAGTGACCTCTCTCTGTGAACTTGTGAGCAATTTCTCTGTCGTTGTGTGTGTGTGAAGGGCTGCCTGTTACTGAGAAATTCAGAAAGACATACCATGCTATTTCCACAGTGTATCTCTGTTGTGAATATGTAGAGTTAAAAAAAATGAATGTATACACACCCACATAATTATTCTGCTAATAGTGTCTTTCAGATCATCGAAACCATCTAAGATTAAACATGTATTCTGATTAACAAATCAACACCCAATGAAACACATTCTATGAACAGTTCATTTCACCTCGAACAGGAAAGAAGGTGACTACACACAGCACTCATGGAACAAGTGAAAATTTGGGGACAAAAGTGAGACGGCTGCCACATTTACAAAAGAGTCAGCATCATTCATGGTGTGAAATGCTACAGGACACATGCCCATCACAGCTGATTCAGCCCACATGTCTTTGTGTGTGTGCGAGAGCGGGGGCGGGGAGTAGAAATCATTATGCCTTTCTGAATGTTTTCCGTAAGAAGGGTGCTGGGGACAGTCAGAGGCAGCTGAACAGGTCTCCAGCCTTCTCCAACAGCACCTCTTCAGAACAGCTCATCACCAAAGAACCTTCCAATCTACTGGATGGTCCCTGTCACCTTCTGACAGGAGGGTCCCCACAGGCCAGAGGACAGTCTGAAATCCTCTTTTTCTGTCACTAGCCTCAGCTCAAGCACTCAAAATTACTTTGGGGGACTCCTGGGAGCCTCATCCCTCACCCCCCCTTCATTCCTCAGTCTCTCCTCACACCAGTATTCCCACTCCACCCTGGCCCCGCTCTCTTCATGGAGACCCATTCCCCTCAGGTCAGGGCTCCAGCCCCAGGTCCTACTGGGACAGGCGTGCTAAGAGGTGGGCCTCAGGGAGCCAACCTCTGTCTTTCTAAAGGTGCAGAGCAGTGTCTTCTCAACCCCTTCCTCCGGGGTCCTTGTTGATGAATCCTTGCAAAAAGTAGACAGGAGAGGAATCCAGGGCAGGGCCAGGTTTCTGACCCTGCCTCACTGGAAAGTGAGGTCAGAGGGAGGAGGGGCTCCCCAGCCTTCACAAACCATGGGATGTGGCTGGTCCAGGCCTCTGTCTTTCTGATATGCTGACAGCAGGACACATCTCCCTTCAGGAGCCAGGTCTCAGGGCTACCCCGTTCCACTAATGTAACCCATGAGGAAGGGTCAGCATCTGAGGAGGCCGTTCTAGGGAACTAAGGGACGCGTGATTTGAGGAGATTGCAGCTTCGTGAAAGGCCCCTGGATGAAAGATTTTTCCCATTTCTGAGGCAGGGGCAATGGAAGTGGCGCTGGTCAAGGAGGGCCTGGCCCTCCCTCAGGCAGGATGGTGACCTTGCCTTTCACACCTGGTGCAATGTGCTCCAGGGCCAGCAGGTGGCGCTGTGGGCACGTGCCTCAACCACAAGGGAGCGCCCAGAGCTGGAGACCAAGCACCTGGCTGCTTAGTAGGTGTCCCCTGCTCAGGGATGCCTGGGGCCCAGCAGCCCCTTTCTCCCAAGGCCCTAGATGTCCCCACAGAAGAAATTCACCAGTCCCATGCTCTTTAAATACAACTTTGAAGCAGAGGGTATTGATTCCTGGTTGATGGAGAGGTTGGGGCAATCCGGAGGGATGGGGAATAATCTGAATGATGGGCCCTGTTCCCATCAGAGTGAGGGAAGGGATAAGAGAGGCTGGGGGATCTCTATCCCAGCGGGAGTACGGGGAGAAAGTTCTTGGGTCATCTCTACCATGCCCTGGACCCCTCTCCTCTTCACCTTTCTCACATACTACACAGACGACTGAACTCTGACGTCAGTGGTGGGGGAGGGGGGGGGGTCCTTCGGGGGATAACTGGGTCTTTTCTTTCTCCTGGGTCCTTATCTTGAGTTGTTGGTGGTACCCTGACTCTCTCACTCTGTCCTTCACTTTAGGGTCCTTGGCATGGTCTTTGGTGACCCAGTCACCATCACCTACACTCGGAGTAGCAGCAGCACCAGATCTGATAATGGTGTGGGTTCCAACTCTTAGTGCTGTTGTTCCCCCAAATACTGGCTTTTGGAAGTACCTGGCCATCAGGGGTTCTAGATTGATCTTCTGCCTCCAAGTCAGATAGATACATGACTTCACAGACCATCTGTGGGCTCCAACCTGAGGATGAGGTTGATTCTTACTGTCTCACAAATGACAGAGACCTCAATGCCCACACGGTGCTGTGTTCCCAGGAGAGATTGAAACATAATACACCCTCTGGGGTCCCTGATCAGACCTTCCCACCCTTGCAAATTGCTGTCACCATGACACCAGCACCTGAAGGTCTGAAACCCTCTGTATATCTGTTGATTCAATAATGTCCCCACCTCTGATCCCATCCAGGCTTGAGGCTGAGACATTCTTATGATGACTCCTCTTCCCAGACATGTCCACATAGGCAGGAGCTCAGAGTCTGTCTCAAACACAGAGACATGAAGAAGGCACTAGAGCTGAACCCAGCAGCCTCTGAACTCACGTGGATCCTCAGTTACTGCAGATGAGTATAAACAAGTTAGTGTATTAAGGGTTGGCCAACTGGCCGCATGAGGTGCAAGAGGAAATATTCTCGTTTTCACAGTTGTAATACATGATCTAATCATCAGGAATCCTAAGCATCAGGAATAGGTGATATAATAAAATTCTGCTGATGCAGCTGAGACACAAGCTTTCTATGGCCCCTTTGTAGTGAGAGGGGCCTCCCTTAAGCCCGATGCCCCCTTCTTCAAAATTCCCAGATGCTCTGGGTCTCTCTGTGACATCAGGAGCAGCTCAGAAAAGAGGGTCAGGACAACCTGTAGAACTCTAACTGGGGTGACAGGAGTGCAAGAGAGGACAGGGAGTGTCTGGGTTCTGATGGCTTGTGAGACAGGCTGGGACAATCCTGTGTGGCCCCTGCCAGCAGAGACAGCACTCAGGGCCTCCAGGGTGTTCAGGCATCAGTGTGCTCACTAGATATTGCTGACCTGCCAGGACCCAGGGGCCATCACCACACGGGCCACCTCTATCCCTGAGTCAGCTCCTCACCTGCTCCTCTGTTTCCTTCTACCTGTGAGAGGCCTTGACAGGGAGGCCGGACAGATGGACAGCAAGGGCTTAACTGAGCACAGCAAGCCCACCCCTGTGGAACTTTCCAGAGAAGTAAAGAGACTTTGGGGTGCTCAGTATCCATGACAGAGCTTTAGCGTCAGAGTCTGGGTCTTAGGACCTGGGTTCCTCTCCTCCTCACCCTCCCCACTCTCTGCACAGATGAGGGCAGACCTCTCCAGGGTGAATGAAAGAACCCCCCAACTCTGCTCCACACCCCCACTCTCCCGTGCAGTGGGATGCCATCCTCTTCACATTCCTCTCTGTCCCCTTACAGTGTCTGTGACCCAGGTGGGGCTGAATCAGCCACCGTCGGTGACCAAGCCCACCCTCAGTGACCAAGCCCACCCACAGATGGCCACATTCACCTGCACTGGAAATAGGAACACTATTGGCAAAAAGTGAGCAGCTTGAAGGCAGCAACACCCGGGCCATGTCCCTACACTTCAAATCAACAGGAAGAAAGAACACCTGGCCCTCTTGTTCTCCCATAGAGCTTCTGGATGCAAGTCAAGCAGGCTGGCCTCTCTGACCACCCCTGAGTCCCAGGCTGAGGACGAGGCTGATCACTCCTGCTCA